>NC_056078.1:28375357-28696250 GCF_016772045.2 Ovis aries | reverse complement strand
TGTCATTTGTCTATTTGATTCCTTTTGTATTTTCTTGCTCTTTTGTATTGGGCTGGGGAAGCAAGAAATACCAATTCCCAGTGGCCTGGGGCTCAGTATATGGCTTTTGACTGAGTGAAAGTGAGGAGCCAAAGAGGAGTTGAAGACTGGTTGAAGGGTATGTATTCAAGGTAGGAGTCAATGAGTCCTCATATGGAGTGACTTTCCTTATTTTTATTGCTGCTAGTACATTTTCTATCCCTTTCCTGCCAAGAGGCACTCAACACATTACATACTTTCTCCTTCCCCCCTCAGGGAGATTTTCTGGGATTCAGACTCCTCTTAGAAACTCACTCCTGATCTAGGTACCCGTTGTGCCCTCCCTCCACAAGTTTATCATGTGCCTCTTATCCCTTCCTTTGTCTCTTCATATGGCTGCCCCTTGCCTTCCCTCCAGAATTATATGGCACTTCCATGTAAGAATGGAGAAGGAAAAGGCAACCCACTCCAGTACTCTTGCCTAGAAAATCCCATGGACGAAGGAGCCTGGTGTCCATGGGGTCTCAAAGAGACGGACAAGACTGAGTGACTTCACTTTCACTTTCCATGTAAGAAAGATCCATTTTCACTCCTTCCTCACTCGAAAATTCATCTCCCTCTAGAAAATAATATGTGAGCTCCCTTAGCAAACATTACTAACTGGGCATTTCTCTTTTCTTAGATTATTCCAACTCTCAGGATCATTAAGATTGACAGGTCAAGAGGTAGAGAGGTGGTGTTTGAGTCGTTTGGACTATTGCTTGCCTAATTATCACCATCTGTTATGAACAGATTCTGAGCACATGTAGTATTGAGCAGGAGGATGGGCAGGTATTTCTCACCCTATCCTACTTGAATCCTATGCCATCAAGATATATAGACGTGGGACTTCCCTTGCAGTCCCGTGGTGAAGACTCCGAGCTTCCACTGCATAGGGCACAGGTTTGATCTCTGGTTGGGGAACTGAGATCTGACATACCTCTCAGTGCAGCAAAAATAAAAAAAAGATATATAGATCTTAGGATATTCTGATCCCTGCTACTGATCCAGCACCTCTGCTGGTGTCAACATATCAGTTCAGTTCAGTTCAGTCGCTCAGTTGTGTCCGACTCTGCGACCCCATGAATCACAGCACGCCAGGCCTCCCTGTCCATCACCAACTCCTGGAGTTCACTCAAACTCCCGTCCATCGAGTCGGTGATGCCATCCAGCCATCTCATCCTCTGTCATCCTCTTCTAATAATTATTGATTGAACAATCATTTCTTGTCCCACTACTCCCTTCCTTTTGAGTGTACATCTCTTTAAAGTTTCCGTAGAAAACCTGGGCCCACCTTCTACCGTAGAGGTATTTCTTATGAGGAGCTAATTTCCAAGTCCCTATTGCCTTCGAAATCTCTCTTTTCTCAGTGAATCAAGAGGGAGGCTGTGTCCTTTTCAGGTCAATTTCGTAGACTCTTTGAACATCTCAGTGACAAAACCCTTCCTTTCCTCTTTCCTGTTTTGATTCTGAACCCTTGGAGCCTAGTCCGCTGTACCTGCATTCTTTGTGCTTTCAGACTCTTGACAATCCCAGGCTCTAAACACAAGGGCCAGATTCTCTCTCAAACTCCATTCTGAACCGTTGCTTCGCTCTAGAACCTACACCGCTTCCTCTAGTTCTGTCAGTTACCGACCGAAGTACCCAAATCTGACAGTCAAATTGTTATACTTTTTTTTTTCTCTCTATTTGCGGGAGATTCTTAGGTTTGGTCACATCTCTCCATCTTTTAGGAGCTCCATGAAAGCCGGTGTCGTGTTCCCTAGCACTCATTCACCGCAGGAACTAGCTACAGACGAATCATCTCTCCTCACTCTCTTTTATTTCTGCTTGCCCAGAATTTTAAGCTGATCCCTTGGCATGGTCTTGTTTCTCTCCTAGCTTCAGTAATTTTGCTCAAGTCCCTAGAGCCTGCTCCGCCCCCGCCCCCGCAAGCGCGGTGCATGCCGGTCTTAGCCCCTCTGTAGGGAAAGAGGGTCCGCCATGTTCCCCGGCGGCGCCGCCGCTTGGCTCTGGTAGCCGCCGCCCCCGCCCCCAGCCCCGCCCGGCCCAGCGCCTAGCCGAGCCCCGGGCCCAGCATGGCCGCCCCGGAGCCGGCCCGGGCTGCACCGCCCCCACCCCCGCCCCCGCCGCCCCCTCCCGGGGCTGACCGCGTCGTCAAAGGTGAGAGGTGGACGAAGCCCTGGGGGCCTGGCCTGATGAGATAGCTGTGTGAGGGCGGGCGGGAGACCGTCCCCTCCGGAGCGGGCCCGGAAGGGCGGGCGAGTGACTGGCTGCCTCACTTGGGGAGTGGCCCCTGGGCGGGCCCCTGCTGGGCTGGGCTGAGTCGGTGGCGGCGGCTCCGAGGTCTCTCGCTTGCCTTCGGGCCGGGGCAGAGGTTTCGTTCTGTAGGTCTCCGAGCCGGAGGGGTGAGGCTGCTGGTCGCGGCGAGCCTCTTTCTTTTCCTGCCCGCCCTGTCAAAGCGGCCCAGAGGCCGCGATTAGCTTCCTGCACCGCGACAGCTGCACGCCTGGCTTGCCGGGGCGAATGGAGGGGCTCTCAGACCTTCAGCCACGCGGGGCTGGGCGATGAGCAGTCAGAAATCACCTCGCCTTTGGCCCACGCCTGCTCCCCAGTGACAGCCGTCCGCCCTATTCGCGCCTAGTTAATGCCAGCCGCAGGGGTTCGCACTCGGCCTTCAGGTGTCACCCCGCGCGGAAATTGGGGGAACTGTATGGGATTGGACAAGGGTGCAGGGATAAGCCAGAATTTGGGGGCCCCGGGTTTAAGTGCATAAGAGATGAAAAAAAGACAGTAAAAAAAAAAAAAAAAAAAAGATCTTCGGCGATAGGAAGAAGCATTTACTTAGAACCGGCAACACTGGTCAGAGGGCAAGAGGGGTTAGCCCTCCCGTGCATGCAAACACCTACACACTCCCCCTAGAAGAAGAAATTAAATATTTCTCAGCTGGTGCAGAATTTATGATTGTTTAACTACAACAGGTCATAACATTAATTTGAAATAGAGAAATTGAAGGCTAATTTAGAATTGCTTAAGATTTCCATGCTCTCTGGGAGAGCCCATCAACTTCAAACACTGTTGTGGAGGTGAAGAACATAATTTGAAATGATTTTTCTTTATCATGTAGCTTGGTCAATAAATTGAAATCATTTTAGAATAAAGTTTTCTTTTTTGTATCACATTTATTTTTGAAAGATAGATACTTCTTTTATTTGTTTTATTTATTTCATTCAACTTCTCAAACATGCTGGCATAATGTTTAAACACTGTTAGCCCAGTTTTGGAAATCTGACTAGACATGTTTCCATTAAAATATTTAAAAACAAGAAAAACTTTTTGTTTTGTGGTTTTTAATTTATCAATTCTAGCCTCCTTTAATGATAATACTAATTTGTATCTAGATTTATGTAGACAATTTTAAAAGCTTAATTGTGTATATATTCGGGCCAGGCATCAGTTGAAAAAAGCTTTTATAGAATCCTTGTCCCAAGAGGTCTTTTGAAAAAGAGAAAGAAAAATGATCGGCAGTTCAGACATGCATGCTATTGTAAAATCTTGAAGTTTTGTTGGGTTGGGAATAGGAGACATGAGCTGCCTGTTAATTTTTTGACAGTATACCTGTGCTGTCTGTTAATTTCCCCTGGCACTTTTCACCCTACTATTAGATGGGACAACCAGTCACATTTCTGAACAGTAAGTTTGTGCTATACTTAAATGCTTGTGAGTCTTCTTGTTTTTTGACATTTATATGGTAATGTTTCCCTTGTACTTCTTTAATACAGTAAAAATAAGATTCCAGACATAGGGCATATTCCTTAGGGGTGGATTGTGAATACAAGACATAGTCATATTTGCAGTTTATTGGTAGGAAATAAAAGTCATTTGATTTAGGTAAATGGGAGTTTGTTGATATAGAAAATCATAGTAGAACTTGTGGATATAAGATACCATGTACTTAGTAGTATGCTCTTCAAGACAACTTTCATTTCTTTATGGTATTTGTTAGCTAGTTGGAATGGCAGATATGGATCACATGCTTTAGAGATAGTGTGCAATAGACTGGTTTGTGCTGCTCCAGGAGTTTCTAGCTTCCTTGGAAGTTACTGGGAAATTTACCTTTCATTGTAGAAATCTTTTATATTTCATTTTCAAGCTTCTTTCTTGCCTTCCTCAGTAATTGTAGTATAATGTTTCATTTGATGACAAAGAACACCAGTTCGCTGAAGCTATATAACCACCATGCTAATTCAACTTAAGTGTAACTTGTTACAAATCTAGATTTAAGTCTAGTATGTGCTGGTTTTGCACCATTTCATAGTGGTAAGGTTATAGAGACCATCGTTGGCATTGACTATAGTGTTTTACTCCCTGAAACTTTCCCTGTTATCTCAGATTTTATGCTCTTACACTTCTAGCCAAGAGGCCTGTATTTTATGGTCATAGCTTTTGAAGGGGAATAGGTCTTCTGTGTTTCGTATCAAATGCCTGAATTTCACGTTATGTGAAGTTTGAGATCTTGGAATATGGTAGGTGATTCATGTATAAATTATCTATTCACTGAAATTATTAGTGGTAATTCCATATCCCTGATTATGTGTGATTAGGTTTCCTGGTTAAGACAGTTCTGGGCCTGCTCCAGTTTCTGGCTCTGGTCAAATTCATTTGTTTAAAAGTTGGTGGAGCCCAAGTGGTTTAAGTGAGATAGTATGCCCTCTTAACTATTTTCTGTCAAGCATTTTTTATCTTTAGCTAAGATAGTAAGTTGGCAATAAGAAAATAGAAACAAACTAGGAAAAACAGTTAATTTTTCCTAGTGCCTTTTTGCCACATCAGCAAAACTGGTGTGTGTAATTAAAGCATAAAACCCTGAATTTATTTATATTGTTCTTCCTCCTCCCCCTGAAATTTACTTGACCTGAAATGTCCAGGTCTTTTTTTTCCCTCAGATACTTTTAAAATGTACTTTTTGCTGTATAGATGAGATCCCAGATTTGTAAAACTAGATTTTCCCTTGAAATTAATAAATCTATTACGCTTAATGCAAAAATTCACCTTTATTGCTTACATTGCATTGTCCATTTTGTGTACCTGTTTATTTTAGCACACACATTGCTACTCACTTTCTTTTGCATTCAGCATGTTTTATTCCCTAGGTTTTATTATCCTTATCTCTTAAATTATCAGACTTTCAGATTGAACCAAAATGTGTGTGTTGTAAGTTTTTTACCTGTTAATATCTAATGGGCAGCCTTATGATTCATTTAGGTCCTGTTGCCTGCTCCTCTGCTCAAAAATCAGAGGTTGTTTGGCTAACCTGTTTTCCAGTAACTTAGCTTTAATAGGATTGCTTATTTTCATTACAGATTTTTAGATGACCCACATAGGTCTTGGAGTCACATAGCTACTTCAAGTGTGTGTGTGTGTGTGTGTGTGTGTGTGTGTGTGTGTGTGCGCGCGCTAATTCTAGTTCATTATGATTGCTTGTTTTTGAATAATTGTATTTATCCATTTATGGCTGTGCTGGGTCTTTGTTGCTGTGTTTTCTGTTTTCTGGTTGCAGAGAACAGGGGCTACTGTCTAGTTGTAGTACGAGAGCTTCTCATTGTAGTGGCTTCTCTTGTTGCAGAGCATGGACTGTAGGGCGTGTGGGCTCAATAGTTGCGGTGCCCAGGTTCTAGAGCACAGGCTCAGTAGTTGTGGTGCATGGGCTTAGTTACTCCATGGCATGTGGGATCTTCTCAGAAGAGGGCTTGAACAAGTGTCTCCTGCAATGAGAGACAGATTCTTTACCACTGAGTCATAGGGAAGCCCTGAAAGTGAAGTCACTCAGTCGTGTCCGACTCTTTGCAACCCGTGGACTATAGCCCACCAAGCTCCTCCGTCCATGGGATTCTCCAGGCAAGAATACTGGAGTGGCTTGCCATTTCCTTCTCCAGGGGATCTTTCCAACCCACGGATCGAACCCAGGTCTCCCACATTGCAGGCAGACACTTTAACCTCTGCACCACCAGGGAAGCCCCAGTTCATTATATTTTAAAGCAACGTGAATTTTAATTTTTTTTTTTAACAAAATCTGTTTTATGGACTTAACCTATCTAAAAGAGATAATTCTTGAAAATGATTTTCCTTTTCCTTTTTACCCTAGTCAAACTGTTAAGCATACTAAATCTTTAGTACCATGTGTCCTAGAGAAAGCAGGGGAACAGAGAAGTGTGTGTGTGTGTGTGTGTGTGTGTGTGTGTGTGCGCGCGCGCGCGCGTGTTTGTATATGAGACAGAGAGAAGTCAGCAGTGAGAAGGAAAGAGAACACTTTGGCAACAAGTCATCTTGGAAGGAAAATGCCAAGGAAAAAATATAGCTGCTCAGTAATGAGGCAAAATCTTCAGGTTCCGGTACTGTTGAATGAATTGGCGAAAGTTATAAGGAAAAGTTTGGTGAAAGAATTTTGATTTATTAGATGAGATGTGTTTTAGTGCCAATCCTATGATTTCATTTCAGTATAAAAATGTTTACTTTTACATAGAGATGAAATAAGCTAACACTAATTGACATTTTTATATGATATGTAAAATTTATTTTTGAAATTCAAAGTAACCAAATAGCAACTACTTATTTAATGCCTGCCATATACCTAAAAACTGTAGGGAAACAGTATAAAAGATAAAATGCAATCTTGGTCCTTGGGGAAATAGGTACTCATGAAAAGTTAATAATTTATGTCATAAGGCTGTGTGAATAATAATTGCCAGTTAAGTGGCAGACCCAGCAAGTTGAGTTCAAAGGAGATAGGTATGGGTCTAGATTTGATTGGTCTAGCAAGGGTTTGTATAGGAGGAAAGAGCTTTAAGGACGGGTAGGATTCAAATAAGCAGAAGATTGGGACCATTTATTTGTGCATCATTTATTGAATACCTCTTTGTACCAGACATTATACTAGGCTTTAGGGATACAGAATTGAATTAGATATATTAAGCAAGATAGATTTTTCTTGGAGGCAGTCTAGTGGAGGAGACACTATTGCAAATAAATAATATAATGAATTAGGTACGAAGTGCTGTTGGAGCTTTATAGAGGGAATTGACTCTTAATTAGAGAGAAAGCTTCACTGAAAGGATTATACTTTGAGGGGAACCTTACAGGATGAGTAGAATTTCTCCAGATATTAAGGTGGGGCTGAGGAGGAGAAGGAAATGGCAGCTCACTTCAGTGTTCTTGCCTGGAGAATCCCAGGGACGGGGGATCCTGGTGGGCTGCCATCTATGGGGTCGTACAGAGTCGGACATGACTGAAGCGACTTAGCAGAGAAGGAGAAAATATTTTCTAGTAGCGAAAACAGCAGTAGAAAGGCATGAGTTTGAAAAAAGCATGGAATGTGTGACAGTATTGTGTAAAGTTCTTGGCAAGAAGTAGCAGATGAAGTTGAAAAAGCTTTTTTGAACACCAAGTTGAGGACCTGAAACTTAGGGAGTATAGCCTCTGGATGGTTAAGAACATTGGATGATTAAGACTGCCTGGGTTTGAATTAAGACTGCCTAGTTCTGCCTTAATCGTTTCACTGAGGACAAGATACTGAGTACCCCAGCCCTCAATTTTCTCATCTGCAAAATACAGTTAATAAAGTTATGGGATTTTTGAAGGATTAACAGAGACAATTCATGAAAATTTGTACCATAGTGCCTGGCCTGACACATTATTGAAAGTTTTAAAGTAGAGGGATGACCCAATGATTTGGTTTTTGAAAGGTAACAGATATTGTTGATAAGTGATTACTGATTAAAATGGAAGAGACTAAAATCAGGGTGTCAGAAGGTTAATGGAGTAGTCCAAGTGTAAAATGACCATGGCATGGATGAATTATGAGAAAGAGAAAAATCAAATATGACACAAATCCTGAGTAATATTGGAAAGTAGATATACGGGAGCAATGACTGGGTGTGGCAATGAAACAGGTAGAAGAGCAAACTTTTTTAAGAAAACAGTAATGAAACTTATTTTGCTTTAGTGATAGTTTAAATTGAGCAGTTGTAGTTAAAGGCAGAGATTGGAGTGATAGGTAAGAGACTGGGGATGGTTAAGAAGGACTTTGAAAAATAAGTTTCAGACTTTTGTCTCCTTTATTCATTAGTCCTTTTTTGACTAAACGGTAAAGGGTAGAAAAGAAATTAGGGTGGAAACCACCCCAGTATTTTGAGTAGATTTATTTAGCTGTGCTTTGTGCAATAAAGGGGGAGGAAAAGTAGAGCTTAGATTTTTCTAGTACACAAAGTGATAAGAACTTGAACTAGCATTGCAGCAATGGAGATATAAAATAGAGGACATTTAAAATAGAACTAGAGTCCAGAAAGAGAACAGTGACATCAAAATTTTAAATCTGAGTGACAGAGAATGATGATATCATAACAAAAATAAGCCAGGAAGGAAAAACTAATTTTTGAGGGAAGGGTATCGTGTTCAAAGAACCACTACAAATTAAAAGGAATTCAAGGGATACCTAGAAATTTTGAAGACAGTGCTGTAGGATTTATTGAACCTTTCCTTAAAGCATGTGGCTAATGCGTGCTTCTACCCCTGGCATCTGGGTGGGTTATACCATTTTTCCTGATCAGGAGACTTGATGACTCTGAGTCAGAAGAGCATTGTTGTCGTGTTGGTATAAGACAGGTGGTACTGGAGTAGCATTCTGAAGACCTCAGTTTCAATCATGACTCTACCCCTTACTAGTTAAAACACCTTGAGAGAGCCATTAACTTGTCTGAACCTGTTATCCTCTCTGTGAAACTGAGATAAAATTGCCCTACCAAACTCATAGGATGTCTCTGAGAATCATAGGATTGTGTATATGAAAGCAAGCACTAGAAATATATTGTCATTGCTGTATAAATCAGTGTACTGCTACTGCTGCTAAGTCGCTTCAGCCGGGTCCAACTCTGTGCGACTCCATAGATGGCACCCCACCAGGCTCCCCAGTCCCTGGGATTCTCCAGACAAGAACACTGGAGTGGGTTGCCATTTCCTTCTCCAATGCATGAAACTGAAAAGTGAAGGTGAAGTCGCTCAGTCGTGTCTGACTCTTAGCGACCTCATGGACTACAGCCTACCAGGCTCCTCCATCCATGGGATTTTCCAGGCAAGACTACTGGAGTGGGGTGCCATTGCTTTCTCCAAAATTAGTGTAAAGATAAGTAACTAATGTTTCATTAATTCAGTAAATGCTCATTAGTACCTATGTTCTAATCACTAGCTATATAGTGATGAAAGACAGCTTGCTCCCTTTTAAGGAGCTCGTAAGCTTGAGGGGGAAGCAAGGTAGTTATAGTGCAGCTGATAGGTAACCTAGCCAAAGAACAGGAACATTTTTCAAGAATTGGAACACTGATATGAAGTTTAAGGACAAAGAGAAATTAGACAAAATATGGAAATAGTGTACCTATAAATAATAGGGAATGCAATGTACAGAGGTTTTTCTGAGTGATGTAGTTTTTAAAATGAAAATAACATCTGGAGTATAGGATGTGTCTGGAATATGAGTTAGTGGCAAAAAGATGAGGGTTGGAAATGTAGGCAAGGGTCAGATTAGAAGGGATCTTGTATGACATGTTAAAGTACAAAATTTGGATTTTATGTGATGCATCATCCAGTCTTGCAACAGGTGGATGTTGAGATCTGAATTTTAAAAAGAGTATTCCGAGTTATTGTGAAACCTGGGCAAATTGAAAAGATTTTTGTAATTTTAGGGGAAAAAAGTCCTTATTTAGTGTCTTAGGACCAAAGGGATGAAACGAGATCAGAGAATTATCTAGGACCTATTTATTGGCTGTGTTAGGGTGAGGAAGAAAAAGACTTTTAGGATAATTTCCAGATAAACAACTATATTGGTGATAGTTTGGAAGGAAAGTTCATGCATTAAGTTTTGGCTGTATTAAGTTTAAGATACTTATGGAACATCCAAGTGGAGATATTTAATAGTTTAATAGGGATTTGGAGTTTAGTGGCACAGTCTGGATTGAGTAATCTGTTTGGGAGTCCACAAAATATAGATTTTGGTTGAAGCCGTAGTTATGAATGAGAGGAGTATAATATGAGGGCCAAGGACAGAATCCTCAGCCACATTGTCATAGGATTAGGAAAAGGACTTGAAGTTCATGAGATAGGCTAATCAGGTATGACCAGAGAATTAAGGGAAAAACCAGGTGAGTGATTTCAAGAACCCGAGAGAGAGTTATAAGGAATAGAGCAGAAGCCAGATAAATGTGGGTTGAGGAAAGAAGACAAAAGTGAAAAAATGAAGGTATCCACTGTAGATTACTCTTTGAAGAAGCTTAGTTGTAAAATATGGGATATATATGGCAGAAACAGGGATGAGGAGTAAGGGAAAATTACTTGTTGGGGTTGCTTTTAAGATCATAGAGAATTGGGTACAGTCTTCCCTTGGTATCTGTGGGGATTTGATTCTAGGATACCTCTCCCTCTTCCAAAATCAGTGCATGTTCAAATCCCTTATATAAAATGGTGTCATATTTGGATATAGCCTATCTATATCCTCTCATTTACTTTAAATCATCTCTAAATTACTTGTAATAAAACAATGTAAATGCTATGTAAATAGTTGCTAGAGAGGCAAATTCAATATTCTCTTTTTGAAGTTTTACTTGAAAAATATTTTTCTTTTTAAAATATTTTTTGTCTGTGGTTGGTTGAATCCTCACATGCCAACCTGTTATTTTGGAGGGCTGGCTGTATGTTTATCTACTCAAAGGGAAGACCCTATGGAAAGTTGGAGGCAGGAAACACAGAATAGGGGCATGGGTGGGTGGGAAGGGTGACTGAAGTGAAAATGTTGGGGGTGGGGTGGCATTCAAAGCACAGTAGAATGTTTAGTATTGGGTGGGAGGAATCCTCTTCCTTGAGATAGGAAGAAATGTAAAGATGGATCCTGGTATAGATGTAGATGGAGAGGAGCAGAAAAATGACATTTGGTCTGAAGGTCTCAATTTTCTCTGAAAAAGGTGCAAAGTTGATTACTGAGTAAGAGAGAAATTAAGTTTAGGGTTCAAGGAAGAGGTGACCATTTGAAATCTCCACTGAGGAGAATGGGAGAGAGCACAGACAAGGAGGTTTAATGGGATCGCTGGCAAGTGCTAATGACCAACAAAGTTGCAGACCGTTAATTTGTATAAGCACTGGATTGTTTTGATGATTTTTTACTTAATGTCCAACTTTAGAAACTAGCTCATCCAAGAATTGGAGTTTCAGAAGTAGAAAAGAACAAAACAATTCAGGATGTTGTTTAAAAAGTGGGTGGTTGATGGGATAGCTTCAAAATTACAGGAAGCAAAGGTTTCCAGAAGAAGTTGATTAGGGGAGGTGTCCAGGTTCTTGATATAATTGGAGAACAAATAGAGAAAAGGGAGTGAGTCTGAAAGCATTAGAGATTTTGGTCATGGAGTAAGAGATTGGAGTTCAGGATCTCAGAGGTAGAGCAGAAATGATGGGCAAGGCTGAGAAAGTTTAAGTGGCGTGGAGGTCAGAACCTCTCTTGTCTTGGGTTTACATAGGTCATCCTCAGGGGCATTGATGATGGTGGTGCTTAGAGAGGAGAAGGCTTTTGAACTAGGAACCCGAGTTTCATGTAAGAGTTGACCAGAAGTGTAGTAGATGGCTAGGACAAGAATAAACTAGCCAGAAGACATGAACCTCAAAGGAGGCAGCATTTTCTTCTTCATAGGAGTGATGATGTTAGATGTGGAAATGGAGAGCTAAAAGACTGTAGCCTCTTCTGCTCAGAGTGGTGGGAATTCTGGAGGCTGAATGAAGAGGATTGGGAGGGAGGGGAACAGCCTGAGGATGTTCTTGTTCAGTCGCTGAGTCCTGTCTGACTCTTTGTGACCCTGTGAACAGCCGCATGCCAGGCTTCCCTGTCCTTCACTGTCTCCCGGAGTTTGCTCTTACTCATGGTGTGAATAAAAGAAATAGAATAAATTCAAGAGGAACTTATTTTGGACAGTTGCGAGTAGTGGCAGTGATGAAAAGCACAGACATCTGAATGCTACTTTGGAGTAGAGTTTTCAGGTGGCGCAGGCTATGCCCCACATAGTGTTGGAGGCCTCATTGGGCTGATAGTTTGCAGTCTTTGCTTAGGGTTGGGCAACAGGGAAAAGCTCCTCTGTTTATTGACCATTCACATTGTATGTACATACATTTATGTGCTGGTTTTTCCCTATCTAAAACTTAGAAGAGTTGGAAAACAGGAATAGTTGGCTGAAGATGAATTAGAAATGTAAAAAAACAATTAAAAACCTAAAATTAGATGGAAATGCTTTAAAAGTACCTTAGGAGTTGCAAAATGGTAGTATTAATTTCTCAGTTAATAACAAATTCAACCCTCTATTGACCAGCAGTGTCAGTAAGTAATTTCCTATTAGGCCAAATTCTATTTGGTCAGTTTTCTTTTGCTTAGTTAGATCACCTGCTATAGCTCCTTTTTCCACCTGCCAAAGAGCACAATGCCTTTTTGCCTCTTATTTTCTTATTTACTGATGTATTAAAACATTTTTCCAAAACTTTCTACTCTCCTGTTTCAGTGTTGTGTTTAGTTTTCATCTGCTTTTACCTGTGGTGACATTTCTTCACCCCTCTACCTGCCCATTCCTTAAAAGGTATTGTAGCTGTTGTTGAGATTTAAAAGTATGCCTTGAATTGAAAAAGAAATGGAAAACATAGGTCTGGGGGCAGTATACTTTTTTCTCCCAAATGAATAGGACATTCTGACTCTTGGTTAAAGAGGAGCAGTACCTTGGTGTGATTTGCAGTGGGGCATCACAGTGTGCATGAAAACATGCGGTACCACAGGTGACTGGCTGATGGAGGGGAAGGTCTCCCACAAAGGTTTTTAGGAAGTTCTGTATTTTGAACAAAGTTCAGCTATTAGTGGAATTATGTTGTTAATTATTAGGAGTTATGTTCTGCGTAATCTGGAATGCAACATCTTAAACAGTATCTCTTTCCCTGAGTAGAGGAGAAATTCTCTTGGCCTGATGAGAAAAATATCCCAGTTTGATCTCAGAAATTTTTATTTAAGATATATTTAAACTTTTCATTTTCATAATGTCCCAGAAGTAACTTTTGATTTATTTAGTAATTGTTAATTTCTGTAGCTTTTAAACAGTTGATTTACTGATAGTGGCAAATTTGGTTGTAGCATATAGTATGCTGCTGCTGCTGCTACTGCTAAGTCACTTCAGTCGTGTCCTGAACTCTGTGCGACACCATGGACGACAGCCCACCAGGCTCCCTCATCCCTTGGATTCTCCAGGCAAGAACACTGGAGTGGGTTGCCATATCCTTCTCCAATGCATGAAAGTGAAAACTGAAAGTGAAGCTGCTTGGTCGTGTCCGACTCCTAGTGACCCCATGGACTGCAGCCTACCAGGCTCCTGCGTCCGTGGGATTTTCCCAGGATTTTTCCAGGCAAGAGTACTGGAGTGGGTTGCCATTGTCTTCTCCAATAGCATATAGTATAATAGTCTGTTTAATCGTTGGTTGAAGAAAAACATACATTAATAAAGGTTTTTATTTTTTTAGAATCTGACATAGCTATATTTGGGTGGCCCCATGGACTGTACTCTTGCCTGGAAAGTCCCATGGATGGAGGAGCCTGGTAGGCTGCAGTCCATGGGGTCACTAAGAGTCAACACAACTGAGCGACTTCACTTTCACTTTTCACTTTCATGCAGTGGAGAAGAAAATGGCAACCCACTCCAGTGTTCTTGCCTGGAGAATCCCAGGGACGGGGTAGCCTGGTGGGCTGCTGTCTCTGGGGTCGCACAGAGTTGGACATGACTGAAGCGACTTAGCAGCAGCAGCAGCATGGACTGTAGCCCACCATGCTCCTCTATCCATGGGGATTCTCCAGGCAAGACATAACTGGAATGGGTTGTCATGCACTCCTCCAGGGGATCTTCGCAACCCAGGGATTGAACCCAGGTCTCCCGCATTGCAGGTGGATTCTTCACCGTCTGAGCCAACAAGGAAGCCCTGTTTGGGAGAGCAAAATGTACTTTAATGCCTTGTTCTAGATGCAGTAAAAAATAATGGGAATAAATGTGTTCTCAAGAAGGGGCCAGGGAAAGCAAGTTTTGTTTTACTAACTATCAAAAAAAGATAAAAGCTAGAGGGATTGATGATTTCAAAGTCTTTTAGAAATGGTTTATATTCCTCTGCTTTAGTTCTTATTTCACTTCTAAGAACTGAGCTCTTCCTAAATTATTTTTCTCCTATGAGAATATGGTTATTTTTTATTCTTTTCTTCAGTAATCAGTAAGATTCTAACCCAGTCCCCTGTTTTTAGTTACTTAAGTTGAACTGTGAAGAAGCAGTTCATCCTAAACTTTTCCAGTCTTCTGTATAGTAATTGATAATCACAGTGATGGTCAGGAAGATACTGGGTACTGTATACCCATACACAAAATGAGTTTTTTCTTTAAAAATTTATTTCAGAAAAGAGAGAAATACATTTGGGTCTATATGTAGACTACATTCTTACTATAAATTTCTTTCTTTTTTTTGGAAACCAAAGTACTATTTGGTAAAAAGCCTAAAACTGCTTCAACCTAAGCTGATTATAAGTGCATAAAGAGATCATTTGTTGGATTCAGTTAAAAAGGAATACAAAATTTTAACAGATATATAGTAAGTTTTCCTAGGTACATGACCTTAAGGTAGATGCCATTGAAAATGGACTTTCATGTTCTCTATTCCACTTAACAGATTTCAATTTAAAACAATACAGTTGGTAAATATTTATGGAAATTATATGCTACAGGAGTAAAAAGGCCAACTATTTCAGTAGTTAGAGAAGTGGAAATTGTGTTTTAGGATAAATTTGCAGCAATAGCATTGGAGATGTATTTTAAAAGTGCTGTATCTTAAGCAACTTAAATGGAAATGAGGATGATTTGCTTATAAAAGTGTTTTAGATGACAAAAAATGAATCTAGCGGCAAGGAATGCACTGATGTCTAAAATGTGTGTAAAGATTTTGAATGAAACTGTTACATGAAAAATGAAGGTAAGAGAAAAAGCAGTATTAATATTATTTTAAATATATATATGCATCTAGATTAATTTAAATCTGTAAGTAAACATTTGGCTGTTTTAATCTATATTTCTAGAAATTTCTGGGCTTCCCTGATAGCTCAGCTGATAAAGAATCCTCCTGCAATGCGGGAGACCCTGATTCGATTTCCTGGGTCGGAAAGTTCCCCTGGAGAAGGGATAGGCTACCCTCTCCAGTATTCATGGGCTTCCCTGGCGGCTCAGCTGATAAAGAATCTGCCTGCAGTGCAGATCTGGATTCAGTCCCTGGGCTGAGAAGATCCACTGGAGGAGGCATGGCAGCCCACTCCAGTAAGCTTGCCTGGAGAATCCCCATGGACAGAGGAACCTGGCAGGCTACAGGGCATGGGGTCGCAGAGTCAGGCACAACTGAGCGACTAAACACAGCACAGAAGTTTCTGCTCAAGTTGGCCAGCATGCATTGTTTTATATATTTTTATTAGGAAGTTGGTCAGTCACCTTATATTTCGGATTTCTATTTATGCTTGTATGATATTGTTATATTTATTATACTTCATTTAAGATGAAGAGTGTATAATCTGTTTTGAGAGTTCTATCAAAAAATGTTTTGGCTTAAAGAAAAAAAGCTTTAGTTATCCTGAAAAAACGTAATTTTGTGAGACAATTCATTTCTCTTAATTCTCATGTTGTTATATATAGATTATTTTTAAAAAGAAGTATAATTTGATTTCTCTTTTTAAAAAAGCTTTTAAAAGTTAATACCTCTATCTAGTAAATGAAGAAACAAAAACTTCAGCTTTTCAGTTTTGACTCTTACTTACCTAGATCCATTGATTAGTTTTTATGTTAATATATTAATAGTGATTTTTTTTTAATTAAAAAAAATTGCAGCTGTTCCTTTCCCCCCAACACATCGCTTGACATCTGAAGAAGTATTTGATATGGATGGGATACCCAGGGTTGATGTTCTGAAGAACCACTTAGTAAAAGAAGGTCGGGTAGATGAAGAAATTGCACTTAGAATTATCAATGAGGGTGCTGCCATTCTTCGGAGAGAGAAAACCATGATAGAAGTAGAGGCTCCAATTACAGGTACACTTATTTATGTTTTGGATTTTTTTTTTTTACTGTACCATTATTTACTTACCTAATTATAAAACTGTTTCTTCTTCATTCATATTATATACTAAATTAGTATTACATGGACATTATCTTGAATTTCCAGATTATTTCCTATAACGAAAGTTTTTGCCTGTTTTCAATGAAGAAACATGATCCTAAATAATCTGAGTGCAGACGTTAGTCTAATATGCTTTTATGAAGGTTTCATCAGTTGAGTTGGCCATCATTGAATTTGATTCAACAAATACTTATTTACTATGCTTTCAGTCATCAGGGGCAAATACCTCAGTGCCATATCAGATGCCAAAAATGATCGTTTAGAAGTCATGAGAAAGTATGGAGTTAGAATGGATATTTTACTGCCACCAGTATAATTTTATCATCCTAAGATGTGCATGCTTGACTTCCTAAAGAAGAGTTTTATAAATTTAGATGAAAATTTTGTCACTTACTACAAATTTTAGTACTCTTGTTATATCTTGTTCTAGATCTTGAGCACATGAACAATCGGGTACACATTATCCCTGTCATGACTCTTCATAGATTGCTTCTGTCGTAGACCTTTCTTGATAGAATTTTATGCTCTCTCTTATGTAAACGAAATTAGAATTTAAGTAAAATTTGTTATTTTAGATTTTTTTTTCATATCTAATAATCTTCTGTTTCAGTGTGTGGTGACATCCATGGCCAATTTTTTGATCTGATGAAACTTTTTGAAGTAGGAGGATCACCTGCTAATACACGATACCTTTTTCTTGGTGATTATGTGGACAGAGGTTATTTTAGTATAGAGGTAATAATCATATACTGTCATTTGATTTGCTTTTAAGTGTTATCATAGATGATTTCTGTTACTTCCTAATAAAATAAGTTCTTTAAATTACCTGTATTGGGTTCTTTTTAATACCTCTGCATATTCTGAAGTTTTTAGGTAAAGCTATTATTTATTCCTATTTTGTCTTTCAAACTATTCTCTTAATTTTTTTTGTGTTACTGTAATTACCATTTCCCAGTGGAAATTATAAGCAAAACGAGTGGCCTTTATTGCCTGTTATCTAGTGGCCCTGAGGAGCTAATGTTTATCTCTCTTGTCCTTAAAGGCATTCAGCCATGCAAAAAAAAAAAAAGATTAATTGTATTTTTCTAATTAAATAAAATAGAATGCTTTTATCACTTAAACTCTAGTGCTTCTATCTTTCCTCCTGTAGCCATTAAGACCCAAGTATATCATATGGAATCTTTATGTATTCTGAAAGTATTCATCTGCTTTTAAAAATTTGAGAGGCATTAAAATGACCTGTTTATTATCACTTAATAGTAGATTGTTCTTTTTGCTCCTTTTACTTTTCTAATTATAAAAATTAAGATATAGAACAATTTGTATTTTCTAACATATGCATTTCTTTCCTTTTTTGAAATGAAAATGAACTATTATAATGTTCTGTAGTTTCCTTTTTTTATTAATTCCTATGCTCTGATGTCATGCCAGTTCAATTATAAATTTACAGCATCATTTTTAATAGCTGCATTGTATTCTGTTGACTAAACTAGTCACAGTCAATCAATTCTTATTGTTAGGCATTTAAGGTGTTCCCAGTTTTTTGCCATGACAGTTGATGCTTCAGTGGACCATATCATTTATACATCCTTATATACTTGCCCAGTTATTTCTGTAGGACAAATTCTTAGAGGTTAAATTGTTGAGTAGAAGCTCCGCAAATAGGTGTGTTAGTATTAATGTGTTTCAAGCATATTCTAAGCAGTTAACATACTTGATTAATTTTTACAACAAAGTTATGAGGTAAGTACTTTTATTTTATCCATTTTATAGAGGAGCCTGAGGCTTGAAAAGGTTAAATAACTTGCCCAAGGTCATATTGTTAGTAAGTGGTGGAACTAGGCAGTTTGAGCCTGTGCTTTTAACCATGTCCTCCACTAGATATTGAAAGCTTACCTGATGAATTTCTATGCCAGTTACTGTTATTCATATCTCCTCTAGTGTTTTCAACCTCTGTCTGAGGTATGCTAGGATCCTTGGTGGGAAAGGGAGCTCAGGGCTCTGTCCATCCAAATTCCCTTGGGAATTTTATTATCCTGAGTTGTTCTTTCTGTTCATAGTGTCATCATTGGCCCCGCTCAGTCTTTCCTTGGAGCCTTCAAGAAAGCTAGAAATTGGCCCTTCTTGATAAAAGATTCGGGCCTTTGAGAGAAACAATAGAACAATTTTAGGAAGCTTAGTTGGTAACTGAGCGTTTGGTATTAGAGGGTTTTGTAGCAGACTTTTTTTTTTAACAAGACTTTTTTTTAAAGCTTTTTCTTTTATGTGAACCAATTTAAAAGTCTTTATTGAATTTGTTATACTTTTGTTTTTGTTTTCTGTTTGGTTTTTTTGACACGTGCGATCTTTGTTCCCACACCAAGGACTGAACCCGCATCCCCTGCACTGTAAGTCTTAACCGCTGGACCACCAGGGAAGCCCCTGTAGCTGACTTTTTAAATTCATTTTATTGTTGGAAAGTAATAAAGAATCAGAATAAGTGAAAAGGGCAGGTAGTTATTAAGTACTTACCAGGCTTAATTATTTTTTTTCTTGTGAATAAAATGAAATGTGTTACACATTTCGGTTAACCTTAACTTGTTTAAAACAAAGTTTGTGGGAATTCCCTGGCCGTCCAGTGGTTAGGATTCCACACTTTCACTGCCAAGGACCCAGGTTCCATCCCTGGTCAGGGAACCAAGACCTGCAAGCTATGCAGTGCAGCCAAAAGAGTAAAGAGTTTGTATTTTCTTTTTGTATGTGATCATGTAAACCAAACTTATTTACATATGAAATAGTCTTTCCTTTTTTTAAACCAAATAAGTAAAATATGAGTCTGTTTCTTAGGTGTATTTAGAGAAAAATAGTTGCTGTTCTAATATTCTTTTTGTTTAAAATTACATTGTCTTTGAATCATTTCAGATAATAAGCACCTAATTATATAAGGCAACATTCATAACCAACAAAGTAAACATAAAACATGATTTTTCTCTTCATTAGGCAGCATGGCATAACGCTTAAAATCAGAGGATTAGAGGTTTTGTGATTTTGGACAAGTTACTTAAGCTCTTTGCTTCTGTTTCCTCATTTGTAAAATAGAGATAATATTACATACTTCATAGGGTTGTTTGAGGAATAATTAGTGCTTAGCATATTATGAATACTCAGTAAATATTAGCTGCTATTTATTTTTGACATTGTTACTGTTTTATTTATTGGTATACCTAAGGAGGAGACCAATCTGCTAATTGTTTTTACAGCAAACAATTTGTAAATCTAAGGTAATTAAATTATTTGACTCATTTATTCAACAAATATTTACTGCTCTTCTACTTACTAGGTACTTTTCTGAGTGGTAAATCAGGCATGAATAAGAAACAAAGTCCCTAATTTCGTGGAGCTTTGTTTTAGTAAGGGACAAAGAGAAAAAGATAATAAAAAGATAATGAAGAATAATAGAAATTATAAGGGTAATAGGGTTAGAGGAAATGAAACAAAGATCAAACAGCTTAGTTAAACAAAAATATACGATTAATTCACTGGAAACATTTTCTTTTGTAGTGTGTCTTATATTTATGGGTCCTGAAGATCCTATATCCAAGTACATTATTTCTCCTGAGAGGCAACCATGAATGCAGACACCTTACTGAATATTTTACCTTTAAGCAGGAATGTGAGTACTGCCATGAGAACTATTTTCACTTCCTCAGGGTTCTTTTAGAGTGATGTGGGTAGTAGAGTTTGAAGATTTTACAGTGCAACATGTAAGAACAGATTCTGTGTCCAAACATGTAAAGCTTTCAGGAAGATTGTCTATGGTTCTCCAGTGTTTAATATTATTCAGATGTTTTCATTTCAGTATTTCCTAATAAATTTGATTTTTACATATGTACTTAGGAACAGTTTTGAGCTCTGTGTATAGTTTTAATTTTAGAATTATTTTTTTCTAACAGGAAGAATATGAACCAAGTGAAAAGAAATGTTGCATTGGAGATTTCTCTCCACCGATACTGAGACATTCCCATGAACATTCTTAACAAATTAATCATCCTGTCATCACTGCAGATTGTTTTATTTATTTTTTAATTATGCAGATTGTGTCATACACACATTGTTGATTAATTGAAGGTCTTAGTCTACAATATTTATCCCATTTCTCTCTTAACTTTTTATGGCTGTGGTAATCTTAATAGCTGTAAGCAATCATATAGTATAGAGTTTGACCTTTTCTCACATCTCCTAGCTATGTACTTGTTAGTACTCATGGCTGTATTAAGTCTTAGAATTAAGATTTAAAATTAGAAAATAACTTCAGAATTACTGAGATGCAAAACATGATGCAATAAAGATCAATATAGTGACAGGTAGTGGCAGAAGTGGCAAACTCTGATACAACTTCAAAGATCGGGTGGGTAACTGAAATGAATATAAGATGAGGCCGGGAAAGTTCATGCTTGACCTCAAAGCAATCAAATTAAAGTTTTTATTAAACTGCAGTGTTGGAAAACAGGTCTGTCATCAGACTACCAGTTTATAATCTCTGATTGCTAGATCTTCTCATATTTGAGTTATAGTGTTAAACAGTGAAATAGGAACTGAATTTTTTTTTCTTATATAAGTAACAAGCTGTCCAGCAAAATCCCACTAAAAACATAAAATATCCAGGAATTTAAAAGTATAAAGGTGCAAAGGAATACGTATGACAGACTTTTAAAAGTAGATGACAGTTTAATTCTTTCTTGTGTTACGTTGACTTCTTGCTTTGCTGCTCATTTTAAGTGTTCATTGTAGGCTAAAGGAAACCCTCTGGTCCTCCAAAATAGGAAAAATATCTTTTATTTTTTTTTAATTGGATGGACTTTGAGTTTTGTTTTGTTAAGTCTTCTCTGTAACAAAAAAGTAGTCACTGACTTGTAGAATAAAATAATTAACACTACCTTTAAGTATAGTACTAATTTTTTGCCTTACATAGCCTATAAAGGTAAAGAGTTGAGCTATTTTTAGAGATTTGACTTATTACTTATAGTAATATTTTATGACTATCTGCTGCATACACAAAATAAATCTAAGGAGTGCAAATATTTTGTCTTTGTAAGTACAGTAACATTGCTTATCTTTATTGATTCTTATGGGGCAAGATGCTGGCCTTTTTAAAAAAAAATTTTTGTATGCAGTAAAATTTACTCTTTGAAGTGTTTAGTTCTCAACTTTAACAAATGATTAAAGCTGTCTACCATCACAGTCACAATACAGAAAAGTATCATCCCATGAATTCCTCCTTGCTGCCTTTGATACTCACCCCTTTACCAACTCTGCACCCCTAGCTACCACTTGGCTGTTATCCATATCTTTAATTTTTTTGCCTTGGTTTTAATAGTCATTTATGTATGTGCATGTATATGTTTTAAATGATTAACAAATGATGCAGTTTTCAATTACTGAATTTTTTTTCTCTAGGTAAAATTAAATATTCAGAAAGAGTCTATGAAGCTTGTATGGAAGCTTTTGATAGCTTGCCTCTTGCTGCACTTTTAAACCAACAATTTCTTTGTGTTCATGGTGGACTTTCACCAGAAATACACACACTGGATGATATTAGGAGAGTGAGTATATATTTTAGTAACAAGAGTTGATTCCTATTTATAGCATTTTGTTGAGTAGAGACTAGAAGCTTCAAACCTCTCTTCACTGCCAAGATTAGGTAATGGTAAAAATTAATATACTGGTATTTTAAGAAAATATCTTCTAACTGTTCAGAACAATGTAGTATGCACAGTATTCAGAGTTGGTACCACTTTCCTTTGTCTATTCCATTCTCACTTTTGACAAGTTATTTCTGCTCTTCGTTTCTTTTCTTTCTTTCACAGTTAGATAGATTCAAAGAGCCACCTGCATTTGGACCAATGTGTGACTTGCTATGGTCCGATCCTTCTGAAGATTTTGGAAATGAAAAATCACAGGAACATTTTAGTCACAATACAGTTCGAGGATGTTCGTATTTTTATAAGTAAGGAAAAATATTCAAGCTTAATCACATTTTAGTTGTTAAAATAGCGTATGCTTTCATTATATATAGAAAGTCATTATTTTACTTAATTTTCTCTTTTTCCCCACAGCTATCCAGCAGTGTGTGAATTTTTGCAAAACAATAATTTGTTATCGATTATTAGAGCTCATGAAGCTCAAGATGCAGGGTAAGAACTCTGTTTCCCTAACCCAAATTAACACCTTATGTACAAATCAAACTTAGTAACCATGATTGATGCTTTACGATGCATATTAAGTTATTTGTTTTGCAGCTATAGAATGTACAGAAAAAGTCAAACTACAGGGTTCCCTTCATTAATAACAATTTTTTCGGCACCTAATTACTTAGATGTCTACAATAATAAAGGTAAGATGTTGTTGATAAAAAAATTGTTAAGCAACTTAGTATTTTGATTGACTTATTTTTTGAAAATATAGTAGAAAAGGGGCATTGTTTGAAACTGTAACTATCCAAATCTCTTTATGAAAAAATATAAGATATAAGGGAGGGGAGAGGACAAGAAATGAAAATCCAAAATGTGAAACTTAAGTCACGTTACCATTTCACAACTTTGTCATTCACAAAAACTGCCTGTGAAAGAATATTCTGAGGTAACTCTGTCAAGTAAAAATGCACATGATTTTCTCAAACTCCCCTTTCTTAAATCTTTTCTCTTATAATCAAGAGAATGTTTTCTTGCTTGCATAAAGCTGCTGCTGCTCCTTCGACCATTTCATGTATTTGAACTGTATGGTTGTTTATCATGTTTCTTGTTTTATGTCCACTGAGGTAGGTTTTCTTTTCCTTTCTTATTCTCTAATTTTTTATCCACTGCCCCATGATGATTTGTAATTGAACCTTTAATTAACTCAGTCCAACCTTCTTTCAGGAAGACAGTTTCCCCTTTCCTTTCTTTTTACTGCTCTTTCTTCCTTTTTTTTTCTTATGTCTTTGTAATTTACCTTCTTTTCTAGTGGTTTATATTCCACCTCCTTCCCTCCAAATTTGATCTGTCTGTTACAACTGGATTTCCTTTAACTTGGAACATAATTCATTGAGAGATAATACCAAAGGATCTTAATCTAGTTAAGTGTGTGCCAAGGACATTGAAGATGAGCTTAAGTATGTTTAGGCAGTTCACATTTTCAGAAGAGGAAATCAAGAAGCCAGCTCCTATTCTGTCTTGATATATCAGGAATTCAGTTGACTATGCCATAGTTCCCAAGGTCAGACAGGAGTGGTTGTGCCAGGAGGAAAGAACAGAAGGTTAAAGATTTTTTAAAGTACATTTAATGAGGTCATTGCTAAATATGGGTTTGAGTTCAAAAGAGGAGCAAAATAGAGTTTTTGGAAGATTATAGGCGATAGTTAAAAGGTTAAAACATTTACCTGAGATCAGATAGTAGCAGTAGCAGGCTATCAAATAGCTTGGATACAGGGTATGCTGTAAGAACTCCATACTGTATTAATTACCAAAACAACCATACCATAGAGATTAACCGAGTTGGTGGTCTTTAGAAACTATAATGCCTCCAAGGATTATACCAGTGCTAAGATAATCTTTTAAATTATATCTTGTTTTATAAAATTTGAAACTTCTATAAAGATACCTAATGAAGCAAGGCTTCATTTTTAAGGAAAAATATATCTAAGTTTGGACTCCATTCTCCAAATTGATTTGTTATATTTAACTTTGTACCTGTAACCTCCCTTTGTTAGTATTAAAGGAACTAGCGTTCAGTGCTCGGTTGATTACTGCCATATTGGTTGTCCTTTGTCAGTTTAACTCAGGAGATCAAGGGATACTTTTCTTAGTACTCCAAAAAGAAACTCAAACCATTCAATCCGTCTTGTCAAAATCAAATGTCTCTTGATAGTGCCGATTCTGTACATGGTGTTAATGATTTGAGTGCTTACATGGTACGGGACATGTTCATAATGTTTCATTCCATCTATAGGGCAATTTTCTAGATTCTTTATCTTTCTCTTTTTTTAAATTAAAAGCTTGGTATCAGTCCTTAATTTCTGAGGCTAAATTTGACATACATTTATTTCATGAGAATTTCATCAGAGAAACAAGCGTATTTTGATTCTATATTAGCTAGAATCCCAAATCATGGAATTTAATACATACATTCAGTCCTTTACATTAAAATGAAAAAAAAGTAAGCACATAACTATTTTAGTATCTGCCAAACATTTTATATTTTTTTGTACTTTCACGTGAATTCTATTCTCTGACCTTAAACTTCTGAGATAGGCAGGATGTTTTATAAATGAGAAACAGATTAGTTAAATAATTTACTATTACACATATGGTATATACTGTAGTTTAGATTAGAATCTAGCCCATTAATCCAGTGTTCCATAAAATAATATAACCAGTGCCTGAAATCTTTATCAGGTTAATTTAAGGTATTATTTATATCAACTTATGAAGTTTTAGAAAGATATTTGAAATTGAGATAAGTATGTTACCTTTGAGTTTTTCTGTTTTGGTATTTTAATGAATTTTTTTCTAAATGAAGTGAAATATTTCTTTGTAGTAGTTTCACTTGATTTCTTACAATACATGAAATAAGTACATTCATATATTCATAAATAAAATGTTCCAAATGTTTCTTTTTCTTCTCTGTGTTTTTTTTTTTCTTGCTTTATTTCCATTTAGTTGTCCTTTTCAGGTTGCCTGCAACTAAAAAGACCCTCTTAAATTCCTCCAGCTTGTATGAACTCTTAGACCTAGAAAATTGCTCATTGCTGTTCTATGTTTCCTCAAAAAACTGAGTTCTCACAATTTTGGATTTAATAAACATGCATGTTGGATTATTTGTATTGGATTATAAAGTACAACAAGCATTCTAGAAAGATTGGGAATTTCATTAATAATAACAAGTAAAGATCTGACTATGTTCTACATAAAACTGTGTTGGAAGCGAAAAGTGTATTACTACTAAAAATTAGTTCCTACCTCTCTCTGGTACCCTTCATTCCACTCACCCCTTGATTTTCCACCCCCCTTAAAAGATATTTTTTCTGCTTTTATGTGTTTTAGACTTTTGGAGTTAAAGACAAATTGTTACATTGACATTCAAACTTATCTTGCAGCTGCTGTATTAAAGTATGAAAATAATGTGATGAATATTCGACAGTTTAACTGTTCTCCACATCCTTATTGGTTGCCCAATTTTATGGATGTTTTCACATGGTCTTTACCGTTTGTTGGAGAAAAAGGTATGATTTTTGTTTTTAAAAAATTGTTATACTGTTATATTTATTCCAGTTTACTACTGCAGGCACATACTACTTGCTAAAGGGAGCTGAAGTCTAGTTTCACTGTGGATACAGCTCTGCTTGTGTCAGTGGGTGTGGATATGAGAGCCTCAAAGATATTTTAGTTAGCTGTTTACAGCCCCCATGTGAGGGTGTCTGGGGGACTGGGAGAAGACTTATAAATAGCCTGATGTTGTCTTCAGCTGTTGGGTTTTCTTTCTTTTTTTCTTTAGCTTAAATCTTTTATGAAGGAATGGAGAGATGGCTTTGCTTTGGAACTGACGCTTTTGCATATTTTAACATGGCTCTTGGGGATGTCATGGCAATTCATGGGAGGATTTAATAGCCTCCATTTGGGGCAGTATTAGTCATTTTGTAGCAGCTCTGTACTGTCAGAAATGATAAAGAGAAATTCAGGTTCTGACCTAATATTTCTTCTCCTATATGGAGCAATATATTCTATGGATATAATTTTAGTGGTAATGGTTTCCTGATAATTTAGAGATTCCTATTAGTATGTACTTAATAGGCTTAAAAAAGCATAAATACTATTTAAGAGGTTTTATTTTTGATTTTTATTTTAGTTCTGTAGAGTTCTTAAGACTTCCTTACTTTATCACATTCTTCTTTTTCCATTTTAGTGTTAATTTCCCCATGAGGCAATACCTCAGTTTTCATATGTGGAATATGAGTATTAGAGTACAGATATGATTGTAAAACATTTTGTTCTATATCCCTCTCTATTTTTTCTCACCTCCTCTATGTTACAAAATGTTCCTTTCTGCCTGAGATATGTTACTTCTGCCAAGGCATTTTTGGTTCTAAAATTCAGAGTTACTACTTAAACTGTATGTTCAACAGGTTTTTTGCAGATTCCCTTTGGGCTTCATCAGTTACTCCGTAGGTCAACATTAATATGGAGATAGAATTACCCGCTTTAGCGATTGAGAAGGGGGCCAGTAAAGGGCTTAGGTGCAAGGGATGCATTACACTTATAACCTTCTATCTTTGGTATATGAGAAATAGTTCAATCATAGCCTCATCAGGCTAAAGGGAATTTGAGAATTCATGTTGCTTATTCTGCCTCCAGGCTAGACTGCAGCACAACTATTTTAACGTAGTATAAGTGGGATGGTGGGTGGGGAAAGCAGGGAAGATAGGTAGGAGGAAAATGGATATTTCTAATTTGATTTTCTGATGCCTCCACGAAAAAGGAAGTAGTTCATTATATCTAATCTAAATGTTTATGCTATGAGTATTCAAACAAAGAGAAGTTAATAGGTTTTCCTCAACTAATGCACCTGTCAAAAACCAGGGCATCTGATTTTTGCCCTGGTTTTAGATAGAATTTTAGATCTCTCAGTGATCACAATCACGTAGTCTAACTCCTTTTGAGAGATGAGAAAACTTAAATCTAGTTTCTGTGGATCTCTCATAAGTGAAAGTGGATTTCTTTCAGTGATCCTGTATTTGAAGTCTGCTACAAAGTGATCTTTTGTTCTTTTTTGCCACTCTACATCATCTTAGCTATTTATTGTAAGGAAGTATTCAAACTATCTGACCATTTTTGTTGTTTTTCTGTGGATCTTCTCTAAATTATTCATATCTTTCTAAAATCAGAATTTCAGATTTGAACAATATACACAAATAGAATTCTAACCAGTGTTGAACACAGTAAGAAAATTTTCTTAAACTCTTTGCATATTTTTCCATTTTAATACACGTTAGCTGTTTAAATAGCCTATTTACTTCTTCATTCTAATGAAAATTTTCTTTTGGTGTGAAAATCTGCAAATGACTCTTCATTGGATTCCACATTGAGAAAACCAGTTTGACTCTGATCTAGTCCCTGGGAAGCAACTAACCTAGCCAGAGGCTTCCTTGGAGGCTGGTTTAATCCCAAAGTTAGGTGAAAGTAGTTTTTTAACCTCTTGTGGACTTTTTATTTCATTTTTTAAAAATCTTATGTTATAAAACTTGCAGCATATAAAAGGTAGAGCAAATAATATGATGAATTACTATGTACCAATTATTCAGCTTTGACAGTTATCAAATCATGGCCAATACTGTGTCATTTATATCCCCATCCACTGCTCCCCATCCCATACCTCAGTTGTTTTGAATCAGATCTCAGCTGTTATTTTTTGTATCTATAAATGTTATGGAATGAGGCTCAGAGATAAGATTAAAACCCTTTTGAGAACATGGTAAAAGTTAGAGACTTACACCGCCCAGAAAATTTCATGTACGAAATACATGTACAGTCTTTACATATGTAACATTTTGAGGTTGCTCATAGATCTGAAGTGAATTGGTGATGCCGTCAGGTTTACTGGCCCCAATTTAAGAACCTCTGCTTCAGAGAATCCAGTATGGTGTGATCTGCCATAGAAGGTCATATATGTAAGATTTGTTCATTTACCAGATTTTTTTGGAATTAACAGGAGAAAGGAGATTCTGTCTATCAGAGAGATTAAAGTAGCATTTGAACTGGGGGTTAAAGAATGTTGGAATTGTGCAGTAAGACAGTAATTGTGCAATAAGATGTGAGTAAGACAGTTTTAGGAGGAGGTACTTCCCAAGGCTGAGTCTGACAGGTAGAAATCCTAAGGTCACTGACAAATGTTTAGGAGTTCAATTTGATTAGCAAGTAATGTATGAAAGATGAAATGAAATGTTCATCGCTCAGTCGTGTCTGACTTTTTTGCAACCCCATGGACTATAGCCTGCCAGGTTTCTTTGTCCTTGGGATTCTCCAGGCAAGAATACTGGAGTGGATTGCCATTCCCTTCTCCAGAGGATCTTCCCAACCCAGGGTTTGAACTTGGGTCTCCCACATTGCAGGCAGATTCTTTACCATCTGAGCCACCAGGGAAGCCTCTTCATACATTAGAAAGTAATGAATGAAGGATAATAGTAGAAAAAGAAGGAAAGTCAAAATTAGGTCAGGAGGATTTTGATCATTTAAACAGAGAATCTGGAACTTTGATAAATGGTGGGATGTAACTGCAACAGAAAATAATCATGATAGTCATTTAGAAAAATTACTCTGGTGAAATGAACTGGAAGAAAGACTAGAGATTGGAAGACCTGTTATGAAACTTCATCAGGAATCAGAAACATAATGAAGCCCTGTTAACATTAGGAATGGAAAGTATGGGAGAACTCCAAGAACTGTAAAAGTAGAATCAGTGAGACTTAACAAGATTGCTTGTTTAAGAGGAGGGAATGATTGAATTTGGCTTGGATGTTTTGAGTGTGATAATGATAGTGCCGTTAACACACTGATGAGAACTGTTATTCTAGCAACCCCTCACTTCAGTTATAGCTGCTTTTCGTCTTCATTGGGATTGCTAGGTCTTTGACCATGTTGTTTTCTTTTTAATCTGATGCCCTTTTGCCTTTCTTTCTTCTTAAGTGAAAGTGAAGTCGCTCAGTTGTGTCCAACTCTTTGCGACCCGTGGACTGTAGCCCACCAACCCCAAACTCTTTTCTCTCTTGTTTTTTTACTTTGTCCTATTAATCTTAGCCCCAGTAAAGTCTAACTATCCATTTTCTCCATTTTTACAGTTAGGATATAGAGTGCTACTGGAGATATTTATATAGCCTTGGGTCTTCCCTGGTGACTTAGTGATAAAGAACCTGCCTTCCAATACAGGAGATGTGGGTTTGATCCCTAAGTCAGGAAGATTCCCTGGAGAAAGAAATGGAATCCAATCTAGCATTCTTGCCTTGAAAATCCCATGGACAGAGGAGCCTTGTGGACTATAGTCTGTGGGATTGCAAAAGAGTTGGACACAACTTAGTGACTAAACAACAACAGCAATGATTTGGTATCACCCTTTGATTTCTAGCGTTAGCTAGGCTCTCAGTAGTACCCAGACATCTTTATGTCACTAGTCTCCTTCCTCACTTATTGCCACCAGGATGTATTCTAAAATTCTTTTTTTTAACTTAAACATTTTCTTTTTCTAGCCACTTCCCTTACTGACAGAGAAAACACATACCATCTATGGAAGCTTTCTCTGCTTACTGTTCCCCTGCTTTCTAAACTGCACTCATCTTTTTTAGAGGGGGGGGCTATACTGCATGGCTTTTGGGGATCTTAGTTCCCCAACTAGGGATTGACTCTTGGTAGTGAAACCATGAATTCCTAACCACTAGACCATCCTGATAAACTGCACTCATCTTGAATTCTTAGCCTGTTGAAAATGTGACCCTTCAATCCAGGGCTACTGTTTCTGACTTGTTCTTATACTCCATTATCCTTCTGCTTTTTCAGGAAATTTACTTTATTACTTAGGTGTTCTCTATCTTCAGACTCTCTCTACTAAGCCCTTTTGTAAAATGTTCAAATATATCTGATCTTTAAATAAAAAATAACATTTCCCCTGTCTGATATCTTTCATTGACCACTATTATGCTATGATTCTCTTGCCTTTCCTTCACAGCAAAGCTTCTAGATGGAAAGCAGTACACACATAGAAGCTAGTACTTAGTAACTGTAAATGACCCTGGTAACTCTCAAGATAAACCTTAACCTGTCACATGAAGTCTTTGTACCTTGCCTAGTTTCTCTTCAGCTTCATTTTTTTTGTTGTTTTCTTTCACGTTTTCTATGTTCCAGCCATGAAACAGCATAGCCAACTTCCTGAATGTACTATATGTATATGCTCTTTCAAGTTTCATGCCTTAATACTTTTTCTTTATTTTCTCATGACAGTTTTGTTGAGGTATAATTCAAATACCATACAATTAACGTATTTCCATTGTGTACTTCACTGATTTTTAGTATATTCAGAGTTATGTGTCTGTCACAACAATCAGTTTTGAAATGTGTTCATGATCCTCTCAAAGAAACCTTGTGTCCATTAGCAGTTCCCAGTTCCCTCCACATCTTCTCTCCAGCCCTGTGCAACCACTTGTCTGCTTACTGTTTGCATAGGTTTTCCTGTTCTGGAAATTTCATATAAATGGAATCATGCAGTATGTAGTCTTTTGTGACTGACTTGTTTCTATAATATTTTTAAGGTTTATCCATGTTGTAGCCTGAGTCAATACATTATTCCTTTTTATGACAAAATAATATTCTACTGTATGGATATACCATATTTTGTTTATCCGTTCATCAGCTGATGGACATTTGGTACTCTTTACTTTCTGACTACTATGAATAATGCTATGATGAATATTCCTGTACAATATGTTTTCATTCTTCTTAGATATGTAACTGAGAATAGCGTTGCTGGATGATATGATAACTCTATGTCTAACGTTTTGAGGATCTGCTAAACTGTTTTCCAAAGCAGCTATACCATTTTATAATCCTACCAGCAGTGTATAATGTTTCTAGTTTTTCCTTACACTTGCCAATACTTTTTTAAAAATCTTTTTTTATTATAGCCATCATATTGGATATGAAATTGTATCTCATTTCTCTAATTAATAATGACATTGAGTGTATTTTTATGTGCTTATTTTACATTTTCATGTCTTATTTTAAGAAATGTTCATTTTTAAATGGATTATTTGTCTTTTTACTATTGAATTATAAGAATTCTTTGTATATTTTAAAGGTGAGTCCCATATCAGATATATGATTTACAAATATTTTCTCTTGTTGTGTGAATTATCTTTTTACTTTCCTGGTGATATTCTTTGAAGCACTAGAGTCTTTAATTTTGATGAAGTCCTCTTTATTTTTTCTTTTGTTGCTTGTGCTTTGGTGTTATATTTAAGAAACTATTGCCAAGCTCATTAAGATTTGCCTCTGTGCTTTCTTCTAAAAATTTTATAGTTTGACCAACTTTTACATTTAGGTCCTAGATCCTTTTTGATTTACTCTGTGTGTGTGTGTGTGTGTGTGTGTGTGTGTGTGTGTGTGTGTGTGTGTGTTGTAAAGTGGGGATCCAAGTTCATCCTTTTGTATGTGGATATCCACTTGTGTGTGTGTGTGTGTGTGTGTGTGTTGTAAAGTGGGGATCCAAGTTCATCCTTTTGTATGTGGATATCCACTTGTCCCAGCAACTTTTACGTTTAGGTCCTAGATCCTTTTTGATTTACTCTGTGTGTGTGTGTGTGTGTGTGTGTGTGTGTGTGTGTGTTGTAAAGTGGGGATCCAACTTCATCCTTTTGTATGTGGATATCCATTTGTCCCAGCACTGTTTGTTGAAAAAACTATTCTTTCCCCACTGAATTGTTCTATTTCTGGACTCCTTAATTTTATTCCACTGATTTATTGACTGTTGCTTACTTTTTCTAACTTCTTTTTAGAATGCCTTATCTGCCACTTCCACCTGGCCAATTTCTATTCCAAACCAAAAGCTGCTTTTCTTCAGCAGATCTTGTGCATAACTCTGCATACTTAGAGCATAGTGCTCATTGCATTTTTGTGATAGTTTATATGTACATATATATATTTATAACTATATATCCTTTAGTAGTTAGTAAGCTTTTGGAGGGTCAAGACTGAACCTTTTGTATCTGAATCCCAAAGCTTTAGCACAGTGCCTGGCATATAGTATCCTATTAATATATTTATTAGGAGAAACAATAGGGGCAGTATTAAATTTTGTTTTGAATGTGTTCTTTTCTAGGTGTTGTCAGGATATCCAGGGGCTAATACTCAATAGACATTTTTATTTATTAATTGAAGTTTGCTTGTACCTTTATTTATTTACTCATTTGTCATATATTTACTGGATGCCTCTCATGTGCATGGCTCTGGGGATGCAGGAGTAAACAGAACAACACCTTGTGCTCAGGAAGTTTCATTATAGTATGGCATGCCACCCCAGTACTCTTGCCTGGAAAATCCCATGGACAGAGGAGCCTGGTGAGCTGCAGTCCATCGGGTTGCTGAGAGTTGGACAAGACTCAGTGACTTCTCTTTCACTTTCATGCATTGGAGAAGGAAATGGCAACTCACTCCAGTGTTCTTGCCTGGAGAATCCCAGGGACAGGGGAGCCTGGTGGGCTGCCGTCTCTGGGGTCGCACAGAGTCAGACACGACTGAAGCAACTTAGCAGCAGCAGCAGCAGGGGAAACGGACAATATACAGATAGTGTGAAACAGCTGACAATAAAACCAGCAAAGAAATCCAGAAATTTAAGGGGAGGTAGAGACTGGCAGTAAAGACTTCAGAATCATCCTCAAAAGGTAATACTTGAAAATATGTAGGAACGGATGGAATCACCAAGAGATTGAAGATATAAAAAGAAGATTCGGGGGAAAAAAGTGTCTAAAAGGTAGAAAAACCAGAAGAGTAAAATCCTGGAAAGCAAGGGAAAAGAGAAGGCAGAATGATGAAGGAGAATTAAGCCTAAAAAAGAACCGTCGTTTCTAGTTGTTAGATAGTCATTAGTAGTCTTAAGATTAAGTTTCAGGGGGATTGCTTGAGCCAGGTTTTAAAAGATTGAATGCTAAAACTTCTTAAAACAATGAAACTGTGCCATTGTTTTTTCCCGACTCCTTAATGTTGTATCCATAATGAAAAATTAATGTATATGTTTCGATGTTATTCATCCCTGTACTTCCCCTATGTGGGCTGCTTCCCCCCACCCTGCTCCCCCAGGCGCCTGATTACTTACTCCATAAAGAATCTCTCTCAGGCTTGTTAGCCATTTGATTTTTTTCAGTTTGAAAGCCCATATAGCGTTTTAATTCCATCATTTCTACTATCTAAATGTGTTAATCTTGCGTTATAAATCATTTGATCATTTATATAAATGGTTGCCCTGTATACATGTAGATAGTTGAATATAATCAGCTAATGTGTAACATTTGTTTTTAATAGTGACAGAAATGTTGGTAAACGTTCTGAGTATTTGCTCTGATGATGAACTTATGACTGAAGGCGAAGACCAGTTTGATGGTATGACTATTTATTTTACTGTTTTTTATTGTGAAATGCTATTGTTTAACTGCCCAATTTCAATATACTCTTGTAAATTATAGTCATTGCTCTCAAATGGCTATACTATTTGATAAGTGACAAGTCACTTTTTTCAGATATTATTTAGGACTCTAAACTAATTTTAGTTATTTTTTTTTCTGTTGATATGGGGAAGAAAATGAATTTTGGGAAAGGGGAAATTTGAAAGAGAACAGAAGGAAAAGAAAATTGAAGTGCTAAAAGAATGTGGTTCTTCATGAATATGGACACTACTTAGAAGGGAGGATAAAAATGCTTTTTGTTTCATTGGTACTATATTCTTAATGCATCAGAAACACCTGAATACATAGTGTTGTTGTCACTTCTTTTCAGAAATCAAAATAAGCTGTTCCCAGTTTTGAGTGGTTATGTTCTAAGAAACCTCTTGTTTAGTTTGAGATTCAGAAAGCCCTTTTTTTCGTAGAAACAAAGTTATACATGGTTATTAATTGTTATATAAGACAGCCAGCCTGTGTATCTAATGCACATTTATAGTATAAACTACTACAATAGAAGCAAAATTACTTTTCTTTTTATGTTTTGAAGATTTTATTTAGAACTTAAATATTTATTGTGTTAATTAATTGGATAAACAAAAAATAGAAATAATTTATAAGCTGAAAACTCTTTATTTCCTTCCATCTGCCCCTCACATCTTTGTTGCAGCATATTTTTCATAGTTTTAATCAGTATATAAATGTTCCCATCTATTGAACATGGTTTACATAGTGGTAATATTAGACACCTACATATTTTTTTATGTTACTATACCATAATCTTTGTAGTTAATCTTATGTTGTTTGGCATTTGGGTTGCTTTAAATTATCTTTATTATGAATAGCATGCAATAAACATAGTCATACAATAGTTTTAATTTTCCTTCTTGGAATAAATTTCTTGAAGAAAATTACAGAGTTAATAATGAGTATAAAGAATTTTAGCTTCATTATTTTAGCTGTGAACTGCCAAATTACATAAGAATTGGACCAATATGAAGTGTTTCTAGCAATGAATCCATAGAGCTATTTTTTCACAGGCCCACCTAATTGGGTTTTGGTCATTTTTACTTAGAAGTAAGTTACCATTGGTTTAATTTATATATATTTGAATTCTAATGATGCTAAGGAAGAAATCTGCTTTACCAGCTGTGTAAACTTCCTCTCAGGTGACCACCTAACAAGTAAAATCTGAATAAAGCTATTTAGAAATATCTTTACTATTTTTTTTTTAGTTCAGTTTCTTCCCCTTGCTTTTTTTTTTTAGAAATATCTTTACTTACAAACAGGTTCAGTTCTTAAACTGTTTTAATTCTGTTTGTTCAAAGTACAGAGTGACTATATACATGTCTGCTGTTGCCATCTGTTGGTGGCAGGCAGCGAGTGCTTTTACTCTGGCTTATAGTTTCGTTAACTGAAATAAATTAACTTATATTAGTTCTTTTTGGGGGGATAAGAAGTTTCAATGAATAATATTTATTTTTCCTTATTTTAATTCTCTCTTTCTGATGTTTTGTAGAAAAGTTTTTAGTTCTAACATATTTCATCATCTGTCTTTTCCATAGCATTTTAAAATAGTTTTAATTAAATATTTATTTTCCCTGTTCTGCTACCATTGTTGTAAGATTAGTTCTAGGTTTAGATTATAGTTCACAGTGTTATAGATACTGATATAATGATCAATAATATAATGAAATAATTTTTGTGCATATCCTACTAATTTTTTTCAGTAGAGTTTTTTTGTTAATATCAAATTCTGGAAACTAGTAAGAATTTTTTTATTATTCATAATATTTTTAATTATTTTGATATCCATGATTCAGTACTTAACAACCAATTTTTTATTTCTAAAAATAAATTTCAAAAAAATCTTTATTTTCTTGTTTAGCCTGGCTGGTGGGGACGTGTATTACTTTTATTTCTACTTCTAAAAGAACCAATATTTGATTTTGTTGATTTTTCTCTGTTATTTTCTTGGCTTGAATTTCATTGATTTCTGCTCTTCATTTTATAGTAGAAGTTTTAATTGGCATTACATTCTATCTATATCTGAATCTAGAAAGTTTTTTAAAATAATGTATAATTTTCTAAACTAAGATAAAATTTTTTGCACTATATAATTCATTTACTATAATTATTCCTTTTAATATATTTAGTATATCATTATTTTATTTAAAATTATGTTTTTTCTTTGAAAAAAGCTGTTATTACCAAGCTAAATTAATATTTCACTATTTTGTATTCTAATTACTATTGCAACTGGTATCTCTCTTAATGTATTCTCTAACTGTATAATTATATATTTGGCGGTTTATCTTATGTTCAACAAGTTGGATCAGCAGAATTACTTCCTACGATAATTTTTATTTTGTTTTCCATAACTTTAAAAAATGTCATTTGCATAAGGCTGATACTGTTATTTTCTACATTTTAATCTTTTATTTCTTTTAAAAAAGTTGAATCAATAATGTTAAATAGAAGTAGTGACAGGTGATCCTTTAGTCCTCCTTCTGTAATAAAAAGGAAAAAATTTCTCTGTTAAGTCTAATATAGTACTTGGTTTAGATATTGATGATTTATATGAAGATAGACACAGTTGTCAGAGAAGGCAGTGGCACGCCACTCCAGTACACTTGCCTGTAAAATCCCACGGACGGAGGAGGCTGGTAGGCTGCAGTCCACGGGGTTACTAAGAGTCGGACACGACTGAGCGACTTCACTTTCACTTTTCACTTTCATGCTTTGGAGAAGGAAATGGCAACCCACTCCAGTGTTCTTGCCTGGAGAATCCCAGGGATGGGGGGAGCCTGGTGGGCTGCTGTCCATGGGGTCGCACAGAGTTGGACTCAACTGAAGTGACTTAGCAGCATCAGCAGACAATTGTTTTTGGGAATTCAACCAAGAATAAATATAAATTTTTATTATATTCCTTCTAATGAAATTTATGCATCTTATCAATATTTTTTTCTATCAGTGAAAAATTATACTTATTTATCAACTTGTTATATCATTCTTAAACTCCAGAGGTGAATCAAATTTGATCATTAAAAAGGCACTGTAGTTTAGTGAAAAGGATCGGTGGTTCAGATGTCTTGGTGCTACCATTATACTAGCTGTGTAATCTTAGGAAAGTAACCTAACTTCTCAAAATCTTCTCTTCCATATGAGGGAATAGAGAGGATGAAAATTTTTCCTCACTCTTCAAGTAATTTTAAAAATTGGGAAGCACCATTTATGGGCTTTCCAGGTGGTACTAGTGGTAAAGAATCCTCCTGCCAATGCAGGAGACTCAGATTTGATCCCTGGGTCTGCAAGATCCCCTGGAGGAAGGCCTGGCAACCCACTCTAGTATTCTTGCCTGGGAAATCCCATAGACAGAGGAGCCTGGCGAGCTACAGTCCATAGGGTCGCAAAGAGTCAGACACGACTAAGCGACTGAGCACAGGCACCACTTTTGACAGTGTTTCTCTGGGAAAATATACTGAGTTCCAACTTTGCATACTAGAAATAGATCTCCCTTCACTGCCAGCATAGCAGGTGCAGTTCCTTCATATTGCTTCACCTTTGCACTACCAAGTATTAAGAGTAGGGACTCCAAGAAAGTTTTGAGGATATGGATCTGGGAGTTTGTCTAGGAACAAGAGTGATTTGAAGGAGAAAGAACCTTGTGTAATGGAGGAAAGGAAAGGAGTTTAGGATAGATACTAGGGTAGGTTGGGAAAGGAGCTACTGGAGCTGCATTTGTTTCCCTTTCTTATTCATATTCCCTTATTTCTTCCCCTCAACTCCATCTTTTTTCCTTTCCTTTGACCACGATAACATGCCTTCTGTCCTCTCCTTCTTTTCCTGCTCAGCAGTGAAACTGTGCTATGGATTGAGCCTGCAGAGAAACCTGATTTAGGAAGAAAACTTATTGAGTTGGTGATTGCTGTGGAGGCAGAATAAGAGTTTAGCTTTTCCATGGGGAAAGGGGAAGAATAGGATTGGAGATTTCCCAGTGGGAGGAAGAAAAGAGTAGTTTTTGCATATTCAAGGCTGAAATTGGCCAAAGGAATGACTCTTTCTTCTTAAGTGATGGACTTTGGTATTCTGTATTGTTTAATGTACCTGTGGGTTTATTTCTAAAGGCAAAAATTTGCAGAAATATATGGCATTTGTAAATGCACATAGCATTCCTTTTGGAGGTATTGTGTAATCATTTAAGGGAATTTTTGAAGACTGGTTTCTATGATATTTAGAATGAATACTGTTTCTTTCAGTTATATTTGTCTTGAGTTTGGTAAAGGAAATAGATAACCCATATGTGTTATAGTTTTACTAAGCTAAAATTTTGCATTTCCTGTAATGGAATCATGTATGTCAGCATTACAATGGAAAGCTCAAATGAAACGTCTCTGCTGCCTACTCTTAGAGCTATTACTTGCTTTGAAACAGTCTGTTGCTATTTGTGTAAAAAGATGTCCCTCAAACTTCCAGATTGGATTGGGAACAGATAGCACATACTGTTGATCCTGAGTATGTGCAAAAGTTCCACAATTCTGATTTCAAGAAATTATAGGCTTTTGTTATAATGGAGTGTGGGAGGCTTAGCCTTTTCTTTATTGGGAGTGGGTAAGGTAGTTTATAAAGTTACCTACATTTCTCTGTGTATGCTACAGATTTTGCAGATTTGGTGTCCTTGAAGAACCACATGAGTTTGTATCTGATTTGTGTCATTACCTTTCACTTAACATGCTTCCATGGGTGACACATTTCCTTAGGGGTATTAATATAAATGTGCGATTGTTGTTAGCACAGTCTTTTATCAGTCTTATGTGTTTTCATGTGTTTTTTTCTGTCCCTAATTTGTCTACTTTCATCAAATATTATAGTCATTCTGTCCATAATTTCTTCTGAACACATATCTTTTAAGAAATCTTTCCTTTAGAGCTCTACCCAGTGGCATCCCTCCTTATTTGCCAGATCTACAGTACTACATTTTTCAAATTTCAAGTATGAGGGACTTCATTTTTCTCCCTTTCTTTCTACATTCATTCTTCAGTACCACTGCCAAGTTAAATCTCTATCTTTTTATTTGTCTCAACCACCTTTTCTCCATCATTCACTTCCTTTTTTCTGGACTCTCCATCTGAAGAACGGCTCATATATGGCAATAAAAAAGGTACAGACCAGACAGAGTAACATCGTTTTGAAATATGACTTCATAAGTTATTCTCATGTCCATGTAAGTTAGTGTATTCATTGAGTATATTTATGCAGAGTCCTCTGCCTTGTGCAAATTTAGTTTAAGTTTTATCTAAGTTAGAATTTGATGTTTTTAGAAGTCATATTCCAAGATATCTGTCTTTCTGTGCATGGAAATATTTTTCCCTCTTTTTCATTCCTCTTGTTTTAAAATTTCATTCTTTTGCTTATTTGTAATGTTTTGTACTCTTCCCTGCATGACTAGGGGTGTTTGATTGTCTGTCTTATTCCCCAAAGTAATTTTACTGTGGACATTTACTTTAATATTATGCATGATGTGTTTGTAGACTGATTTAAAATCCTGATTTGTAAAGTGTTTTTATATTCCAGTGAATTTTTAATTTGAAATAAGTATAGTTTACATATCATTCAGTTTTATAGATATGATAATTAAAGCTGAAAATATGAGTGTATCTCCTTACAGCCATCCTCCCCTGTGCCCATACTCCTCTCCTCCAGTCTAGCTATTTAAAAAATTCCATCAATTTAAAAATAAAGTATCTATATTAAATTTATTTGAAGAGAATCAAATTTATCCTTATGTCCTTGGACAAGATACTTAGTAAAATTAGTTTCTTTATCTATAAAATGAGGAAATTGAGTTTTTCAGTATCTCTAATGTCTCTTCAAATTCTAATATTCTATGATTTTGAAACTTTAAGTAATTTTTTGGCATTTTTAAAATACCTGTGTAATACCATGGTACCCACACAATTTCGGATTTGTAAAAACTGTAGCTTCATTGCTCATACTATTACCCCGAGAGCATCAGAAACATGGTTGTGCAGCCTGTTTTCTCTAAAATATGTCCTTTGTTTTCATCTTTGAAGTTGGATTTCTTTTTCTGTTTACTTACAGTAAGGTCCAGTCATCATCTTAGTTTTTAATTATATGTACTTGTGGACTGCTTGAATTTTAAATGAGATGCTGTAGCTCAAAAGACTGGTGGTGGTTCAGACCTCCATATACCTAAGGCCCCTTTTGGTCTAGTGTCTTAGCCTTTCCTTAACCTTCTCCTCAACTATGGTGCTTCCATATGTGCGCTGTCATCATGTTGAAGCACAATTCTAAGGAACCACACTCTTGGGTCCAGAGTGATTCTAGTTGCTATATATGAGATAACAGGACGGAGATTGTTGTTCTTTCTGGAGGCCAAGGGAAGGAAGATAACAACCTTTGAGTCTTTTTTTCAGGCATATATTCAGTTATTTTGATATATTCTCTTCTGTATTGGTGGTAGGCAGTACAGCTAACCCTTTGGAGGTGAAGCATTAGTGATTTTTTTAGCCATGTGTTTTGGGGAGTCTTTTCTCATTGTCACTCTCCTTATGTCATACTCACCTAGGGGTGTAAAAGCTTGTATATATTTGCATGACCTTAAAGGACTTCTAGTCCATGAAGTTGAGATGTACATTGTTGAAATGTGGGTATGGTCCTTAGTTCTGGGTCACCTGCCCAGTAGTCACTTCATATCACAATTTCAGACCAAATATGAACAAGGAAGCTTCTTTTGTCATAGTATGATGGCATATTTCAAGCCTGCATGTCAAAGGCTTTTATGTTAACCAAGCAGAAGGCTATAGACTATAACCAGTTCTAGTCTGTTAGTCTGCATGCTGTAGGCTCTCATGAAAGTTAGACAGACTGTAGGAATGTTACCATTTTTTTGCCCTCTGGTTTGTGGTACAGGTTGGACTCTAGTTTCTTTTCCATTGCTCTTTTACTCATTAGTCAGCAGTGTGAGAGTCAAAGTTGTGGATTACTTTTCATTTTTATCTGTATCAGATCCCAATATTAGACCAGTGGTGAGCTAAACATTGAAGGAGAAGCTTTTTGGCATGACTTCATCTAGTCTCCATGTGAGCTGGTGGTAGGGGTTTGGTGTTGGTTCAGATGACCGTGAAACAGGTATAAGTATGGATGCCCTAAACTTGAGTCTTTCTTTCTATTTATTCCATTGAAAGTAGGTTCAGCTGCAGCCCGGAAAGAAATCATAAGAAACAAAATTCGAGCAATTGGCAAGATGGCAAGGGTCTTCTCTGTTCTCAGGTAATGATACATTTTTCCAATGATTTGTCTTGCAGAAATCACTTTTATTGTGCTTTACTACACACAGTGTCCTGTTTGATATCTAAAAACAATATAGTAGCATTCTTTCTGTAAAGAAGTTGTATATTTATGTGTTGAAAATGGTGACACAAGTCTCTCTGAAATTAGCATTTTTGACTCCTTGATTGTTATTGCTCATCTTTGCTATCTCTTATCCTTCTGTGATGAAAGTAGTAGATCTGTACCCTGAAGGTTAGAGCAGAATAAGAGGAAGGGGCACTTCTTAGAGTGTTGCTGATGAACTTGCTCATCTATAAAGGAACTCCATTATGCTGGAGCCCCAAATTGTCTTCCTGGGGTTAATTCAGGAAGACCAGGTTTAAGACTGCATGCAAATGAGTCAGTTCTTAAAAAGTTGTTTGCAAAACCGCTTATATCAGACATTCTATCTTTAAAGCATATGAAATACCATATTTTCTCAATTTTATGATACCTGTTGCTGATGAATCTCATATATATTTAATAAACTTTTCAGGAAAAACAATATATGTCTCAGTTGTACCGCATACCCTCATATCTGAAACATTTAGAATGTGGAAAAATGTATATCTTGGAATTGAGGAAAATATGGTAGTAGCAGCAAATGTCATAAGTTATATGCATGGACTTCATCTGGGCCCCATTCCTTCTTTTTAACTAGGAACTTGTTGGAAGTCTCTGATCTTTGTTATCTCTCTCTGCTATAGGGAGGAGAGTGAAAGTGTGCTGACACTCAAGGGCCTGACTCCCACAGGGATGTTGCCTAGTGGAGTGTTGGCTGGAGGACGGCAGACCCTGCAAAGTGGTAATGATGTTATGCAACTTGCTGTGCCTCAGATGGACTGGGGCACACCTCACTCTTTTGCTAACAATACACATAATGCATGCAGGGAATTCTTTCTGCTTTTTAGTTCTTGTCTCAGCAGCTGACACAAGCAGAATACTGTATGATAGGTAGTATTGGATTAAGAACCTGACCAGGGCAGAAAATTGATAGAATCAGTATTCTTTTCAATTGAAAATAATGATCAATCTCTCAGCTTTTCATGAAATGATATGGGGGTAACTCATATCATAATGCCTAAAATATTTATTCGTTTGTCTAATGCACCCTTTTCTTTTTAAAGCCTCAGTTTCAGAATGTGAATCAGGATATTCATATTACTTAAAATGGAAATGTAATTCCAAGTTTCTTATTTTTTATCTTTTTAATTTATGTAATTGTATTAGACTATGCTTATATTTTCAGATGTTAATTTTAGAATTAACAATCTGCCTGAGCCCTAGATCATTACTTATGCACTTCACTTGCCAAAACATTTGTGCAAGGTTTTGTACCCTGGTAAATGATGCCAAAGTTTGTTTTCTGTGGTGTTTGTCAAATGTTCTATGTATAATTGACTGTCTGTAACATGCTGTTTCCTTCCTCTGCAGATGTAGCTGCTTTCCTAAATCTGTCTGTCTCTCTTTAGGTTAGCTGTATGTCTGTAAAAGTATGTTAAATTAAATCAGTCTATCAGGCACTTTATCTGTCTGGATGTAGAGGCAACTTTGTAGCACCTTGTTTTAAGGTTTGCTGCATTTGTTGCTGTGCTTTGTGCATTCTAAACGTGAATGTAACATTAGATATTAAGTCATTGTTATATAAGGGGTTGAATTTAAATCTTGTAAGTCAAAATTGAAAGGGTGTTATTAAGTGTGCCTTTATTTTGCATGAAAATAAAAAGAATTATACGTAAAGCATTCCTGTAATCTGGCTCATTGAATATTTTATACTAAGTAAAACAAGTTTTTTTGGCGTAAATATTTGTGTAAATACTGAGTTGACTTTCTAAAAGCCCATTGCAGATTAAATAGAAGAAAGCGATATGAATGTTATAGTCTATACACAGTAACTCCAAGTCTAGATTTCTTTCCTTTTTGGTTGGAAAGCAGAAAATGTGATATGTAAAGCCTTACTTTATGTTTTATTGTAACCACAGCCCTCCAAGGGTCATTGTTGTATTAAGATAGGAAGCAACAGATCTGATGTTTTCCTTAGTCATGATTGACAGTATCTTTTTGGTGTTGTAGTTAGTCAGTTTTTTAAGGCAAAAAAAACAGTAAAGTTTTAATTTTAATTTTTCAATAAATTTAAATTAGATTGACTTCTCGTAATTTCATTTCACTTAGTCTCATAATAAATGCTTAAATAAATAAATAAAAAGAATTTTTTTCTGTAGACAAATAATTTCTACTTGTATACATGTTCTATTTATATGTTATTGTGTTGTCTGCTACCACCACTGGTGTATGTGAGATATACAAGTATGTTTTGAAATTATAACTTCAAATTTTCATTTTGAACAAGGTTTCTTTTTTTATTTAAAAAAATGTTCTTTGATTATCTTTATATTTCTTGCCTTTCATTTTTCTTATTATGTTGTAAGCATTAGGAAAATTAGCTGAAAAGAATTTCATTAAAACAAATTAAGATCTTAAACATTCAATAAATCTAGTAATAGAAAAGGATGAATTTCAATAGCTTGAAAATTGTTGTACACTTATTCCTGTTTGTTCAGAAAAGGGAAAAAAAACCCAGAAGGGTCTTATACTTAAATAAATCTAAACTACAATCATTTCTCAGTTATCCTTGAGTATAATATTACTTTTATGTTGTATCCACAACAAACCTTTCAGATTTCGTAACTAGCACCTGCTAATTACATGCTTTGTTGATAGCTCAGCACTTCTGTTTATTCGTAATTTGCATGCAGCCTGAAGCTCAGTCTTCCAACTTTGAAATCACCCCCAACTGCAGGGAAGGATTGAAAGACGGCTTTACTGAGAGACTGTCTATTCCTGGCATAGAGTGAGTTACTGGATAGTGCTGAGTTTAAGGGGTCCAAGTTGGGAGACTAGATAGCTCCACAGCTCTGCCAGCAATGGATCTTGATAGTGTGGTTTAAGTATTTGATTGAAGTGATTTCTCTGGCATGAGTAGACCCATTTTGAAACAACAAAACTCATACAGAAGTAGCATCGCCTGTGTGATTTTTAAAAATTTATGTAGCATTTAAAATTTTTAATAGACATGATGACCCCTTATGTGAATAATGGAGAGCTAAGTATTGCAAGAAGAAAGTTTTAAAATTCTGAGACCTCTTTCCTGTTGTCAGAAAATTGAAATTGTCTTATCAATAACATTACAGTTCATTTATAGTATTTTTTAAGTGTTTTACAAACTGCCTATCGGAGTAGGATTTATTAGTCATATTTTATGTTCATTTTCTTCTGGGAGTTTGATTGGGAGCTAGCCATTATAATGCTGCCTTCACTAGGAACTATATAAGAGAATATGTGGCCATCTATGTTATAGTAAGGTCATTTCCTCTTGATCACTTATTCTGTGTAGTACTGAGGAACACAGTTTGAAATAGCATTGTACTCAAAACTTACTAAGGCCATGTCAAGATGCCCTGTAAAATTGAAAAAAATTGAGGTAAATTAGTGCTTTTCAGATAGAAATTTGCAATTATCAGATCTCTTTCTTTCCAGCTTAATGTGTAAGCTTCAGATGATCTTTGAATTCTAAGCATTCAAGCTTGACATGGTGTGCAGTTTTGAGTGTGATGTATATTTTGTGTTCTGAGAAGGATTTAGAAGCATTTAGAGGCCTTGAGAAAGAGCAGATAATATAAATTGACCTAGAAAACGCTTTTACATATAAAATTAAAAGCCCACAAAAGTATATTGCCAAATTTTATAATTTGAAAAAATTTTAACAGCCTTTTTAAAGTATTGATATACCCAAATAGATCCCAATTCTTATAGTAATATCAGTTTTTAAATTTATTACTGTATATAAAACAAATTATGAAATATTTCATGTAAAGTCATTTCTGTTACCACAAGCTCTTTTAAACATACATTCTGGTAGGCATCTTATTTTCCCAATTAATTTGTAAATTATAAAGAAAATAGTCCATGTTTTGAAGAATAGGAATTGCAGGGATGATCCAGTAGAGGTGGGTCACTTATACCAGTTTTCCGTGTGGACAAATTACAAGAGTACTTTACAAGCATACAGGGCTAGATTTTTATTAAGTGGTGATTTGTACAGTGGGTATACAGTAAGTATATCTGCTTTAATTTGTAATATGATTTAACATTTAAGAAAAATTAATTCTTCCTTTACTCAGTGTTCATGTTTCTTTTGGGGGGTCCCCAACTTACTATCTGATTGAGATCTACAAACTTATCTAATTTAACCTTCTTTAATTCCTTAGATTTATCAGTGTCCTTTCATATTAATAACCGCTTTGGATGAAATTTATCATTTTTAAATCGTGTATACTGCTAAAAGTTCATTTTAGGAATAATTTTTCTAATTGACCTTCTTGTAGAAGAAGCAAAATAGAAGGGATGGACATTATTGTTATAAATATTCTGAGTTTGTATATTTTGGGTAAAGTGAAGAATTAAGACTTGACAATATAATCAGACAATATTGTCTTCTGCAGTTTTTGGTCCTGGTCTTCAATGTGAGCGCTTCATACAGTTTAAACCCAGAATTGAGCCCAAAGAATCTTTGACTACAAAAAATATATGACTAAATATGTTGAAATTTTCTAAATAGGCCGGAGATAGGCTATATCAGGAATGCATTTTTCATTTATATGACTTATATGTATGTCCATATCATGAAATGATTAGGATTTAATTGCCTATGAGACCTCAGTTCTATCTCTTGATTCCTCTCTAGTTGGTAGATGGGCCTGAGAAGATAGATGCTCATTAGCCTTTTTATCTTCACTTAAGAATGCAGACTCTTATTATCTGAGGCAGATTTGGATTCATGATACACTGAACATATATGGATTTTTTTAAGGCTATATATGTTAATATCTTTAGATATTTGGAACACCAATGTTAGAATAGAAAGGAAGATCTTAGTAGATGAGCGGAGTCCTTTTAGATTACCCACAAAGGATAAGACTACAAAACTGTTCTAGTTAGTTTAACTTACCAAGTTTACTGCCCACAGATTTTATTTCATTGTCCTCTGAACATAGCAACTTCTGCAGCTTATGCTTCTCTCTATGAATTAGAAGTGACAGTAAAAGCATTGCTAGACTCCTTCTAGTTTATGTCTTAGGGAACCAACTGGTGATAAGTATTATTTCAGTTAGACATGAAAGAAAAGAATTTCCTTCTGTTTGCTCTGCTACAATTCTACCATCATGGTTTCACCCTAGAGAATTTCATAATTTCATCCTAGAGATTTCCTTGTGATTGTTATGGATGTGATATAATAAACATATTGAAAAATTCTAAGGCCATCAGAATACTGTAAGTCAAGATGGATAATTTTAATACTAGCATTTGCATGGATGCTGAGGTGTCTGTGTTTATAATAGGTCTCTGTGTTCTGTGCATTGAGCGATGGTGTCTTAGTGCTGTGTGTAAACTGTGCTGTGTCAGGAACTGGGGGATTGGATGGGGTTCTCTAATATGGGTACTATATATGTTAAATTGTAAATGATGATGTAGTATGGGGTACTGTTATATTTTTTAAGTGATCATTGCCTTTTCTGCTGTACAATATGACCCTTCTCATCTCTCTCATTCATTTTGCATGCCTCTGCTCACTTCTGTACAGCCACAGTTGAGGCTATTGAGGCTGAAAAAGGTACGATCAGAGTCCTTGCGCTGGGCAGAGATCTGTGGTGTGTGGGTGGGCATCAGAGAATGTCCTATGGGTGTGTCTTCTAGCTTGCACAGCCCAAGATGAATCAGACTCACTGACTCATCAAGTTTAACAGTCATATCTTCTTCTTCTTTTTTTTTTTTGAATCACAAGGACTGATTTCCATAGTGACAATTTGGTTTTTTCCCTTTTCTAGTATAGTAATGAGACCAGCATTTAATGTTCCAGAATTCTTTAGAGTACAGCATGTTATGCTATAATATTATAGCATTTATAGTTGCAAATAAAGACCTGTTCCATATTTTGCATGATTCTTTGCAACTCAGATTTTTATATTCTTGAGTGAAATCCTCTCTAGATAGAGGTTTGGTATTCTCATGATAAAAAAATGATAAAGTCATTTTCAGTAATTCCCTTGAGAGTCCAGGAGCTGTCACTATGATTTTGTGCTGCAGTTTGGGCTGTTGTTTGCTGGTAATAGTATATTCATGTGTATCATGTATTAACTTGGTATTACACATCGCTGAAAGCTTTGCTGCCCCAACCATTTATTTGGTTCACATGCACAGACTTTTGAGTCTCAGGGATTGCATATTAAAGCAACTAGATCATAATCAATAGTATGGAAATCTTTTCTATGCACATTTTAATAATAGAGGATACATCACTCCAGATGAAGTGAATAAGAAACCATACCAGTTGAAGGAGAATTGCTGTCTGTTTTGATTTAGGTTTCCAAAAAATAGGCAATGAATAACTAGTGAATTAAGGAAAGCATCTCCTAAATATGGAACTCTAAATACTTTTTATTACCTACAAACACAGATCTACCTCCTGGAGGCATTTCCCACCTTTTTCATTTCATATTGGTGGCGATGGAGTGATGATACCTTGTCCTCCAAGGTAGTTCTAATTGCTAAATTTTAGCTTTATTTCTTTTCTCCTCCCGTGTTCTTGGTACAGATTTGTATGTTAAGGATTAACTTTGTTTAGCCTCCTCACTTGCCCCTACTCTTGTTGCTGTCTTACTGTGATAGCCACTGTTGATTTTAGAGCCTGAGGTAGGAGATAATTGATGAAGTAGGAGTCAGGTTGAGACCCTGAGACCTTTGCCTGGAGATCTCAGGGTCAGGAGAGGGCTATTTTTGTGTCTTGTTTTTTTAAGGCTATGCTAACACTTGTCATCTATGAAGCTATCATGTTTATATTTAGGTTTAAATGTTTCATATTTTAAGGGGAAATCTGGAATGGGGATAGGCTTCAGTTACAGTACAGTTTAAATGTTGCTATGTACAACTAATTTCTTTCTTCTTAAAAATCATTAATTATGTTTTTGAAATCTCAGAAATGTTTTTCAATTACTGACTTATCAAATTTGCATTTTGTTAAGCAATACGAGGATTCTCTCCACCACATAGAATCTGCAGTTTTGAAGAGGCAAAGGGTTTGGATAGGATCAATGAGAGAATGCCACCCCGGAAAGATGCTGTACAGCAAGATGGTTTCAATTCTCTGAACACCGCACATACCACTGAGAACCACGGGACTGGCAACCATGGTGCCCAGTGACCCACGGCTTCCCAGGGACTCTCACATCTCGGGCCCCAAACGGACAGATCACCCGAGGAACTGGAGGGGTCGGCCAAGCTGACTGTAAATGTCACAGTCCCTCTGGAGAAACCATTGTGCTTTTGAGACCCCAGCCCCCTTCCTGGATGGAGGCTTGAGGGCCCTGGGACATGTGCTAACTGATAAGATTGGGTCATCGCTGCCAAGGTGGAGAGCAGTGAGCAAGGGGCTTGGGGCAATTTCCAGTGGAGGGCAACTACACCTCCATTTATGCTTGTGGTTCACACATTTAAGTTTACAAATGAGATTTCTTTTTCCCCTCAGTAGAATTAGATTTTGTTTTTCAACCATAACTTCAAATACAATCCTAAGAGCTAATGTGGACTTTTTTTTTTTTTTCCATGAAATGTCTTTAAAGGATGAATTAGCATGGTCTTAAAATACATTTCCGAGGTTACTAAGCTGTATTTTGAATTATGGGCAAAATGCTGAGAAACCCAGTTGGCATTTAAACAAAATGCTGACCTCAGGTCTATAGTTCTTAAATGTGGCTAATTCTGTAATATAGTCTTGATATTTTTCAATTATGAATGAAACCTATTTCTAGGCAGACTCTCTTACTTGAACACAAATCCAAAAACTAATTTAGAATCTTTCTTGCCCAGATCTTTTGAGATTTAAACCCCACAGATTTAAGAAGAAAATCTCTAAATTGCAGAATTATGAAGAATTACAGAATTACTCATTTAAGGTACTTTAAAAAGAAGTTTGTACATTGTCAAAGTAATTTTAATTCAAAACATGTCTGTAAAACTTGACGTATTTTGTGTATGCATGTTTTAATTTTGCAGATATTTAATATATAGACCTATGATGTACAGGTATGACATATATAGGTTACCTAGATGTTATGAGAAATTTTAGTTTATTGTGAGTACTCAAGTTGCTTATACAGCCACCAGGGTGATTTACTGCTGGCTTTCTATTATTTTATGTTTTGATGCAAAGGAAATTTTAAAATGTTCTGGAAGTGTTTTGATTAAGCAGTGCAGCATAGAAGCAATGGTTCTGTTCAGTCATTCAGATGTTAGTGGAAGCATAAGAGTCAAGACTGCATGTTGAACATTTTCTTTTGATAGTTACAGAACTGCTTGGTTAAACTAAATGGAACCATGTGCTAGTTTTACACAATTACTGACCTGTATTGACTGCCACTGCGGTTTGGCATTTGCCTTTACTTTGGTGGCTTGCTTCCCTCATGCCCTGGAATACAACTCAGAGCTCCAGGCAGCGGAACCATCTATTGTTTGTTTGCCAGAAAGTGCACCCTGTACGGTCTCCTGTCTAAGTTGGAAATATTATGCATGTGCAGGACTATTCGAGTATTTTATAAACAGTAGCACACAATAAATTCCATGCATGGGCCGCTGCTCCTATCTCTGTGTTGGGTTTTATTTGGAAGATGTAGTCTGATTTGACCTTCTCCTGCAAATCAGAAAATCCAGTTAATAGAATTGGGATATATCCTTAAGAGAAAACTATCTCCTGGATAGTTAATGCTAATTTGATGAATTAAATTCTTGTCTTCATAAATTTTGCTCTTTTTTTAAAAAAAGTTTGATTACACTTGTTTTATATGAGTACTAGTAACTGAGCACTAGGAGACTCTGGATGCCTATTTTAGGCCTAAATCTATTATTTAAAATCAGTGTTTCAGTTGACTTTTAATTGAAAGAAAATGTTGTTGTCTATAATTTTGTTACATTAGCATTTGGAATATATTAGATTTTTTAATAATAAGAAAAAAATGATACTGCCATTATACTCCTTTCTTCTTTGTCATAATCAAACTAAGTATAGAACTTTGCTAATTGAGGGAAATTTGCATTTTGTTCAACATTTCATAATATAACTGTATAGGAAGTTTAATTACAGTTTTCACCCATTATGAAACATTAAATTGAAATATTTATACTTGCCTAATTTTTGGTAGCAAAGAGAGCTCAAATTGTTAATCATTACAGCTTCTTGCTGTAATAGCATTTCTAAACTAAGAGCTTAACTGATATATCAAGTAGTATTAACTTCTTTAGTCCTTAGGTCCATCACTAGGGTTATGTATTATTTATGGAAGCCTAGGTAAACATGAAGCATCATTAGTGAAGCAGAAGAATTAGGGTTAATGGTAAAAATTAAAAAGAAGAAAATAAGAGGAAGGAATGGAATTCAGAAAAAGTGGTATACATGAAGAGTGGTAGAATACTATCACCCAGTGTCTCAGATCTTTTCCTGTTTGTTGAATAGGAAGCTCTTTCTAGTCTGCCTCTTAACTAGTTTCACAATGAACTATAGAAGTATTTTTAAAGTTTTTTTTTAAACATAACTGATGATGAATGCAAGTTGTGAAAAGTTCAGATCTTCCTAAATTGTACATTTAAATGTCTACCAGAATAGTAGTAATGTTGGTAAAATTACTATTCAATATCAAATTTTTCCTACATATCATCTCCTTTTACATTCAAAGATGACATTCTGAGTCAGAAAAGATGATCTGACTTCTTTGACCTTTTGCAGTTTAGCCATTAACAAACCTCAAAACCTTTAAATGCTTTACCAGTTAAATTCGAAATTGGCCTGAAACTTTTGCTTAAAATGAATTATCCTTATTTTATTCAGGATTTTTGCTTATTGCAACTGATTTTCCTTTTCCACAGCTATTCTACATAATGTTATGTAATGGTTTTTTTTTTTTTTTTTTGCATCCTTAACACTTTTCTTCCACCTTCCCTGCTTGTAGTTTGTGCTTCTGCAGTTTGAGGTTTCCTTGGAATCTACTCTCTGCATCTGTTCATATGTAGATTTATTTGCCACGGTCCAGGACCTCACTGCAAGTGGTTCTGTTCCCTAGTTTGATGTTCACAGAAGCAGGTAAGTGACATGGCTGGGGCCAGATGTGAGCAAAGTCAGGTCTTAGAGTCATACAGAACCATGCACTAGCAACTTGTGATAGGTTCTGGTGCTTAATAGCTCTAACTGACAAGGAGCTAGGAATGTGGAATTAAAAGTTCTCTGAATCAGCATCCATTACAGGAAGGAATGAGGTATTTGATTGTTTTCTATTTTTTTTTCTGTTCCTAGAAATAGTGTTTTTAGTCATTAATATATTGCTCTTGCTTACAGTAATATCCCAGAAAATTTTATTCCTTTTTTTTTTTTTTTTTTTGCCACATCGTGTCGGTCCAACCCACATCCCCTGCAATGGCAGCTCAGAGTCTTAACCACTGGACCATGAGGAAAGTCACTATTCCTCTTTTAAAATCAACAGGTGAAATACACTGATGACATCTCCTCAGAAAGTACCTTGCTCTCTTTTCAGGAAAATTGAATTTTACAAATTAATTCTGGATGTTTCTCCTACAACTGATTTCCCTTTGTTTACCATTGAATGACTATTTCTATTCTTCTTTTCTGGGCATTGTATTTGTACTTAAGTTGTCAAGTTAAGTTAGAGCAGTGTTTGTTATGCTAAAAAGGACTCTGGGCTTGGGAGAACCCATCCTAGGTCTAGATTGACATCTTAGAACTGTAGGAGTTCCTGTTTCTCTGTGCTAATGTGTATCAAATACTGACTTCTGAACTAACCCCTGGGGCTTATTCTTGATGTTGTGGACTGGGAGGAGAAATGTTGCCTTAGTGAGAGAGGTCCAGGAAGCAGTAGGCTTCAGCTTTCCTCAGCCTTCTTGGCCTTTGGTGAGCTTGGGAGTGTTGACAGAGTTCTGAGCCTTCTTGGCAGAGCAGGAAGGTCAGAAAGAGAGTAGTCCATGGGCAGGGGGCCAGGCCCTTGCTTGCCTCGTTAGGGAGAATTCAGTGTTGTCTGTCTGGTTGGCAGGGCACACCTAATCACAGAGACCCAGCATTTCAGCAGTTTGCAAATGAAAGTGATATGAAGGGACAGCTGCAAATCAGCCACAACCTAGATCTGAGGAGATCAAGCATTTACTTCACTTGGAAGAAAGAGAGAAGGAAGGAAGCTGAGGGCTTAGCAGGGTAAGTTACTTTTCCATCAACTCCTCTGCTTGCTTAGTTTATAGTTAAGTAAAGAATTTATCACCCAAGGGAGTGTTAATCACTGATTAGGCAGCTAAATGTGGTAGTAATAGCAATATTCCTAATGCATTTCTCCTTTTTCTCTTTCCCAACCCCTTTTGAGGATCCTCAGTGACTAGCTTCACTTATCCTTCTCTTCCTTACCTCCCTAAAGACACTTTTTGTTTGTTGGTGAATTAGAGAAAATTAGATAAGCCTCACTGGTCTGGAGATGGTGAAAAGATGAGTATGATTTGGTGAAATTTGAGTCTGTTGGTGGTAAGGAGCAGGGAAGATGGGAAACCTAGGTGTGGGAATAGGCTAGGTAATATTTTAGGAAATTATAGATGAGAAATAAGTTTTTGTAGGCCATCGAATTCATGTCTCCTCTCCAGTGCTTGGTGTTGGTGTTCTCTCTATATACTGAAAATAAATTAGAGCCCAAGTCACTGCTTTTGTTTCTCTCAGGTCAGCCCCCACCTCCACCCCCAAACTTGAAGGATCCTGTATCTCATTGCAGGAAAGTTAAGACCAGGGGATCTGGGTATACAAACTCAGACATGAGCCTGTTGATATATACAGATGCAAATGCAAAGATCTGGCTCCTCATTCCCACCTTCTTACCTTCCTGCCAGAAAATTAGTCCATTTGTATTACGAACCCACTCCAGACACAGAGGCAAGTATAACATCAAAGATTTCACCAACATCATACCTCCCCAAACTGTGTGATCCCTTGACTTCTAGCGGGTCCAAACAGTCTTCATTTGGACTTAATCCTCCATTGGAGGAAGGACCTCTCTTTGGAAAGGCAGATAAGCACTTTCTGGTCTTAATTGGCTTCTATTGCAGAATAAAGGCCTTTGGTAGAATATCAGAAAGATTCTTACTACTTTTGGAATTAAGACTTGATTTCTCTCAAAAATACTTTTCCTCCATATCTATAAAGAAGATTCCATTCTTTCAAAGTTTAAGAAGGTGGTGTCTTGCCAGAGGGAACTAAGGAGAGAGAGCATATATACTTATTCTAGAATTGCAGTGATTCTGGGATTCAGAAGAATCCCAGTGAAGCAAATGCTTGGTGATTAAAATTGGAGGGAAAAGCCAGGTCAGTTTTTGGAAGTGGGGTCCTAAGGCGTGAGGGCAATTCCATCCACCCTTTAGTAAAGAGAGATGACTCTTGAACCCTAAAATAATGTACTATCTTTAGGTCTAACTTTTTCTTTATTGGTGGGAATATAGAAGATATGATATGCAGATGAGCTTAGTTATTTCTGTTTTGTGGACTTTGAAACTGTTCCTTCATTTATGCAATGAGGGGAAAGAATACAAGGGTAGAATGAAAGGATGAAGAGAAAGAAAGTACAAAGGAAATCAAATTAGTTCTTCTATTAGCCTGGGAACAGTGGTTTACAAGAGTCATGTTGTAAAGTGATGTGTGTTAGCTGGATGATTTGGGGAGAGTTTTTGTTTGATTGTTCTGCCACCTACATCTCAGCTGAATGAGCATTCTCCCCAATAGAACAGGTCCAGAAGGATTCAGTGTTAGACCATTTTTGGAGCAGAACACAATTCTTGATTTGAACTTTAATAGTTAACTCATTCATAGTAAAACCAGCCACTGTCAGCATCGTCATATCCTGTCATTTCCCTGTATCTACAGGCATTTTTATCTGGGGAGCAAAACAACTTTTTAGCTTCAAAAGCTCTTATAGATACCTTTCTTTTTTTTTTTTAATTGAGGTAAAGTTCACATAACAAAATTAATCCTTTTAAAATGAGCAATTAAATGACATTTAGTACATTCACATTATTGTGCAACCATCACCTCTATCTAGTTCTAAAACATTTTCGTCATTTCCCCCCAGAACACCCATAGCTGTTAAGTTATTCCTCATTCCTCATTCCTCCTTTCACCCAGCCCTTGGCAACCATGGATCTGCTTTCTGTCTTTGGATTTACCTATTCTTGCTACTTCATAAAAGTGGAATCATATAATGTGTTGTTTTATATGTGGCTTCTTTCACTTAGCATAATTTATCCACATTGTGGCATGTATCAGTATCCATTTCTTTTAATGGCTGAATTTATACGTATGTATGTATGTGTGTGTATTATATGTCTCCCAGTTTGTTTATTCATTCATCTCTTGGTGACCTTTAGTTTGTTTCTACCTTTTGACTATTGTGAATAGTGCTGCTATGGACATTTGTGTATAGGCATTTGTTTGTGTGCATGTATTCAGTTATTTTGAGTATATACCTAGGAGTGAAATTGCTGAGTCATATGGTAATTCTATATTTAACTTTTTGCAGAGCTGCCATGCTGTTTTGCAAAGCAGCTGCACCATTTTGTCCTACGATCAGTGCAGGAAGGTTCTAGATTTTCCATATCCTCACCAGCACTTTTGTTAATTTCTAGTATTTTGATAATAGCCATCCTAGTGGGAGTGAAGTGTTGTCTCACAGTTTTGATTAGCCTTTGATTAGTGATGTTTAGCATCATATGCTTATTGGCAATTTGTATATTTTCTTTGGAGAACTATTCAAGACTTTTGCCCAGTTTTAACTGAGCCGTTTGTTGAGTTTTAGAAGTTCTTCACATATTCAGGATGTTAATCTCTCATCAGATACGTGATTTACAAATATTCTTTCCCATTCTGTGGGTTGTCATTTCACTCTGTCCTTTGATGCACAAAAGTTTTAAAATTTTGATGCAGTCCAAGTTATCTTTTTTATTTTATTGCTTGTGCTTTTTGTGTCATGTTCAAGAACTTGCCAAATCCAGTATCATGAAACTTTTCTCCTGTGTTCTTCTAAGATTTTGTAGTTTTATCTCTTATAGTTAGGTCTTTACACTTAATTAAACTCAAACCATTCTAGTTCCTCAGTTCCCAGAATTTTCCCATCTACATTTGTTATGCTCATACTCTCCTTTGTGTTTAGAACTCCTCTTTCCCTGTATTTGTATATTCGAAACGTCGCCATACTTAATGGTCTATTCCAGCTGCTACCTGCTTTATAGAATCTGCCTGAGGCTTACCAGCTGAAGAGACTCTCTTCTGATCTCCCATTAGTGCTTTTAGTTTCGTTTTTCTTGTAAGATTTATACATTGCCTTTTGTTATAGTTTACATCTAACCCTTCTATAAGACATTTAAATGTTCAGTATATTTTTTTCACATTTATTTCTGTTATAGTATTTTGTGAATGATTTTATCTGTTTATCAATAAGTATTTATTGAATGAACGGGTGTTTTAATTTTTTCCGATACAGTCTCATGATTTCATTTCCTCAATCCTTGTAAAAGGAATAGAAGAAGACAGGCCAGGAAAGGAGGATTTCACAGAGTTCTCACTAGGTAGTTGGTCAGTGTGGGCTTGGTTGTACTTCAGAACTCATCTCTTTAGGAGATTTTCCTAATACTACGTATAACTTGCTCCAGCTATGTAACTCAGCATTGTAAGTGCTAGTGCTCATTTTATATCCATTTGATTTCTACTTTTGGGTTTATTGCTTATAAATGTGATGATAGGTCTTTTAAAATGAATGTTTTCCTTCTCCAACTAGATTAGATTGATTATTTCTCCAATTACATGGTAGTTTTGGACAACCAAAACCTTTCTTGCTTTTTCCTCTATTTTAAGTTGATTTTTAGGAACACACTAATAGCATATGAATATATTCTTTGTATAAGAAGTCACACATTGCAAATAAGTCTAAAGTTCATTGACCTAGTTCCCATTGCAGGGCCTTTGCCCCTTCTCAGAGGAAAAATAACTGTTACCAGTTTTATATGAGCCATCCCAGACTTTTTCTAAGCATCTATATTATATATAGAACTTCATGTATAACACATATATGCATAATTATATTCACATAGAATAAATTCTCTGTTTTTTACAACTGCATGTGGTGATCAGTAATCAGTAGATATGAAATAAATCTTACTGTTACTTGGGCCTGAGAGACTAGAATGACAAGTAAAAGGTCAAACATGAAAACACATCATGTGTGTCCAACTTATAAACTTTCATTCCATATCTGTTCTACATGTAGTCCCCAGGTATTATTGGACAAGCCATGGCTCCACGGTCCCGACGACGAAGGCACAAGAAATCCCCCTCATCAGTGGCTCCTGTGGTTGAGACCCCACCTACAGTTGTGGCTCCTGTGCCTCTGAACCTCGCTAAACCTGGCCCTAGCATTGATACACTTGGCTTCTTCTTCTTGGAGAATAATGTGCCTGGCCTATCCCAGCTGATCCTTCAAAAACTGAACATGAAAAGCTATGAAGAATACAAGTGAGTGACTAGCTCTGTGCAAGAGTGATATATTGTCTCTGGCAGAAGGTGGAGAGGAATTGTAGCTTGGAAAACATGGGGTATTTGTAATGAGGGATTTTCTCATCCCAAATTGAGCTGGTTTTATTACTATAAAAGAAACATAATTTGCTTAAATGAGAAATGATGGGAGTAGGAGAGGTGAAAATGTATAGAAGTCAGGGTAGGTATCATCAGAACTTCTGGAGATATTTTTCCTGTTGCCATTCCTTCTCCATACTGTACTCTGCAGGTTGGTGCTAGACGGGGGTACTCCAGTGTCAGGCTTTGGATATCGATGCCTTGAAGAAATGTTCCAGAAGATGGAAGACACATTCCGATTCTGTGCTTACTGTAAAGCACTCCCTAGTGGCCTTTCAGACTCCAAGGTCCTCCGGCACTGCAAAAGGTGATTAGTCAGGAGCTGGTTGGGGAGACTTCTGGAATGATCCTGTTCTAAGACTTCATTGCAGAAAGAAAGGTCTGAGACTTATAAGACCTTTCTACATTTCAGACCTTCATAACTTCAGGTTCATTCCTCATTTTGTCTGATCTAGGCCACAGAGAAATTAGAAAAGAGTTGCTTATAAGGTTCATGTTTATTTTCGTATGGGGAGATTAGACAGAGAGGAGAATATAATCCTTTCTACCTCTCTTCTGTTGAGTACTTAAGTATTAAGACCATATATGTTCTGAAGAGGTTGGGGCTATGCCTGTGATAACAGGGCAGCTACAAACTCCTGGTGGGCTTTCTTCGCCTCCCCCCCCATAAGAGATGTAAAAAGTTAGTTCTAGATAGAGGCTGAAGTGTCACTCTGATCCAAGAGAAAAATCGCATTCCCACACTCTCCTTCCTCCTCTGCCAAACGTAGTCCCCAAATTTGGTGCAGCAGCTGTCGTTCCTATCCCTACCTTCCTCATCCAGTGATCTTTCTTCCTAGGTGCGGAAATATCAGTTCCCTTCCCCAGGCGTCCCCTATTCACCTATGAGGTATAGGAACATCTATTTCTGGGGCTCATTCTCTCAGGTGCAGAAATGTCTATTACTGTGATCCAGAGTGCCAGAGGTCAGACTGGCCAACACACAGGAAGGTTTGTCAAGAACTGCGTCTTGTAGCTGTGGACCGTCTCATGGAATGGCTTCTGGTCACAGGTAGAGTGACGGTATTGGGAACTCGGCCATAATGGTCATATGAAAGCATGGGACAGGGGAGTGGGGTAGCAGTTGTGGTGACAGGTTGGGAGAATGAACATGGAGGGAATATTGAAGGCAGAAAAAGATTAGATCACTTCTTATTCCTTCTTTCCCACAGGTGATTTTGTCCTGCCCTCAGGACCTTGGTCGTGGCTGACTGAAGTTGTACAGGGTTGGGACACCTGGTTTTCTATGCGACGTTTACAGCTAGATGATACACTGGATGCTGTGCTTGAAAGTCAGGCCATGACTACCCTGTGGGCTAGTGTAAGACGGCCAAGACCAGACCCAGATGTCCTGAAGGGCTCTTTGAAGCGGTTGCTGACAGATGTCTTGTCACGGCCCTTGACACTGGGCTTTGGGCTTCGGGCCTTGGGAATAAATGTTGGGAAAGTTGGGGGAAGCACAGTGCACGTGGTTGGTGCTTCTCATGCAGAGACATTCCTCACTCGCCCTGGGGACTATGATGAGCTTGGCTACATGTTTCCTGGACACCTTGGCTTCCATATAATCATGGTGGGTGTAGATGTGGCTGCTGGCTTTTCACAGAGCACCTCAGCTTCACTCCTGGAACCTGGCACAGTTCAGATTAGTGGCCATCGGGGCCTCTATCATGACTTCTGGGAGGAGCAGATAGAGACTGGGCAGATAGCCCATCCAGATTTGGTGGTGGCATTCCATCCAGGTAAGAGCCATTGGTTTGGGGGAATAAGGGGTCAGTCCTCTGGGAGTTTTCCATCCTGGCCCTGAACTTTTAGAGCCCTCTTCATTGGATCAGGTTAAGCATAATGAAGACCCTGTTTGATCATTATGTGCTTTATTTCGGTTCATAATTTTCTGTTGAAGAATCTAGGGTAGGTGATGGTGGTAGATGAGCATTGGAGGTGAGCTAGGTGAGGGGTGGACACAGTTATAGAACTGTGTTGTTTGGGGTCTATCTTTGCGTTTCCCCTTTCTATTCCCATCTTACTTTGTTCCATAGGTTTCCATGCTTCCCCGGATTTGATGGAGGCTTGGCTGCCCACCCTCTTGCTACTTCGTGATTATGAGATCCCTACAATGATTACTGTTTACAGGTTTTGACTTCCTTTCTTTGTGGTACCTCCCTGATTCACTCACACCTCTATAGATAAGCTCATTTCTCTCCCCCTTGCTTATCTTCTGCCTTCTGGTGAGGATTTTCTTCCTTCACATACTTGGCTTTCTTATCCCTTCAAAGTGCTATGCTAATTAATTGAGCAGGTAGTATAGACATTCGGGAGTGGGGTGGCCATTGCCTTAGTCCGGCCTTAGGTAATTTTGGGGGTTAATGAGCAGTTCTTCTATCTTTTTCATAATCAGCAGAGCAATTTTTTTTTCTTTGTCTTCCATAGCCATCAGGAGTTGGCAGCCTCGTTGCAGATTTTGGTGGACCTGGATACACACATCACAGCCTATGGAGCTAACCCTTTTGCGTCCCTTAAACCTGAACAGGTCTACTCCAACCCCAACAAGCAGCCAGTTTACTGCAGTGCCTACTATATCATGTTTCTTGGAAGCTCCTGCCAGCTGGATAAGAGGCAATTGGAAGAGAAAGTAAATGGCAGGGTATAAATAGCTGAGCCAGATCATGACTGGATGTCTAGAAAATGTAGAGGCTGTGATGAAATACCTGCTGATGCCAGATTGTTGCCAACTTTCAAATCTACTATATCGTAAACCTAATTCACTTGTCTGGGTAGATTCTAAGCTGAATGGGAGCTCCTGTATGATGTGACTCATTTCTAAGAGGTTAGCCACATGTTGCTTCTAGAGACAAGATTCTAGATTTAGTGTCTGGCAAAAGGCCCTCATATTCAACTTTATAAAGTTCTTAACAGTTTCCTTCGTGAGAAAGTTATACCTTTTGATTTGAACCACATGGCACCAAGGAGAAGAATGGCACCTTGCTCTTTTGAAAAAGACTTTCTTATACAGCAGTTTGGGCTAAAAAAATGCAGATGTCTTAATGACTTGAAGTGGTGGAAGAAAGAACAATTCAGAGAAGTGGTTGGGATCATGGGGGAGGTTGTGAGGATTGGCAAACTGTTCTACTTCCTGGCTTTTTCAAGATATATTTCTCATTTCCCTATTTCTTTTGAGGACTTCTAACTTCAGAATCCCAGGGACAGAGGAGACTAGTGGGCTACCGTCTATGGGGTGGCACAGTCAGACACAACTGAAGCGACTTAGCAGAAGCAGCAACTTTAGAGCAACTTTTTGCCCTTGTGTTGTATTTTAGATATCCCAGGGTGTATCTGTATATACTGCAGTTTGTTATCACTTGGTCTATACCACAATAAATTCAGTTTGGGGCTTCTTAAATCACTTGTCTTATGTTATTTCCTAATCACTGGCAAGTGTTAACTTGTCTACATAGACCATCTCAAGATTGGAGTTTTCTCTCTTGCCAAAGGAGTGGTTAACATCACCTCTCTTTTTAGGCCTGTCACTGTACTACACCCTGTCCATTGTCATCCATTTCTTATCACACTCTCAGGATTAGGATATTCCCTAAGTATTCATTGGACTTCCCTGGTGGCTCAGACGGTAAAGCGTCTATCTACACTGTGGGAGACCTGGGTTTGATCCCTGGGTTGGGAAGATCCGCTGGAGAAGGAAATGGCAATCCACTCCAGTACTATTGCCTGGAAAATTCCATGGACAGAGGAGCTTGGTAGGCTACAGTCCATGGGGTCGCAAAGAGTCGGACACGACTGAGTGACTTCACTTTCACTTTAAGTATTCATTTCTACAACTTGTTAAGACCTCAACTGTTCCACTTGTATCCAGAATATTATATAGAACTCTTACAGCTCAATAATAAAAGGACAAAAACCTCAATTTAAAAATGGGAAAATGATCTGAATAGATGTTTCTCCAAAGATACACAGATGATCAGTAAGGACATGAAAAGATGCTCAACATCATTAGTCATCTGGAAATACAAATCAAAAGAAATTTGTATTTGTACAATAAAAAAAAGCACTTCTTTTGCAAGGATAACAACAATAAAAAGATTAGTGTTAATGAGGATGTAGAGAAATTGCAACCCTCATACACTACTTGTAGGGATGTAAAATTGTGCAGCTACTTTGGAAAACAGTCTGGGAGTTTCTCAAGAAGTTAAACATTGAGTTACCATTTGATCCAGCTATTCTGCACCTAGGTATGTACTCATGAGAAATGAAAACATTTGTGCACAAATGTTCATAGCAGCATTATTCATAATAGCCAAAAGGTAAAAATAACCCAAGTGTCCATGAACTTGTGAATAGATAAAATGTGGTATGAACTACAATGAAATATTTGGCCATGCTGGGAAGGGTTGAGGGCAGGAGAAGAGGGTGACAGAGGATGAGATGGTTGGATAGCATCATCAACTCAATGGACATGAGTCTGAGCAAACTCCAAGAGATAGTGAAGGACAAGGAAGCCTGGTGTGCTGCAGTCCATGGGGTTGCAAAGAGTTGGACATGATTCAGTGACTGAACAACCAGAATGAAGTACTAATTCATGCTTCACATGGATGAACTTTGAAAACACGTTCATCCATCTTCATGTTAAGTGAAAAGCCAGTCATAAAAGACTACATATTGTCTGAGTGCATTTATATAAAATGTTTAGAGTAGGGAAATCTGTGGAAACAAAGTAGATTAGTGGCAGCATAAGATGACTGATGAGAGTATTGAGGATGATGGATAAAACATGGGGTTTATTTTGGGGGTTGATGTGTTTGCTAACATTGATTGTGGTGATGGTACAACTCTATATTGAAAACCATTAAACTGTACACTTGGTATCAGTGAAGTAAAATGAAGCTGTAACCAAAAAACAGTTTTTTAAATCAGAGTGTAAAAGTGAGAATATTTGTTAAGTGCTTAACACAGTGCCTAGCACATAGTCTGTATTTAATAAATGGTAGCTATTACTGAATACATACCACTTTAAATTTTATTCAGTAACATAAATAGATTGAATTTACTATGCAAGATGGCTTGACAGAGGGAAATATGGGTTGGAATGCCATTTTTATGGTTCAAATGATGTACATGTGAGCTAAAGTCATTTATAGAAGGTATGGCAAAGGTAATTATGATATTTTGTAGCTAGAACATGTAAGTAAAATATATAGGGCTTCATTACTGATTGTTATGTGTGAAGTGTGATACAGTTAAGAGTCTAATCAGGAGACAGAAACCATATAGCAATGGGTGACACAAAAATTTCCAACTTAACAATGGTGATGACAATACATGAAAGTGCCTTCAGTTCAGTTCAGTTCAGTCACTCAGTCGTGTCCGACTCTTTGCGACCCCATGAATCGCAACACGCCAGGCCTCCCTGTCCATCACCAACTCTCAGAGTTCACTCAGATTCATGTCCATCGAGTCAGTGATGCCATTCAGCCATCTCATCCTCTGTTGTCCCCTTCTCCTCTTGCCCCCAATCCCTCCCAGCATCAGAGTCTTTTCCAATGAGTCAACTCTTCGCATGAGGTGGCCAAAGTACTGGAGTTTCAGCTTCAGCATCATTCCCTCCAAAGAAATCCCAGGGCTGATCTTCAGAATGGATTGGTTGGATCTCCTTGCAGTCCAAGGGACTCTCAAGAGTCTTCTCCAACACCACAGTTCAAAAGCATCAATTCTTTGGCGCTCAGCTTTCTTCACAGTCCAACTCTCACATCCATACATGACCACTGGAGAAACCATAGCCTTGACTAGACGGACCTTTGTTGGCAAAGTAATGTCTCTGCTTTTGAATATGCTATCTAGGTTGGTCAACTTTTCTTCCAAGGAGTAAGTGTCTTTTAATTTCATGGCTGCAGTCACCATCTGCAGTGATTTTGGAGCCCAAAAAATAAAGTCTGACACTGTTTCCCCATCTATTTCCCATGAAGTGATGGGACCAGATGCCATGATCTTAGTTTTCTGAATGTTGAGCTTTAAGCCAACTTTTTCACTCTCCTCCTTCACCTTCATCAAGAGGCTCTTCAGTTCCTCTTCACTTTCTGCCATAAGGGTTGTGTCATCTGCATATCTGAGGTTGATATTTCTCCCAGCAATCTTTGATGCCAGCTTGTGCTTCCTCCAGCCCAGCGTTTCTCATGATGTACTCTGCATATAAGTTAAATAAGCAGGGTGACAATATACAGCCTTGATGTACTCCTTTTCCTATTTGGAACCAGTCTTGTTCTATGTCCAGTTCTAACTGTTGCTTCCTGACCTGCATATAGGTTTCTCAAGAGGCAGGTCAGGTGGTCTGGTATTCCCATCTCTTTCAAATAGCTGTGAAAAGAAGAGAAGCAAAAAGCAAAGGAGAAAAGGAAAGATACAAGCATCTGAATGTAGAGTTCCAAAGAATAGCAAGAAGAGATAAGAAAGCCTTCTTCAGCGATCAATGCAAAGAAATAGAGGAAAACAACAGAATGGGAAAGACTAGAGATCACTTCAAGAAAATTGGAGACACAAAGGGAACATTTCATGCAAAGATGGGCTCGATAAAGGACAGAAATGGTAGGGACCTAACAGAAGCAGAAGATATTAAGAAGAGGTGGCAAGAATACACAGAAGAACTATACAAAAAAGATCTTCATGACCCAGATAATCACGATGATGTGATCACTCACCTAGAGCCAGACATCCTGGAATGTGAAGTCAAGTGGGCCTTAGAAAGCATCACTATGAACAAAGCTAGTGGAGGTGATGGAATTCCAATTGAGCTATTTCAAATCCTGAAAGATGATGCTGTGAAAGTGCTGCACTCAGTATGCCAGCAAATCTGGAAAACTCAGCAGTGGCCACAGGACTGGAAAATGTCAGTTTTCATTCCAATCCCAAAGAAAGGCAAATGTCAGTTTTCATTCCAATCCTAAAGAAAGGCAAATGTCAAAGAATGCTCAAACTACTGCACAATTGCACTCATCTCATACGCTAGTAAAGTAATGCTCAAAATTCTCCAAGCCAGGCTTCAGCAATACATGAACCATGAACTTCCAGATGTTCAAGCCGGTTTTAGAAAAGGCAGAGGAACCAGAGATCAAATTGCCAGCATCTGCTGGATCATCGAAAAAGCAAGAGAGCTCCAGAAAAATATCTATTTCTGTTTTATTGACTATGCCAAAGCCTTTGACTGTGTGGATCACAATAAACTGTGGAAAATGCCTTCACTTCATGCTAAATGCTGAGGATTCTAAGTTTGCTTTTGCCCTTAAAGTGTGTACAGTTTGCTCGGAGAAGACTGACAAAAGCAGGAGCAATATAATGAGTTATATTTTCTAAAGTCAGCATATGAAGTAAATCTGTATTTTCAAAACTACATTGAAATTCCCTTAGGATAACACTCTTATGGATTCCAACATATCTTTCTCTCAACAAGTATTAGAAAAAAAAAAAACTTTAGTTGATCACTGGATGAAATAATTGGCTTGAGTTTGGGGGTCCCTGTTGTAGTCAACGAAGGATTTATTGAAAATTTATTTCTAGTCACTAGAGATATCCCTGTTCTCAAGGAGCTTACATTCTGAGGGCAGCAGAGGAAGATGACAAATAGTAAATACAGAACTTGATCTGCTTTTAAGTGCTACAAAGAAAATTAAATAGGGCAATCAGTGTGTTTAACTGGTGGTGGTGGTAGTAGCAGTGGGGCTGCTCAGGGAATACGTACCTTTCTGAGGAGATGGAATATATTTGAGATATACAATGGAGAACATTATAAGTAGGAGCAGTAACAAGTGCAAAGATCCTGAGAATGTCTGGTGTGTTTGGTCATAAGGCTGGTATGTTTAAACCGAAGGTCATTTTGATCAGAGTTTACTGCTTGAAAAGGTAGATGAAGAGGGATGAAGTCAGCAAGGTAGGCAGGGGCCAGATTATATGGGGCATAATAGACCGTGGCTATTTGAGTCTGGATTTTATTCTGCTTTCAGTGGGAAGCTAGTAGAGTTTAATCAAAGAAATTATATGATCAAATCCATTATTTAGGAAGATCAGACTAACTCAAGGAGTTTCTTAACGTCAACATTACTGACACGTCAGGCTGAATAATTCTTTGTTGTAAGAGGGAGCCCCGTGCATTATAGAATGTAACATCTTTGGCATCTCCCCACTGATTCTAGTAAAACCCTTCTGGTTGTGACCAAAACATCTCCCAACTTCACCGAATGTCCCACTGGGGACAAAATTACTGTTCTGTCTGTACAAAAGCTGTGTGTTTTTAAGAATATTCACATTTAGTTCAGTCGCTCAGTCATGTCCGACTCTTTGCGACCCCATGAATCGCAGCACAGCAGGCCTCCCTGTCCATCAACCAACTCCCGGAGTTCGCTCAGACTCATGTCCGTCAAGTCAGTGATGCCATCCAGCCATCTCATCCTCTGTTGTCCCCTTCTCCTCCTGCCCGCAATCCCTCCCAGCATCAGAGTCTTTTCCAATGAGTCAACTCTTCTCATGAGGTGGCCAAAGTACTGGAGTTTAAGCTTCAGCATTATTCCCTCCAAAGAAATCCCAGGGCTGATCTCCTTCAGAATGGATTGGTTGGATCTCCTTGCAGTCCAAGGGACTCTCAAGAGTCTTCTCCAACACCACAGTTCAAAAGCATAAATACTTCGGCGCTCAGCCTTCTTCAAAGTCCAACTCTCACATCCATACATGACCACAGGAAAAACCATAGCGTTGACTAGATGGACCTTAGTCGGCAAAGTAATGTCTCTGCTTTTGAATATGCTATCTAGGTTGGTCATAACTTTTCTTCCAAAAAATAAAGTCTGACACTGTTTCCACTGTTTCCCCATCTATTTCCCATGAAGCGGTGGGACCAGATGCCATGATCTTCGTCTTCTGAATGTTGAGCTGTAAGCCAACTCGTATTCACATTAGGAGAAGCAAAATGGCTCCTGTTTCACATGAACTCTGGAGCAATTGATGACCTTCAGAGGTGTTTTGTTTTTGCTAAGTTTATGTGGTTAAATACAGGTAAGGTAAATGTATGCTATGACTACTGTTAAATGTGTCATAGCAAATAGCTACAAAAGGTTTAGTTGGGTGCACAAAGGGAGTCTACCCAAGAGAAGGTAAGGGAAAGGAAAAGGTCAGGAAAAGCTGCTTGAGGCAGGAAGGAGATGGGTGATCTTTGAATTGAATCTTAATAGAGTCATAATTGTTGGAAGGCATGCGGTGCTTTCTAGGGATAGGCAGTATGAAGAAAGGACCTCTGATCCTAGAAGGCCTTGTCAGGAAAGAAGGATGAATTGAAAGGATGAAGTGGAAAATCCAACAGAACTGCCTGAGTAGGCTAGTGGATATTTGGGCCTATAGCTCAGGAAAGTGGGCTGGAAATAGGCTTAGAAAATAACCTCTCCAGGTGATAGGGCAGAGGGAAGGGCAGGGATGAGATCAGCAAGGTATTAATAGTAATATAGAGCAAAGAGAAGTAAGGACACCCTTGTTATGGAATGCTGAGATTCCAGAGGTCTCCAGGCAGCCTGGGCAAAAAGGCCCAATGTTTGCCGGACAGACTGGTGGGAGCTGGGAAATTAATGCTGGGTTCCCAGAGAGTTGTGCAGTATCGTTTAAATTTTGGCAGTGACCTTTCTCAAGTACCTTACATTTCATCCCTGTTTTAGGGCCATGCATATTTTGCCCTTCCCACTTAAAAATTTCATCTACCCTATCCCACTCCCATGAGGAAGGCTTGGATAGTTCTCGAAGTTTAGTGTGCATAGACCCACCTTGAGGACTTGTGAAAACAAACTGCCAGGCTTCACCTCTAAACTCTCGAGGTGAATTAATTCAGAAGGTCAAAGGTGGAACAGAATAATTTGTGGTTCTAACACGTTTCCAGGAAATGTGGCAGCTGCCAGTCTGGGGGCCACAGTTTGAGAACCACTGTAAAAGGCAGCTAGCTGTCTTTTTGTTGCTTTGGAATATAAACTTTCTGGCTATGGTTTTTCCTGTGGTCATGTATGGATGTGAGAGCTGGACTTTGAAGAAGGCTGAGCGCCGAAGTATTTATGCTTTTGAACTGTGGTGTTGGAGAAGACTCTTGAGAGTCCCTTGGACTGCAAGGAGATCCAACCAATCCATTCTGAAGGAGATCAGCCCTGGGATTTCTTTGGAGGGAATAATGCTGAAGCTTAAACTCCAGTACTTTGGCCACCTCATGAGAAGAGTTGACTCATTGGAAAAGACTCTGATGCTGGGAGGGATTGGGGGCAGGAGGAAAAGGGGACAACAGGGGATGAGATGGCTGGATGGCATCACTGACTGGATGGACATGAGTCTGAGTGAACTCTGGGAGTTGGTGATGGACAGGGAGGCCTGCTGTCCTACGCTTCATGGGGTTGCAAAGAGTTGGACATGACTGAGCGACTGACCTAATTAACTAATGAGTTTAAAATACTGCTCTGGGCCTTGAAATGGCCTCAAATGTTTAATGCTAGTGTGTGTGTAATTCGATAGGGCTCTGGTGTGAGGTGAGCCTAGAATCACCTAAGAATTCCCTTCTGGAGTGGTTTTGATTAAGGAATCTCGTGTTCCCACTATTTAGGATCCCCAAGAATATTCATTTCACAAGGCACTATTAAAAGACACCATTCTTGTCCTTAGAAGATAACCAGAGAGGACTGCACATCAGGCAGAGAGGCTGCCCCTGGTCTCCAGTCTCGAGGCTTCTGCGGCCCTCCACTGAAGGGGCTCCAGGATGCCTCAGAACCGCCTCGGTTTCCCAAATGGCTTGAGACAGCTCAGAAGGAACTGTGATAAAAACTGGCTGGTGCGCCCGAAGGGACCTCCTCCTCGCAGGTGGAGCGGCGACGCGGGGTCGAAGGGAAAGCCCGAGCCGGGGTCCCAAAGGTCGCCCGGACGGGCCCGCCGGCACCGCCCTGTCCTACCCCAAAGGCGTTCCCGGCCTCAGCTGCGGCCCTAACGGGCTCCGTCGGCGGCCGGGGGCGCCCCGCCCTTCCCAGACCCGCCCCCGGCTCCATCTTGCTCCGGACCAGGTTGGGCCGTAACGCTGCTCCGCGGGGTCAGGTGAGGAACGGCGCCCCCTACCCTTGCAACCCCTCAGCCCCTCGGTTACCTCGCCGCGCCCAGCTCCGTGGCCCGCCACCCGGGAGTGGGCGGGGCCCCGCCTGCGGCCTCGAACCGGCGGGGGGGACCGGGGGGAGGCTGGAGGGGCCTATAGGCCCCAGGGGTGGCCGGCGAGCCGGTGCGCGCATCTTGGGACCCGGGCTGCCTGGTGGGGACGTTTGGGCGGGGTCGGCGAGGTGGCCAGACCACGGGAAGTCCTGTTCGCCGGTTGTCTCTGCCCCTCGTCTGTCCGGGGATCCTAGGGAGCAGTGAGGCCTCCGGCGCAGGCAGGTGGACCACAGGTGGAGGGACGGAGGCCAGAGGATGGCCCTGCTGAAGCGGCCCTCTAGGAGAGCTGAGTAGGAAAACCAGCGAGCAGCTAAGTCCGCCTAGACTTCTTGGTGACACAGCAAATTTAGGGAAACGGGAAATCTGTACTTTGCTTAGTGAGCCCTAGGACGAATGCGGAAGGAAGCCTGAAATTGTACACTGGCCCAGGTTTATAATTCTTCGACACTACTGTAGGAAGAAGCATTCCGGGTTTGATTCCTAGTCCCTAACCGGCAGCAAACCTACGCGGATATGCGCCTAACCTGGGTGAACTCTTCTACAGAAGATGATGGCTGATGTCCACCATAAAGTGACAGAAATGAAAGGAAGTCATGCAACTGCCTCTAAACTTCCTCAATTTATGCCAGTTGGTGGGGAAAACTGATCTGATAAAGTAACCTGTCCTGATTAGATAATGAGTATAATGAGTTACCTACCAGTCAGGGAAGGGGTTTCAAGTACTAGATAAGGAGGTAGAACTGCAAACCGAAGCCTTTCAGTCCTCCCTGGTGGTGTCTGCCTACCCTGTCCATGCCAGAGCCTAGTCCTGCCTCCAGTTCTTTATCGAAGAGCCCATGCTGACAGATTTAAATGGTCCTTCCCAATCAAGAGGCAGATTTTGGAAAATTGTAGCATCTACTGTTGGCCATCTTCATTCACCCTTCCTGTTTTGCTTCATTTGTTTCATAAATTTGGAACAGCTACCTCCTGTGTCCCTGGGCTTCATGCCATCTCTGAGACTTGCCTAGTGAGACCCAACCCTTTTAGTAGTTGACTCACTGGGTGGGGATGGTTTGGAGAACCAGGAATGCTTTTCTAGTCTTTTTAAAAGTAGTTGCTGACTAAGAATGTTGAAAAGGAAGTAAAAATTGTGGTTCACTAGTACAGTCTAATTATTCTTTGGGCAAAGTTGAGTAGTTTGTTGAGTCACCCTTGCGTTTGTTTAAGCTTTGTACAAAAGCTTTTAAAATCTGAAATAGATGATACATGCATAATTCCAAAAGGTCTATAGCTACATTGAAAAGTCTCGTTATGCTCTAGTTCTCCTCTCCAGAGGTAACTGTTTCGTACTTTGTTGAGTCTACTTTCAGGGATATTCTCTATATACAAATAACTGTATGTTTTACACATTTGGTTGCAGATTATCTATGCAGTTTTTCATCTTGCTTTTTTCCCACTTAGTGTGACTTAGAGATGATTTCATATATGAATAAAAGGAGAGCTGCTCATGTTTTTTTTAATTAAACTGTTTCTTTTGTATGGGAGTATAGCCAGTTAACAATGTGATAGTTTCAGGTAGACAGCGAAGGGACTCAGCCATACATATAAGAGAGCTGCTCATTTTTAATAGTTGCCTAACATTTATTGTATGGCTTTCCGTAATCTGTTTTAGCTGTCCCTTATTAATGGTCTTTTAGGTTGTTTTTAATGTTTTATTTTGGCCAAACTGCATGGCTTGTGAAATCTTAGTTGCCTGACTATGCCATAGCAGTGAAAGTGCTGAATCTTAACCACTGGACTGCCACGGAATTCCCTAAACCTTTTTTTGTTACAAATAGTGCTCTAATGAATAGCTGTGTATGTATAATAATTTTGCATTTTTGTAAGTATTTTTATAAAGTACATCCTGGAAATGGCATTGCATTCTACTCTTTTATATTATTATTCTTTAAAATGTACCCAGATTCACTTTCTTAAAGGTGCTTTGTTTTCTTATATGCAGATAGTATTTATCTTCATTCTGTTCTGAAACTCTTGTTGGCATAATTCCTCTAGAACCCTTAAAGGTGAGACTTAATGTAGTAGTTTTAGACTGTAGAAATAGGACTTTGTCACTGGAACAGTTCCTGAGATTTAGAAATTTAAATAGCTTATATAGTCTTTGGTGCTATAACACTTGTTGTCTTTAAAATTATTATTAATTTCTCCCATAAATTATTTTCAGACTTTTTCTCTGGAACCTGACCTCTTTTACCCTTGGTCCATCTGACTGTTCTTAGATGGTATTGCTTTTCCTTTACTCCTTTTATCAACTGGGCTTGGAGAAGAAGAAAAAAAAAATGATTTAACATCCTTTCCATCCAGATCTTTGGATCCCAAATGACTGCTTTAGAACTGTCTGAATCAGTATTCTTATTATCTTTCTTAATAATTTTTAACTTCTGCTAGATATACGCCCACTCATTTTCAATTTAGCAAGTTTTTAGCTTCTATATTGTGCTTATGTCCTAAGGGACACAATAATAACTTAAATTTATTTTCTAATTTTCCTATACTATACATTCAAAAGGCAGGCTACTTCCCTCTGCCCCTCTCATCTCTTTATCAGCACCTAGAACAGTGCTTTTTGCATTATGGGTTTTTGTAAATGTTGAACTGGATTTGTTTGGGATCTTTTTTATTTTAATTGGAGTATAGATTTACAGTACTGTGTTTATCAGTGTTAGTTTCAGGTGTATAGCAAAGTGAATCACTTATACATATACCCACTCTAGATTCTTTTCCCATATAATCCATTACAGAGTATTGAGTAAAGTTTCCTACGCTAAACAATAGGTCTTTATTATCTATTTTATACATATTAGTGTGTATATATCATTGTTTGGGGTCTTGATAAAAGAGAAATACAAATCATTTATAGCTGTACTGGGGAGAAGAGCCAAAACCCATATTGATAAACTTGACAAATTAAATGGTAGATTCAGAAATACCTAAATATTCTGATATCAAAATATTATTTACAGACCAGCAGTAATAGCATCACCTGGAAGGGTAGTTAGAAATACAGAATCTCGGGCCCCATCTCAAAACTACTGAACCAGCCTGCCTGATAGACTCTTTCAGAAGATGTGATTTGATTTAAATTGTGACAATGTGTATCTTCGAAGGCCTTATTCCTTATAGGAAATTACAGAGGACATTTCTTATTGTTGTTACAGAATGTCATACCCAGGCTATCCGCCCACAGGCTATCCACCTTTCCCTGGATATCCCGTAAGTATTGCCACTCATGATGCTAAAATAGCTCATGCCCTGGGAACAGGTGTTGTATAGGACTAGCCAGCCCATGACAGATCTTACAAATACGCTAGAGCAGGGGTATTAAATTCAAACAGCCAGAAGTACTGAGTAGAGTACGTGAGTAAAGGCAGGGTTGTGGAGGGACGACAGAGACTTGCGTCACCTATGGAAAGCCACCTGTTAGTCCACTTCAGCCTGATGTGGCCATGCACGGAGGGTGATTCAGTGTTGCTGGATATTCCATTTCTTTAAGTAAAGCCAACAATATGGATTTTATATGAAACTGCCCATTTTTTAAAATTGGGAAATGCGTATTTTTAAATGTTAAGTACTGTATGATTCAATACAACATGTATGTAAACTAAATCCATCCTATGAGTCACTCGTTTTTAACCTTTGTGTTGGATGTTTAAAATAATTAAGAAGGGCTTGACTCAGGAAGACAAATTGCAGTGGATTAGAGGGCCCTGGATTTGTAGTTCTGAGACTTTTAGTATTCTGAGTACATGTTATAAATGTGCCACCAAGTTTTTGTTGTTTATCTATACTGTTCTGAGGAATAACCTCATAGCTGAGGTTAATGTATTTCAGTTTTATGCTCATAAGTATGTAGGGCTTCTTTGTAATTCTGGGTAAATAGAAAGAGGGGCCTATATGGATTAGTGACAATATGTGTACCTGTGTGTAAAGTGAATATATAGTTCTCCTGAATTTTTCATAAGAGAAATGAAATTTGTAACTATGTTCCCAGGTCCCTATGTACTAAACTGGACTCTGGCAACCATTTCTGTCAGTATAGGCTGATGCTGAAACAGACAATCTCACCATCCCAATGCTTCAACACAATAAAAACCTATTTCTTGCTTACTCCAGTCTCCTAGAAGTCAGTGGTGGGGATGATGGGGGAAGTGTGTGGTAGGGAGCTAAGAGACTTTGTTCCATTTCATCTTGTGGGTTTTCAGGCTCCTTCTATCCTCTGTTGCCTTAGTATATTGACTCTACCTACCATCCTCTATTACTTTGGAGTCTTCCACTGGATTCTTTGCTTCCAGCTGGCAGATGAAGGAAACGAGAGAGGAAGAGAGATCTTAGAGGACTGGGCAGGAAGCCATGGGGACCAGGCTGGAAGTGGTGTACATTACTTCTGTCCACTGTCGTTTACCAGTATTCAGTCATACGGTCCTATTTAACCGTAAGGGGGTCCTGGGAAATGTAGTCTCTGTGGCCTGGGGAAAAGTTTAGTGAACATGTAACAGTCTCTTTGGGCTTCTTCCCAGGTGGCTCAGTGGTAAAGAATCCACCTACCAAGCAGGAGAAGTGCGTTCAGTCCCTGGGTCAGGAAGATCCCCTGGAGAATGAAATGGCAACTGCCTCTAGTATTCTTACCTGGGAAATCCCATGGACGAGGAACCTGGCAGCTACAGTCCATGGGGTCTCAAAGAGTTGGACATGACTTAGTGACTAAACAACAACAGTCTCTTCAGACTTAGACATTGTGTGATCTGAATTGAGGTTCAAAATGTCACACCCAGTATGTGCTTAGTTCACGTTTTTATTCTTTCCGTTATACACAGGTCCGGTGTATTACAAGAAAGCCATGAATTCTCTTTAAGGTAGAGAGGCAGATCGTTCCCATATTTCCAGGTGCTAGGAAAATGAAGAAACTATACTGAGCTTCGCTAGTTGTTCATGAAGCCTTGAGGTTTGAAACGAGACACTCCCAAATAGAGAAACAGACTCTTCTTGCCTGACACAGGTAGATTTACATAAAACTGAATTCTGTCAGACAGGTATCCTGACAAACTACTATACTGATAAACTAGTATGAGATACCAGGACTTCTAATGAGCTTTTTAATATGTAAAAGAATCAGCTAGACCTTAACAGTTATCTCTGTTTTCTTAGCTAGGTTCTGTTTCTCAGTGATCACATTCATTTGAAAACTTTTCTGTTTTTTCAGCCTACAGGTCAGGAGTCCTCTTTCCCGCCTCCTGGTCAGTATCCTTATCCTAGTGGTTTTCCTCCAATGGGAGGAGGTGCCTACCCACCAGCACCAAGTAGTGGCTACCCAGGAGCTGGAGGCTACCCTGCCCCTGGTGGTTATCCAGCCCCTGGAGGCTATCCCGGCGCCCCACAGCCTGGCGGAGCTCCATCCTATCCTGGAGGTGAGTCGTGGGTTGTGGAAGTAGTGTAACACTTCTTTTCTTGTCTCTTTAATCCTTTTCATTCCTGTTTGTTTTGTATGAAATCAGAGTTGCTCTTAGCCTGCTTCCTACCTTAGATAGTAAAGACTTAGCTGGCAAGATAGAGGGATAAAGATTCTGAGGAGGCATGAAAGCTGGAGAATTCTCAGGAGCAATCTCCAAAATTCTGTTGTGAAGGAATTAGAATAAATCTCATGGTCATAAAGGACTAATGGTTTGCTTGATAATTTGTAATCTTAAGAACTGATGGAGACATTTGATTTTAGCATGATTGTGACCTTAGGACAGTTCTGTCCACAAGATGTAAAAAAAAAAAAAAAAAGAAAAAACTTAGCACTTTTATATTGTAAGTCATTAGGGCAAATGAAAGAAGTAACATTTTTTTAAATGTATTTTTTAATGAGGAAGGAGTTGTTGAGAAGTTGAATTTAGACCAAAGGGACTGCTGCTGTAGCATTATAGAATGTTTCTTTTATTATTTGTAAAGTTTTCACTTCAATCATGAGACCTGTCACTATAGTTTATTTTTCTCTCTTGTTCTTCTTCCAGGCCAAGGGTTTGGAGCCCCACCAGGAGGAGCAGGCTTTTCTGGTTATCCACAGCCACCTACACAGTCTTATGGGGGTGGCCCAGCACAGGTCCCACTACCTGGTAGGTATCAGTTGTCCAGAGAAGCACGATGGCTTGATGTTTTGAATTTTTCAGTTGCCATTGAAAGAACTTAGTTTGTGTTTGGGATCATCTTTAGTAAATGTTTATACTAAATACTTCTTAGGTACTATCTGATTTCATGAAAATGTATTAATCTGATAAAAAAGGTTTAATCATAAGATGGAAATAAGGACCTGTTTTTTTCAATTAAAAAAAGTATCTCTCCTGAAGCCAAAAAAACAAAACCTTTAGGAATTTCTCTGTCATTCATGTAACACGAAGGGAATGAGCCCAGAACCATGTGCTGCTATCCTTTCCAAACAGAATCAGAATTTAATCTGGTTCAACTATTTTGTTCTTCTTTTTAAAGTATTATTTTTAAAGAAATTGTGTTAAATGGTTTTAAAGAAATTATAACATGGAATATTTTTAAAGGTCCTTGTGACCAAAGTTGTTTTTTGATTCAGTATATCATGATACTTAAAAATTATTCTAGTGAATAACATAAGTGTGAATGTCCTCATATGTTTCCATATTCGTAATAAATCAGTGCTGTTTTGAAAAATTAGATAGCTAATACCTGTTTGCTATATTTTTTTCTTAATATATAGGTGGTTTTCCTGGGGGAGCGATGCCTTCTCAGTATCCTGGAGGACAACCTCCTTACCCTAGTCAGGTATTTTTCGTTTCTGTCTTTTAAATTAAGTCTGCTAAAGAAGAGCACTACTCCTTTATTGATCTTAGAGATTTCCTTGAAGCAGGGAAGACGGTCTGTAAGAGACACTTAAGACTTTAATCTTTGCTTCTGATAGACTCCATGCTCTTTGGTCCACCAGTGTCCTGATGACTTTGATAAGACAAACATAGGTCCCTTCTCTCAGGTGATGACACCCATACTCTTTTCTTCATAGAGATTCAATCATTAGATTGGATTCTCGGCATTGGTTCTAGTTCTCTTTCCTCGTCCCTTGCTGGCAGTATAACTGTGAACTCAGGTGGCTGGGTGATTGATATTTCTAGCTGTGTTTTATGAAGTATTGTTTTATTTTCCATTTTTGCCTTTATAACTTTCCACTCTTCTTTCAGATCAATACAGAATCCTTTCCTTCCTATCCTGTTTTCTCTCCTGTTTCTTGGGATTATAGCAGTGAAGTGAGTAAGGTTTTCTAATGTTCACTAATCACTCAGTCCCCTAAACGTGCCTTGATTTGTTTCTGATTTCTTGTGTATTTGTCTCTCACCACTTCCTCGCGGGCTCATGATAGCTATTTCATCTTTATGTCCCTTTAGTGCTTGGCAAGCCCTTTAAGCGTGGTAGTGATTAATGTCTGTTAAATTGATTTTTCAGTAGTCTCAGAAGGCCTCCCATATATCAAATCCTTGCCCCATTTCAGTATAGCTCCTTACTTTAATGTGAAGTTTTATTCTTTAACTGACTTGTTAATTCTTTTATACCCTATGCCGGTTACTAGGAACATAAGCAGTTTTACGTTTACTTTATCTTGGTTTTCTCATTTCATACTGTCTATTCATAAAAGTCTAGCGTTTTTAAGCTTTTTCTTCGGCTGGGTTGGGAAAGGGATTACAGTATTGGAAGAGAAACAATTTAACCATTTTCTGGCTTACTTTCCTGATTTGAGGTATTTGAGCTCCAGAGAGATTAAGGAACTTGTCCCAGGCCACACAGCTAGTGAATGACAAAGCTGAGACTAGATTCTAGCTCTCCTGCTTTCCAGAACAGCGGTCTCTTTGTTAAAATATGCTACTTTACTGGTACAGTAAATGATATTCCTTGAAAGCCCATAGTACATTGCTTTCACTTCTTTTTTAAAAAAATTATTGCAAGTTGATTGTCAATCATAGTATAAAGTTGTAGCTATTCTAATCATTTGTTATGAGAATTTTTATTTTAGTTTAGTTTAAGCATGTGTATACTTTTAAAGACATCATTTTATGAGTGAATATAAAAGATTTTTAAACATAAAAACACTTAAAGTAAAATACACATATACCTGCAGCTTATCTTGTGTAACAATTACCATCTTAAACTAAAACCAGGGAGTTAACAGAGCGGTAGATTTTGGAAGAGCTTTTAGATGGAGATGGAATAGACTACCTCATGAGCTCCCTGTCACTGAAAATCCTCTGGTGGAGGTTGGTTGCTGTGTGTGTGTCTTGCTTGAGTAGTTCAGGCAAGTGACCTCTCTTGATTGATCCAATTCTAATTCTGTGGCAGGTTTTCAGCAAGAAGGTTGGAATCAAATGGGTGTCAAAGGGTGGAACTCTTGGTGGCAGATAGAATGAGCTTTGCTGTGCTGGGAAATCCTCTGTAGTTAGTGATTTGACCTCAAGAACATGGACCCTGATTTCTTTTGAGTTCAAAATAATGCCTGGAGGATGATAGTATTCTTGATGAAGAGTCACTTCAAACTTAGACTTTGAACAAAGAATAAAACAAAGCCATTTTTCCCTCCAGATGAAAAATGGAATAGGTTTTGGTTGTTTTTAAAAACAAGATGATAAAATGAGAGTCATCAAACAGTACCTGATGGGAGTTAGTTTCTCTTACTACCTAGTTCAGTGTATTTTAAACAGAACCTTCTGCCCTGCTTAGGATTTTAGTCACAATGGTTACATCAAAGGAAACTTTCATAGTTTCATAAGCCTCATGTAAAGGCAATATGTTGAAAAAGTTTTTCTACTTGAATATATGCTACAAGTAGAATATTTTTAGTTTTCCTTAAAACCACAATACAAATATTTCTTGTTAGTTCTTTGCTTACGTTGCTGGCTTAGAAACTAGTGACAGATGATTGTTAGGCTTATTGGTGGAAAAAATGTATAGATGAGTGGGAGGAATTACAGACTGTAAAAGTGTTTGCTGAAAGATGGTCTGGTCTGCTTCTCCCCAAACACTTTGTCCCTACAGTTACTAGCATGTTGCTGTATTCAGTGGGTATAACTTGAAATACAGCTTCAGTTGCCTAAATAGCAGCTGAATAATTTTATATTTTGAAATGATGCTGATTTCATCTTTAAATGATACTTTAGAAATACTTGGTTAAATAAAACATATTATTAAAATTAATTTTTAAAAAAAGTGGTGGGATATCATCTTGTCTCATCTGTCTTAAGCCCTGATTTGAGTCTTTTAAGAAAACTAATAAACTGTTTCATAACTTTGTATTTAGAATTTTTAAACTTAATTTTGTAATAATTTCAGACATTAAAAAGTTGTAAAAATTATATATGGTTTAATTACTAAGTGTATCTGACTCTTTGCAACCCCATGAATTATATGTAGCCTGCCAGGCTCCTCTGTCCATGGGATTATCCAGGCAAGAATACTGGAGTGGGTTGCCATTTCCTCCTCCAGGGGATCTTCCTGACGCAGGGATCAAACCCAGATCTCCTGCATTGCAGGTGGATTCTTTACTGACTGAGCCGATTCCTATATACATACCCTCTACTCAGATTCCCCAAATATTAACTTCTTACATAAATACAGTGATGAAGAATTAATATTTTAATGATGGTACTACTCGACCTTTAGTCTTTATTCAGATTTCATTAACTGTCCCAGTAATGTCCTTTCAGCTCAGGATCAAATCCAGGATGAAACACTGCATTTGTTGTCATGTCTCTTCAGTTTCCTTTAATATGAAATAGTTCTTCAATCCTTGTTTTCATCACCTTGACATGTTGGAAGAGTACTACCAGTTATTTTGTAAATATTCCTTTATTTGGGTTTGTCTGATAAGTCCCTCTGATTAAATCTAAGTCATGCCTTTCTAACAGGAATACCACAGAAGTGATGCTGTGCCCCTAGTGTCTCTTATTGTTGATTTACCCTCTTACTGGAGATAACTGGTGGTGATCATTTGTTTCAGACAATGTCTGCTAGGTTTTCTGCTGTAATGTTACAAAGTATACAAATTATACTTTTATCCACTAATTTTAGCATCAAATTAGCGACTCTTGCCTGAAACACTTATTACTGTGGTCTTTGTCATTGGTGATTTTTAAATTTCTTCATAGACTGGTGTTTAAAAAATGTATCCAATTTATATTAAAAATAAATAAATAAATTTTTAAAAGTAAAAAATGTATCCATTGTTTTGCTTTTTGGTTTGTCCTTAAAAAATTGATGAATAACTCCAAGAGTCTCTAGTCATCGATTTCATTTTTGTGCTTTTCTTATTGTAAGCTGTTTTATTTTATGTCTAGTAATCAGAGCCTATACTGAAAATGAAGAGAGATTACCAAAATTACTTTGCTTGTTTGAAATCTCACTGGGCAACTCCGACTCTGCCTCCCTAAAGCCATTATTATATTCTTTAAATAAAACACTGCCACTCATCTCACACTACTCAGGGATCAATCTCTTTTCCCCCCTATTCTCCCTTGAAGAAAACCAAGGCATAGAAAGATTGTGACTAACTTCACAAGCTTGACTGTCTTGTTTCCTGAAAGTCTGGTGTCATGCTGTCTTTTGGCAGGAGAAGGATGATCTATATCTGTTCCACCACAAAAATAAATATTCTTGTCCTGAAACCTCAGCACTGGCTTTCTTGCCCAAGAGTGATGATTGGAGAAGTCTTAAGTTGTTGTCTTATTAGCAGAGAAACCTGAGTTGGGAGGGATTTTTTATTTTAAGCTAGTGTTTCTTTTATTAAAGATGTTGAACATTTTTTCATACTGTTTTTCTCTCAGTTTTATTGAAACCCAATTGAAATAGAACATTGTGTTAGTTTTAGGTATGTAACATGTTGAATTGGTATATGTATATATTGTGAAAGGATTAGATTGCTACAATAACTGACCTGGGTTTTATGCCTCTTGTTCTCAGCCTGCTGCAATGACTCAGGGAACTCACGGAACAATCCGACCCGCTGCCAATTTCGATGCCATGAGAGATGCTGAAGTTCTTCGTAAAGCGATGAAGGGTTTTGGTAAGGAAAACGTATTTTTGTCTTATTTATAATCAGTTCAAGTGATTGGATATAAAGTAAAACTAATGTTTATATCATAAAACCAAGTTTAAATGTGAGCCTGTGTGCGCACGCCTCAATTTAATCTAGCACCAGGAACCTTGTAATCTAAAAAATGTCCTCAGTGAGCACCCCACACAGACCTCATCCTTACTTAGACATGTGTGGTTCTTCCAGGTACAGACGAGCAGGCAATTATAGATGTTGTGGCCAATCGTTCCAATGACCAAAGGCAAAAAATTAAAGCAGCTTTTAAGACCATGTATGGCAAGGTATGTTTTGTTTTGTTTCATTTTCTTTTTAGGACTCAGCAAGAACAGTGGCCTGTAGGCCCCGAATTCTGTCAGGTTGGATACTATATTTTTACTAGTACTGATAAGTATAAAGTAGAGACAGCTAGACTCAAGAGACCCCAGAAGAGATGTATTCAATATTTATTTCTCTTAAAAGCCTTTCCAGTTCTAGAGTAGTCCTTGATCTCATAATCGTACCCATGTACTATGTCTGGTAGGTGACACATGTTCAGTAGAAAGTAGATTATGACCTTAATGATAATCATTAGCTTGGTTCAGTCTTCTCCTTGAAGTGGGATTCAAGGACTTCTTATGTGGCCCTTGCTTATTCTTGGCCCGTGGCATCGTCTTTCACTTCTCTCCCTCCTTGCAAACATATCCTGTTTTACAGTTTTATAGAACCTCTTGCCATTCCCTGCACACATGCTTCTGTGGTGATATATGTTGTTTTCTCGTCCTGGAATACCTTTTCCTCTTTTGTCGCATGGCAAACAAGCTCTCCAGGATTTGGCTCGTTTAAGCTACTTTGTGAAGTTTCTCTCATTGCTTGTTCCACTGTGATCTCATAGCACTTTGTAAGACCTCTGCTGTAACTAATCTCAGTGCCCACTCCCTAAAAACTGTGAGCTGCCCTAGGGCAAACCATGTCATATTCATCTTTGTGTTTATAGTACCAAGGACAGGAACAATAACAGATAGCCACATAAATATTTGTTGAGTGGATGATCAGTGAGTAAATCCATCAAGATCCTATGGCTGACAGGTGCCATGGCTGCTTAAATATAAAGGGCAAGCGGGGGTAGCATTGGTTTGTCATTCAGATAGGAATCCTAATTTCTAACATTCTCTGGATCCAGTTAACTTTTCTCAGAATGGGAGTAGAGACCCCCTGACCTGATTTATCTTTCCTACTCTGCTTTCCCTCTGTGCCCAACCCAGTGTCCACTTCCTTAGTCTTAAGGCTCCTTAAGCGACACAAGCTCTAGGTTCCCTTAGGGTTCAACATCAGCCTCATTTTTGTCACAAAAATATTTTTTATATTATGAATTTCTTTAGTTCACATGTAGTCTGTGCTTTGTTGTCCTAAATTTTCTTGTGTATCACTTTTGAATTAAAACTAAATTCCCAGACTATTTTCCTTACCCACCACCACTTTTTCTCTGGACTTCTTACTAATAAAAACACTGTTCCTCTAGCCAGCTGTGGAGTCTTTGACCCCACATTCTTCTTTCTCAATCAGTCAGTGAATATTGTTTCAGTGCCTGTGTATGCCAGGCACTGCTTTGTCCTGGCAACTGGTTATTGCTTGTCTTGTTGATCTAATCTGTAAAAAGGCTCATTAGAAATGTGTCTTCTATCTCCTTCTTTTCATTCCATTTCCCCTGTCACCACTCAAACCCAAACCTTTATTACTCCTTATCTAAATATTCCAGTAGGCTAAATTTCATATATATCTTTGGTCATTATAATCCATACTGCCTGTTGTTTTCTTATGTAAAAATTTTCAGTGACTCCTCCCAGCATGCAGAATCAAATCCATGTTCTTTAGCTTGGTATTCAAGGTAATAATTCAAGAATATAGTTTCAACTTTGTTTTTATTAATGTCTAAAAACATTATTCTTAACAAAATTGGTTGTCTTATTGTCCCATTGAATAAACTTTGCTCATTCTTGTGTCTATACTAAGTAATTCTCAGCCTGAGCAAAATATCACAATTTCTTTTCAAATTTAAAAACACATGCAGAATCTCTGAGTATTCATTCTTGACATAATTTTTTAGAAAAATTCTGCAGATTATTTTAATGCATATAGCCAAGGCTAGGAACAGCTTTTGTGTTCTTGTTTGTTTCCCTCCTCCTTACCTGAAATATCTTTCTCCTTTCTCTTTGCTAATTTTTGCATACTCTTCAATATCTTCACTGAAGTTTTCTCTGACGCTCTCTAGCCCACTTTAACTTTTCCTACTTCAACTTATTTCTGTGCTGCTTATTCAACTGGTGCTGGAGAACAGGCTGCTGTATTTTAGTTTTTAGATGTTTGTCTTTTCTTCTCAAATAAGAACACAATGATGATGATTTCTGCTTCCTCATAAAACAAGAACAGTTTCTTATGCTAAGTAAATACATGTTTATCATTTTATTAATTTGAATTATTCTTTGTTTCAGATTCCTCTTTTTTTGTACCTGGTGTAGTGGCGGAACTACAATAAGTTTATTATCAAGTATTTATTGATAGAACGACTGAAATATATCTTCTTGAATATAATAAGCTTAAATACTTATTCCGTAGTGTATGATATTCTGAACAGAAATTGAGGTTTTCTTAAAGTAGTTCAATTCCATTTTTCTCGTATTTCCCTTAAAAAAATTGAAGCAAAACAAAATTTGGAGAGCTCATATACTGAATTTGTGTTTGTAATGTAACAGGATTTAATCAAAGATCTTAAATCAGAGTTAAGTGGAAATATGGAAGAACTGATCCTTGCCCTGTTCATGCCACCTACATATTATGATGCCTGGAGTTTACGGAATGCAATGAAGGTACTATATGGCATTTACTTTGAGTATTTTATCCTATTTCAAATGTAAAACCCCATAAATTATGGCAGTTCTGAGTTTACAGTGACAGGTAAACCAATATATTATTTTATATCATCTGAATATATAGAGCTTTTCAGTCTGGAGGCCAGAGTTATGTTTGGTGGAACATTAAGATTTAGTAACTTATATAAATTTGCTTTTTGTTTATAATTCTCTCTCATTCTCCCTTAATTTCACATAGGGAGCAGGAACTCAGGAACGTGTGTTGATTGAAATTTTGTGCTCAAGAACAAACCAGGAAATCCGAGAAATAGTCAGATGTTATCAATCAGAATTTGGACGAGACCTTGAAAAGGACATTAGGTCAGATACATCCGGGCATTTTGAACGTTTACTTGTATCCATGTGCCAGGTGAGTATTGAATTAAGTGTCTGAGTGTTGGTGGAGGGAACATTCTTTACTGCCTACTGCCAGTGGGCATTCTTTATTCCTTTTAATATCTAGCCCCCTTGGAATCTTGACATCTTTAAGAGGGACAACAGAGAATCATTTGTATGGGTTTCTTTATTTCTGTATTGAAAATGATTTCTGCAAATCTGGTTGTTGTAAGGAATCGGCAGTTAACCGCATGAAGGTTGTATGAAATCAGAAATCAACTTGAGGCTCTGTGTCTTAGAATGAAGCTGAGTCTGTATTTTTAAGGTTAGCATCGTTCTGCTAGTTAATTGGGACCATCAGCTGAAGATATGCAGGCCTGCTATGCAAGGTGACAAGAGTGAGACAGAAATGCAGGAAACATTTCAGCATCCACTGAAACACCGTGCTTAAGCACCTTCCTTGTTCTGATTCCCTAGATTTGCTGGCAGAGTTGCAGAAAATTCTCCAAATAGGGTATTTGGAATGATGCTATAAATAATCAGGGTATATTTGAAAAAGATGATGCAAAAGACTAGCATACTGATTCAGTATCAGGAGTTACTGGCTATCCCGCTAGTACACAAGGCTGGACAGTCTTGAAGATTCTAAAAGCAGAGGAGAGGCTCTCAGAGCAAAGGGATGTAGTTGCAGAAAAGACAATGTGCCAGAGCGTGTGGGTATGGAAATGAGAAAACAAAGCAAATGGGTGGGAGGACATTGAATTTACCACAACAGAGCCGGAAGGTAGCTTAGCATGAAAAGAAACTCAGAAACACAGATTTAATGCTAAAGAAATGATTATTCAGACTTTAATGAGGTGCTGAATGTCTCTTTATGCAGGGTTCAAGGCCCAACCATTTTATAAAATAAAGGACCCTCTTCCAGGAAGTGGCTTTCTAGGACAGTGGGACCATATTGTGTGCTTGAACCCAAAGGCAGTCATCTGGGGAGCTGGTGTTGAGCTCCTTCGCCTGTGCTGTATTCCGCCTGTTTAGAATAGGCTTGTACACATTGCTTGTGCCAGTGACCTTCAGAAAACAGTTCCTCAACCTTCAGGAACACGGCTCCATTCTGTTCCTCAGACAGACACTAAGACTCTAGAGGGCGACCTTTTCCTTGTTTGGGTTTATGTTTCTGTTTCAGAGAGAAACCAACGACCCATCCATCCAAGCTTTACTCTTACTCAGGCCCCGAGCTTCCTCTCTCCCTCTCTGCCCCATCCCATCCCAGGGAAGAGTTTGGTCTATAAATGGATACAGACTGTCAGCACTTGTGTTACTTACATATTAAGATTGCACTTGGATGAATGAAAGGAAGTTCACGAAGCCTCTATCCTGTATGCTTCCTCTTTTGGCTTAACTTCCTTGGAGGGAGGGGCCTTGTCTTTTCTTGGGTCCCCACCACATAGCACATCCTGTTGGTTCTGTTCCTCTGGAGAACCCTGACTAATACACTCTGGTACCAGATAAGAGCTCCATACCTTTTAGGTACATGGTAAATGTAAAGTGGAACTCAGTATAATGCTGATTTTAAATCCCAGCCAAGCAGAATCATACTTTGTTAATTTGAGTGGTAGTTCATATCTCCTAGGAGACGAGGTCCGCAAAGCATGGCTTAGGAGTCGCTTCATCATGAGAAATCTAAAGTTATTTCAGACCTTGGAGTTCAGGGATATCCAGCTTCTGGGACATCTCAGTGCATCTCTCCCCAAGCTAGAAGAGACAGTGCTCACTGGCTCAGAACATGGACTGATGGAAGGAGACCCTATCACAAAAGAAGCGAAAGTGAAATTCCCTTGATGCCGAGGGATTTCTCCCAGAGGGTGGAAGTGGCTGCATTGTCAGTGTTCAGGACTTGTGGGTCAAAGTCTGTGTGTGTGGCCACAGCCTCTGGAGGTGCTATAGTCTGCAGTTTCAGTACAGTCTCTTTCTCCTGGCCCAATTACCACCCTTCAAAGCACCTCCTCAGAGAAGCTTTCCTGGACTCTCCTGGGCCATTTGTCATTCCCTGCTCTGAGCCTGCATTTAATTCCCGAGAGTTTGGTTGTAGCTCTAATCCCTCTTTGGAGACATCTTTTATCTCCTTCGTGGGAGGAATGGAGTAGTAATAGTCATTTCCAATCTCTTTGGTTTGTATCATACCTAGACTTTCAATACCTGCTACTGGAGAAATGTTTATTGAATAAAAACAAAAAACCCCCACAGCTTGTAAACCAAGGATCAAACCCAAAAGAGTAATTTCTTTAAGAATCCCTGTCTCTTTAGTCTATAGAGAAAGCTTTTTAAACTGAATATCAGTAAAATTGTCTATACCTTCAAAAGTAAAATGTCTGCATAATTTTTTATGGAAACGTTTTCTAATTTAGCTCTCAAAGCCCTGTAAAACCTCTTGTTTTAATATAACCTCATCAAACCATGATCATACATTATAAAATCCATAGTTGGCAATGTAATAAAATACTAGTTACACTAGTATAGTTTCTTTGGAAGTGAAAGACAAGCGTGACAAACTTTATGCATTAATTTTTAGTAAATTGTCCTTTTAAATTCAAAAGTGACCATATTGGAAAACCTTGTTTTAAAAATAAGACTTGTATCACTTTCTTCTAACTCCTGCTTTCCTTTTTTTGCAGGGAAATCGTGATGAGAACCAGAATGTTAACCACCAACTGGCTCAGGAAGATGCTCAGCGTCTCTACCAGGCTGGTGAGGGGAGACTAGGGACAGATGAATCTTGCTTTAACATGGTTCTTGCCACAAGAAGCTTTCCTCAGCTGAAAGCTACCATGGAGGCCTATTCCAGGGTATGAGCTTTTCTTTTGAAGATTTTGCTTCTATTTTGAGGTGTTAAAATATTTCAACCCCTATACATTTTTGTCTACAGATGGCTAATCGAGATTTGTTAAGCAGTGTCAGCCGTGAGTTTTCCGGAAATGTTGAAAGCGGTTTGAAGACCATCTGTAAGACACCTTTCCTGTTTTCGCGTTTTGCTTCATTTTGTTTGTAAATGAGTGTTATTTGTTTCAAATAACTCTGAATAGTTGTTCCCATTAAGTGGTGATTCTTAGTATAGCCTCCCTGGAGTCTGCTCAGGCAGAGACAAGCTAATCCTATGTTTTTGTATGCAGTTCCCTATGAATGGTTGGTGGTATGATCAAATAGGATTGTTTTGGAATTATTTGGTCTTTATTCTCTATACCCTTCTTGAGGACTATACAAAAATATATAATGGATTGTAGCATTTCCATTAAGGTAAATGGGAAGCCCTAAGGAAACTACAGAGTGCCGCCGCACAAACCATCATTTTGAGCCCCCAAACGCCTTTCAAGTATTAGCCAAAGGAGACCCTTTTCCATTTGAAATTAAAAGCCCAGTTTTTGGTCCTGACGTCCAGAAGCTTAATGAAATGGAAATTTTGTTTTCATGGAGAATATAAGACTAAAGAGAATATTAGTAACACATTGGTATTAGCAATTGAATATTTTATAAATACTACTATTGTAATTGTAGCTAACACAATAACGTACAGTTAGTCCATCTTTATGAAAGGTAGAGCCTTTGCAAACTTAATTTTCTTAAGCGAAAACATGTCAGATTTCTTACTATCATTCTCAAGTCTGTGTTTTCTTATTTATCTTGGAATCTATCTTACATCCTTCTTTCAGTCAAAGGATACATTTGACATCTAGAATTCAGATTTTAGTCATTTTTCCGTTTAGTTAGGTATTACCAGGCTACAGTTGCTACGCATTTTCTCATGTTAAGGGGGAAAATGTTAAGAATCTTAAGTGACTGCATCTGTGGAGAGAAAATAGGATTTACTGGCCAGAGGGAATCTTGTAGAATTGAAGGTAGACTGTCTGATGTAGCTGGAAAGAAAGAGGGAGGCTGAGAAAAATCATGGGGGAGAGCACTCTACAACTCACCTAAGATTTCTGAGATAATTACATGGGAAATGCGCCAAAGCAGCTGGAAGTGATAGATGAAACTGGTGTGTGGACATCTTCGTCAAGTCACGATTTCTCGTCTGAAGCCTCTCTCGCTTTCAGTGCAGTGTGCCCTGAACCGCCCTGCCTTCTTTGCTGAGCGGCTCTACTATTCTATGAAAGGCGCTGGCACAGATGACTCCACCCTGGTCAGGATTGTGGTCACTCGAAGTGAGGTGAGGCGCTCTCTTTCTGTCTGATCGTCATTTGATTTTGAATGTTGATTCTTTTTTCTTAGTGATATATTAAACACAATTTTTCTTCTAGTTTTATTGAGATGTAATTGATATACCTCACTGTATAAATTTAAAGTGTGCTGCATAGAGATTTGACTTACATCAGGAAGCAATTATCACAGTAAATTTAATGAACATCCATCATCTTATAAAATACGAGATTAAAGGAAAATATTTTTCCTTGTGATGAGAACTTTTAGGATTTACTCTCTATAACATAAAGCAGTGTTAATTATATTTATCACATTGTATATTACACCCCTAGTAACTTATCTTATAACTGGAAGTTTGTACCTTCTGATTGTCTTTCTCCAGTCTGCCCCCCTCAATCCGCTGCCTCTAGTAACCACAAATCTTATCTTTTTGTTTGAGTTTGTTTGTTTTTGAAGTGTATTCGCCTACAGTACTCTGCTGGTTTCTGTTATAAAGCATTGTGATGTGATATTTCTGTACATTTTAAAAGGATTCCCATGAAAAGTCTAATTATGACATATCATCATACAAAAATATTCACATAGTTATTGACTGTATTCTCCACTCATTCATACTCTTCGCTCATTTATTTTGCAACTGGGAGTTTGCACCTCTTACTCTTTCACCTATTTCTTTCCTGCCCCCAACCCCCTCCCTTCTGGCAGTTACCTGTTTGTTCTTTGTGTCTTTAACTCTGTTTTGTTATATTTGATCATTTGTTTTTTCAGATTCCACATGTAAGTGAAATCATACAATATTTGTCTTTCTCTGTCTCACTTAGAATGTTAATTTCTTAAAAGTTCCTCCGTTGGTTGTCAGTCCATGAGTGACGTTAAGAAAGAGCTCTGTTTTTCACTGCTGGTAGCGGTTGTATAAAGCATAGCGTTCACCTTCTTCCTGCTGTGAGAGGCTTGCTTTAGTGAAACAGACTGCCAGGGAATTCAAGAAGAGGTTTATCTTTTCGTTTTCATTTTGCTTATGTAAAAAACTGGATGAGGGAATTCCCTGGTGGTCTAGTGGTTAGGGTTTGGCACTTTCACTGCCAAGTTCAGCAGTCAGGGAATTGAGATCCTGCAAGCATGAGGCGCTGCCAAAAAAAAAAAAAAAAATCAACAAAAAGCTGTATGAAAGACCTATGCAGATTAACCCTATTGGACATAAAAATTCTTAAAATTTAGCATGCACTGTATAATAAAATAACTTAAAAGTTTTATCTTTATCTTTTTACTTAAATATAGCCTCAGATGTATTCCTTTCTTTGACTTTGTATATTTAGTAGACTTTTTTTAATTGAAAGAAAGCATGTACTACAAAATTGTGTGAAAGAAGGTAAATCATTTTTTAAAAGACAACTGTAATACAATATTTGGAAAAACTTTGTTGTGTCTTTGTTTTTAGACTTAAATTTTCTAAGCAGGATCTCTTTTTCTTTAATTATAATAAAATATACGTAACACAATTTACCATTTTAATCACTTTTAAGTGTATAGTTCCGTGACATTAAGTTCATTCCCATTGTTGTGCAACCATCACCGCCAGAACTTTTTCAACTTAAAAAACTGAAAATCTATATTCATTAAACAATAATTCACCATTCTTTTTGCTTCCCAACTCCTAGCAGCCACCATTCTATTTTCTATCTTATGTATTGCAATTTGATTTCTCTAGCTAATTTATATAAGTGGAATCATAAAGTATTTGTCCTTTTTAACATTTTTAGGGTTCATCCACATTGTAGCATGTGTAAGAATTTCCTTCTTTTCTAAGGCTGAATAATATTCCATTGTATGTATACATTGTGCTCATGTCCGACTCTTGGTGACCCCATGAACTATAGCCCGCCAGGCTCCTCTGTCCATGGGATTTTCCAGGCAAGAATACTGGAATTCCTTCTCCAAGGAATGTATACTCTACCTTTTGTTTATCCATTCATCCGCCAATGGACACTTGGGTTGCTTCCACCCTTTGACTGTTGTGAATAATGCTGCTTTTAACATGGGTGTGCAAATATTTGAGCCTGTGTTTCACTTTTGTGGATACTCAGAAGTGCAATGGTTGTGTCGTATGGTAATTCTATTTTTATTTGAGTAATTACTATACTGTTTTCCAGTGGCTGCACCACTTTACACTCCTACCAGCAGTGAACAGGGATTTCAACTTCTCTACATCCTGGCCAACACTTTGCTAGTGCCGGTATAAATGCTAGCTATAAAATGTCAGTCCTTTGGTGTTTTTTCCCCTCTGCTTTGGTTATAATTAGGATCTTTTCACTACTAAAGAATAATTTTAATAGATTATCAGTTTTCTTTAACAACTTTTTTCTAATATTACAAACATCGTGTCTTGCATGCAGATCGATCTTGTGCAGATAAAACAGATGTTCAGTCAGATGTATCAGAAGACGCTGGGCACAGTGATTGCAAGTGACACGAGTGGAGATTACCGAAAGCTTCTTCTGGCCATTGTGGGCCAGTAGGAGAGATTTTTATAAATGAATGAAGCTATTCAAAGCTTATCCTGCAAAGCAATGACTGACCTGCATGCAGCAACATCAACCCTCACCTAACCAAAAGAGCTTTTACTAAGGACTGTGTCAGGGTATTGTGCTTGGTTTGCACATGTGGTTATTGCCTTAATTCCAATGTTATTTTTTTCCTCTATGTACAATCAAGTAAAGCCATATCACAATGATGAAGTAATAATGCAATGTTTGTAAAGCGTAATTCTCACTGCACTTATTCTAAATAGGATGCCGAATTGAGTAAAAGTCACAATAATTTCAAATTCTGTGTAATAATATTGAATAAATTTTAATAAATAATATTGAACATTAGAAAAAACTCTTTGCTTTCCATTGGACAGTTATAGTTGGTAGTATGTCAAAATTGTATTACTTTTTAAAACAAATTCAGCTGTTTTGACCTAAAAGAGTAATTTGCATCTTACTTCACATAAATCAGTATTCTATATTCATAAACACTGAACTTCCCACATAGAAAATAGTTTAGTATTGGCTGTAGCGGCTTTTTAAAAAGAGATTATATGTTTATATGCCTAAAATATATAGCCTACTTTTATGTCTACTAAGACTGCCTATAGATCTTTATTGGCCCTTGATTTAAAAAAAAAATTATAAAATACTTTAATTTTAGTTGCAGTTTAATCATGATTCAAGAAAATGAAGCTTGACACATAAAAGGTGCCAAATTAATGAATGAATGAATGAAGCTTAAATCATCTTCCTGGGAGACTGAATATTAGTTTTTTGGAGAAGTAGTTCAGGAACTCAGTTTGTGCTATAGCAGTGTGATTTCAAACCTGGGTTTATTCCCAGTACTAAGCAATTGCTTATTATGTTGAGCATTACAATAGGAAGTTAGGGAAAGTACAAAGGAAGGAGGTTTGTAATCTAGTGGGGGATCTAAACAAAACTTAGGTTACAAGGATATTGTTAGATTATAAATTCTTCTGAGAATAATAACCCTATTTGTTCTTTTTGTTGAACTCCCTAGCACAAAGCAGATATTTAATATATATATGGTGAATGATTGTACTAAAAATTGAGGGAAAGAATAGTAAATATCAATTACAATTCAGTGAACATTTGTTTGGGGGTAAGTGCCAAGGGACATACATGCAAGGTGGTATAAGACACAACCTTCCTCTTAGAGGCCTATGTATAGCTGTAGTGTGAGGCGAAAGCAAGATACACTGGTCGAAGGATAACAGGCCAAGATAGATTTCTGTCATAGATTTTGGAAAAATAACCAACAGCAATAGGATTTGGTAAAGGAAAAGGGGTGTAAGTTATTAGAGAAAAAATTTGTAAGAAATATATTTTTAAACTTTTAAAGATTGAGATATAACTCATATATCATACCATTCATCCTTTTAAAGTGTACAATTTAGTGGGTTTTTAGGATATTCACATACTTGTGCAACAGTTACCACAATCAATTTTTGAATATTTTCATCACCCGAAAAGAGAACTTACACCCATTAGCAGTCTTCTTTCCTTTCTTCCTGCCTGTCCCCTGGCAATCGCTAATCTACTTTCTGTCTCTGTGGATTTCCCTGTTGGGGGCTTTCCGTACGAATGGAATTATACAGTGTGTGGCCCTTTGTGTCTGGCTTCTTTTAACTAACGTACTGTTTTTAAGGTTCACCTGTGTGGTAGTATGAATCAGTGCTTCATTCTGTTTATGGCTGAATAATCCATTCTTTGGATTTACATTTTGCTTGTCCATTTATCAGTTGATGGACATTCAGGTTGTTTTCACCTATTTACCATTATGAATAATGCTGCTATGAATATTCATGCACAAGCTTTTCTATGGACACAAATTTTCAATTCTCTTGGCTATAATAACAGGAGTGGAATTGCTGGTAGTAGTAGTGTCTTTAACTTTTTGAGGATCTGCCAAACTATTTTCCAAAGCAGCTGTACCATTTTACAGTCCTACCATCAATGAATGAGGCTTCCAATGTCTTCATTCTTACCGACACTATCATTGTCTCTTTGATTCTAACCATCCTAGTGGATGTAAAGTGGCATCTCATTGCAGTTTTGATTTGCATTTACCTAATAACTAATGAATATATTTTCTTGATTGGCCATATTTTCTTGATTATCCATTTGCATATCTTCTTTGGGGAAATATCTATTAAAATGCCTGTTTTTAAACTGGGTTATTGAGAATTCCCTGGCAATCCAGTGGTTAGGACTCCATGCTGCTGCTGCTGGAGGCCCAGGTTTGATCCCCTGTTTGAGGAACTAAGATCCCACAAGCCACATGGTCCCAAAAAAGATTATGATGTATAGAAGGTAGGATAGTTATCTCAGCACAAATTCAGTCGTAATCTTCACTTGGGAAAAAATCCTGGGAGAAATGTCTTACTCAACAGTTACTTGTTGTTTTTGAGAACTTTTATGACTTATAACACTAACTTTAAAGGCATTTTTCTCAATTTTTATAATTTTAATATGTTTATTAGCAGAAAAGCAATTTATTTTTAAAATTAGACTCTGGTGACTCTCCATGGAAAGTAATGTGTGTGTGTATAGTTTAATATTTGTTTTGAAATAATTTCAAATGTATAGAAAAGTTGCCAGGACAGTACAAAGAACTCCCATGTCCTCTTTACCTAGATTCTCATAGTTAGTATTTTATTGGTTCATTACTTACTCTGAGTGTGTGTGTGTGTGCATAAGTCTTTTGTTATTAGTCTTTATCTGAACTGTTGGTGGGTTGAGAGAGCAAACTGCAGTCACGCTGTCCCGTCACTTCTAAACACTCCAGCGGGTGTTTTCCCCTGAACAGGGTCACTCTTCTACATAGTGGCAAACAATCTTCCCCATCAGTAAATCAATATTGGTACAACACTACCACCCAATCTATTAAGCCTATTCAAATTTTGCCCACTATCCCAACAATGTCTCTTCATTTCTGGGTCAACATCCTATACAGAAATACGTACTGCATTTAGTTGTGTATTTTCAGACTCCTTTAATCTGGACGAGTTGCCAGTCTTCTGTAGCTTTACAGTTTTATTAAAAGGTACAAGCTTTTATTATAGGATGGCTTACAATCTGGGTCCTTTGTCTGTAGGAATACCACAAAATGATGCTTTGCTTTTCTCAGTGAGTCTCATCAGGAGGCATAAAATGTAGACTCCTCCCCACACTGGTGATGTTAACCTTGATCATTTGATCATGCTGGCTTCTTAAATTCAGTTTTTCCCTTTGTAATTGATTAGTATTCCAAAATCATGCCACTAAACTATTCCTTATCAAATCTCCACATACCAGCCTTAGCACCGAAGACTCCTGTCTGAATCAGCCACTTCTATAGTTGGTGCCAAGTGGTAATTCTCTATTTCAATCATTTCCTCTCCATTACTGGATTGACATTCAACTGCTATAAAGAGCTTTCCTTTCTCTTCATTATATCAGTGTGAACTTGTGTATTCCTATCTTATTCAACAGATTGTAATCCATTATCATTGTTTACTTTGATGTTCAAATTGTTTGATTTGGCCAGGAGCCCCCCTCAAGTGGCTCCTAACAGTGCAACATTTTAAAGTATGTATACTGCTAAGATTCATCGACACGGTGAATAGCTATAGTTAATCCATTTTGACTGCTTTGTAATATGCAATTTTTTGGATATATTATCAGTGTATTCATCCACTCTTCCTTTGGGTTGTTTCCAGGTTTTTGCTATTGTATTTTGCCTTTCCAACTCTGAGGTAATGCTGAATTTCAAATGTATTAAATGTTTCCATTAACATCATATATTTGGAGTCTATTGTGTAAATATTGCGCACTAGAAGCATAGTGGTTTTGCATTCTTCCAACAGTGTGTGAGGCACTTACTTTGCAAATATTGTCTTAGCCGCATTTTTCACGGAGAAAAACTTAAATGATCTGTTTTCAAAATCGTTTAATAAAGGTTTTTATCTTTAAATAAATTTCCTTTTGGTTTGTCTATTTATGGAGGGTTATTGAAAGAAAGGAAATGGCAACCCACTCCAGTACTCTTGCCTGGAAAATCCCATGGACGGAGAAGCCTGCAGGCTCCAGTCTATGGGGTCGCAAAGAGTCGGATACGCTGAGCGACTTCACTTTCACTACTGAAAGAAAGGAGTCGAGAAAGCAAACTCGAAAGTGGAAAACTTTGTACTTAGCCAACACCCTGGGTAAGGGAAAGTGGCATCTACGAAAATACGAAACCCCAGCCAGCCACGGAGGTTGTGGCTCAGGAGCAAGGTTTCCAGGGCGCACGCGCAAAATCTCACCTGGCGCCCCCATCCTTTCTTCCCCCTGGCAATGTTATCGCGAGTCTTGGGATCAGCTTGTGGTGATTGCGGAGACAAAGTTATCGCGAGAGGTAATTGGTTGCTATAGTTGCGAAAAACGCTTCTGCGGCTGTTCGGTAAGACTGGTAGTACTCCTTAGAAAATCATCTCTTTTCGGGCTCACCACTCCAACCCTGCGGCCACACCGCTTTACCTTAGTCTCTTCTCCTTCAGCTTAACCCACAGGCCGCATCCCTGCACGATTGTACTCGCGTACAGACCTGAAAGCTGCCGACCCCGATAGGCCCCCGACTCTCCCGCCAGGCCCAGGCCTCCCACCCAAAGCCAGATTCAGAACCCACTTCCCGGTTTGCGCCGAGGTTCCCCCGCCAATAAGTGCACACTGGGCTTCTGTCTCCAGACCACCGCCAGTAACATTATCTTTCATGTAAACGGTTCCTTTTTCGTTGTTTTTTTTAGCTATTTAAAAATTTTTTTATTACATTAAAAATTTTAAGATTGTAGTATAGTTGATTTACTGTAGTGCATCTAACCTATTTCTAATCTGACTTCCCCTCCTGAAACTTCTGAGCAGATAACAATCGCGTACCTTGTCAGTGGCAACAGGAGCCCCCACCTGATTGCCTTGACTATAACTTTTAGCTGGCCAGATTTCTTGCACTCATTTAACAAATATGCTGCTAATGACTCTTGCCAAGGCATGATGCCAGGCACTCAGGGGCTGCAGAAATGTGTGACAGATTACTTGTCTTTAAAGGAGTAATTGAGCATTCAGTAGCACTCAAGTAGTGCCTGTCAATAACACCTTTTGTGAAGTGCTTCATTGATTAAGCAGTTTTACTATTTTAGTGGATATTCACAACAAATGTGTAACAGGTCAGGTTATATTATCCGTTTTACGGAAGGTGACACTGAGGCCCAGAAAAGTTAGGCATTTCTCCAGGGCCAGGCTAGTGAAGGCCTAATTCGTGTACTGCTTTTGAAAAAGAAAAAAGGAGACTTATATACAAGATCATTTCAAATGTAAACTTGGTAAGAAAGTTGTCAGGGCCACTTAGGCCCTAAGTTAGCCTGGAGACATAACGTTTCACAAGTGATCTGAGACTTGTAGGTAACGGAAAGTGAGCGACTTGTCAGAAAGAGGCAGAAGCTTGGGGACAGCAACATCTTTTTTTTTTTTTTACCACTAGCCTAGACACACTTAACAAAGTGTATCCTATGAAAGTGTTGGAATTGCATTAAGTTCCATTTTTAATTGAGTCAGAAAATATGACCTTTTTTTCCTTAACAGCTATCCAATTTATTTTTGAAAGTGTGTCCTTAGTGTTGTAAAATCATTTGAAAATGTCTTTGACTAAATAAGACATATGTCAGAACTCTTTTCAGTGGGCTAACATTCTGTATGGTTGCTTCTTTCTTGTTATCAAAATGTGTTTTTCTAAAACTGAGAGATTAAATAACCCTTGAGGGGAGTCTTGCACATCAGAAAAAAAAAAGAAAAAAGCTACCAAAACCACTATGAAGGATGTGGGGGATGGGAGGTGGGGTGATGGCATTCCTACCCTCTTTGCCTGGGCTTCCCTGGTGGCTCAGAGGTTAAAGCGTCTGCCTGGAATGCGGGAGACCTGGCTGCGATCTCTGGGTCAGGGAAGATCCCCTGGAGAAGGAAATGGCAACCCACTCCAGTACTCTTGCCTGGAAAATCCCATGGAGGGAGGAGCCTGGTAGGCTACAGTCCGTGGGGTCACAAAGAGTTGGACACGACTGAGCGACTTCACTTCACGTGCCTTGTCATAATTTGCTCGTAATGGGTAGTTACATGTATAAAGAGGATTTTTTAGCACTAACCAGCAGAGTCATCCTGTGACTAGCTCCCTAAAGCACTGCCTGTCTGGCACCAATGGTTGGAAAGAGGACAAAGCAGTACTGGAGTAAGGCATTTCCCTAGGTTTTCCCCTGGTATTGGTTATGATGTAATGTGGATAGTTGTGCAGCTGTAGAATATAAGGGAACAGATTCACTTCTTATGTTCACAGAGCTCAAAGAAGACCAGAGAGGTTTTGCCCAGGTGCTGATATGGAGCAGGTGTCATCGACAGGCAGACCTGTGCAGATCACTGTGACAGAGGGATATGACTTGGTAAAGTTATATTTTCGGGAATTCTCGAAGTCCCTAGTTTATTCGTTCTTGAGAGCACATTTGTCTTTAGCCTCCTGTCTCCCTGTCAGTCATCCTATTGTGGCTTGGGGAAGAATGTGTTGGGAACATTAGCAGGAGGAATGGAGTTCTGCATGTTTCTGTCCCACCAAATCCCATGGCTTTACATAGTAATGGCACTTCCTTCTCAGTGTTCCTGTACTCCAGTACTCTTGCCTGGAAAATCCCATGGATGGAGGAGCCTGGTAGGCTGCAGTCCATGAGGTCGCGAAGAGTCGGACACGACTGAGCGACTTCACTTTGACTTTTCACTTTCATGCATTGGTGAAGGAAATGGTAACCTACTCCAGTATTCTTGCCTAGAGAATCCCAGGGATGGGGGAGCCTGGTGGGCTGCCGTCTATGGGGTCGCAAAGAGTCAGACGTGACTGAAGCGACTTAGCAGCAGCAGCAGCATAATCTGCAAGTCATGTTAGTGTGTATAAAATGCCTGGCAATTTAAATACTAAACTTAATGAGGGTAAAACAGCTGGTTCTCATTTTCCTAAACAGCAGTTCCTTTCTCCTGAAAAGGATCTGAATTCTTCCAGAGCTTCTCTTGTGATGAATTTCATTTGATGAAACTGCAGTATAACTATTAAACTTTAAAAGAATAATGAAATGTCAAAATATTCATTCAGTACTATGAAGTCAATCAGCTTATTCCAAAACAGGATATAATAAATGATCTCTACTTTATTTTAAAGGTATATATAAATGTGTATATATATATATCTACATAACAGCAAAACACTAGAAAATATATTATTACAGGTAATTAGTTTTTCTATGTGCTTTCCTCACTTTTTCAAAACTTCCACTCCAATTAAAAACAAAATCATAAAAGATTTCCACAGTGTGCTTTTATAATCATATAAACACAATAACTTATTTTTCAAAACTTCCAACTTAATGGCCTTTAAATAGAATATTGCATTTAGCTGCAGCTATATTTGTTTAATGACTTTCTACTTCCCCCATTTGTATTTGTGGTACAGCTTGTTACAAAAATGTTTAAAATGTGTCAGTTTAAGTCACAAAGGGTTGCCAGACATGTGGGAAAATTCTTTATTTGAATATAATTGTAAAGTATGTTTCTGTCAACAGAAAGGTTTTAAAGGAGATACTTCAGTTACCTTTATTCGTGCAGAATTCAATCAAGTGGTTCTGGGAGACTCTGCAAAAATTACTGTTTCTCCAGAAGGAACTGCAAAATACAACTTCACTTGCAGCTTTGAGTTCAATCCTGAAGGAGGAGGAATCGCTCTAGATGACCTCGCCCACAAACCTGTGTTCTGTAAGTCCTTGTGATTCTAGATACAATAATTATGTGAGTGATCAGGGAATTCTGAAGTATTTAGTAGCTTTTGTTGGGACAGATGAACACATCTTAACCTTTTTAATCTAGAAATAACACAGAATAATTTGAGTCTTACCTGGTTCTGGCAGCTGTCACCATGACCTGCTAATTTTAATCCGTTTGTATCAAAGACCTTTTGACATGTAACTGGACTTTTTAAAATGATTTTAAAAAATTTTCCAAATTGGAAAATTTATTCTTTCCAGCAGTTGATAATAAAATACATATATGATCACCAAAAAAGAGAATTTATACAATTTTGAAGAAACAGTAAGCAATAATATAGAAAGAAGTAAACATACTCTTTTATGAAAAAAAGAACCCCAAGTTTGAAAGCAAGACCAGTGATATATAGATAATTTGATCTATTCATGTGTACAACTCATTTTAATTTCCCTAAAAATATTACTTAATAACTATTTAGTAACTAGTAAGTTCTGTTAACAGTGAAACAAGAATGGAGATAATCCTCAAATAAATCCATGGGCATAAATGAATAGACATATAATTGGACTTTGCAGCGTTGGTCTCCTAAGCTGGTTTGGAAGCTTTTCCTTTGTATTCTTATATTTAGGGCTGTCAGATTTAGGGGAAAAAAAAAACAAAGCAAAAAACTATTTGAGACATATTTACAGTAAAAAATTATTTGTTCTTTATCTGAAATTCATATTTAATTGGGCATCTGGCAGCCCTATCTGTACTTCTATATATTCACCATGCTGTAGAGCATTTTTAACTATCTTCCTTTTTAGAGGAGACACTTCTTGAAATCAGACGGTATCTTATTTCAGAATTTCTAGCACCTAGAAATATCTGGGATATAAAAGGGCTCAAAAATATTTGTTGAAAGAATGAATGGATAGTTTCTATATTCACACTTTTACAGTTGCTAGCTACATAATATTATCTCTGAAACACTTTGTCCCTAAACCTATATTCTAGGCTAAGTCTTTTTTTGTTTTATTTTGTTTTAATCCATATCCTTTTTTTGATAGTGTGACTTTAAAATTTTTATTTTATTTATTTATTTTTATTGAAATACAGTTGATTTCTAATGTTGTGCTTGTAAGGTAAGGGAGTTAGAGAAGGCGAGGTTCAGAAAAAGAATGAGACGAGAAGGGGCAGCAGTCAGATCAGTGAGCTGCTGCACTAACCTAAGAAATAAGTAAGTAAATATAGGCATGTATGTGGAAAGTTACGGTCTTAAGGGGGCCTGTTCTTCTCCAATGTGGTTTGGAGTCAGTTCAGTTCAGTAGCTCAGTCGTGTCCAACCCTTTGCGACCCCATGAATCGCAGCATGCCAGGCCTCCCTGTCCATCACCAACTCCCTGAGTTCACTCAGACTCACGTCCATCGAGTCAGTGATGCCATCCAGCCATCTCATCCTCTGTCGTCGTCCCCTTCTCCTCCTGCCCCCAATCCCAGCATCGGAGTCTTTTCCAATGAGTTAACTCTTTGTATGAAGTGGCCAAAGTACTGGAGTTTCAGCTTTAGCATCATTCCTTCCAAAAGAACACCCAGGGCTGATCTCCTTCAGAATGGATTGGTTGGATCTCCTTGCAGTCCAAGGGACTCTCAAGAGTCTTCTCCAACACTTTGTTCGGAGTAGTTATCTCTTAAACGGCTGGGGCAAGGAATTTTGGAGATTGGCCAGAGGCTGGACCAGCTGGGAGCTGTGTGTAATCAACCTTAATGTCCATTTTTTCCTTCGGATGAGAGTTCTTTGTTTTGCATAGAATGGAGGGGAGAACCTGAAGGGGAGTTTTAGCTCCAGGCTATTTTGAGCCATGTAACTTTCCTTCAGTGCTAATTTCTACTGTACAACAAAGTGACTCAGTTATACACATACATGCATTCTTTTTTAATATTCTTTTACATTATGGTTTATCCCAGGAGATTATAGTTCCCTGTGCTGTACGGTAGGACCTTGTGGTTTATCCATTCTAAACTTGATAGTTTGACTTATTAACCTCAAACTCCCAGTCCATCCCTCTCCCTCACCCACTTTGCCTTGGCAGCCACAAGTCTGTCGTCTGTGTCTGTGAGTCTGTTTCTGTTTTATGGATAGGTTCATTTGTGCCATATTTTATTTATTTATTTTTGTTTTGTCTTTTTTATTATTAACATTAGTAGCCTTGAGATATGTTTAAATTAGAATTGTCCCTTTGAATATTCACATTAAGATATACTATAATTTGACTTATGACGACTTTTGTAATTTAAAGTTTTTATTGGAGTATAGTTGATTTACAATGTTGTGTTAGTTATTGCCATACAGCAAAGAGTCAGTTACATATACATATATATCCACTTTTTTTGTGCCATATTTTAGTTTCCACATATAGGTGATATCATACGGTAGTTGTCTTTCTTTTTCTGACTTACTTCACTTAGTATGGTAATCTCTGGTTGCATCCGTGTTGCTGCAAATGGCCTCATTTCAATCTTCATTATGGATGTCTGGTATTCCATTATGTGTGTGTGTGTATGTGTGTGTGTGTGTGTGTGTGTGTATGTGTGTGTGTGTGTATGTGTGTGTGTGTATCCTCCTTATCCATTCATCTGTGGATGGACATTTAAGTTGTCTCCATGTCTTGGCTATTGTGAATAGTGCTACTATGAACAAGGGGTACATGTGTCTTTTTTGAATTTTTTGAATTATGTATCTTTTTGAATTATAAATTATAGATGGATAAAATGTGCATACAAAATTAAATTATGTACCATAATTAAACAAACAGAGTAGTGAAGCCTTTCTAAGTATTTTACCAATGCAGAAGCCACAGAAGGAAAACAAAATACATTTTACATAAGCAACTCTAAGATATCACAAACTGAGATACAATTTGCAGTTCTGTTCTGTATTTTCCCTTTAAAGAGCTCCTATATACCAATTAAAAAAACACCTAGAACCTAATGGATAAATGCACAAAGCATATGAAAGAGATATGAACATTTCACAGATAAAGAAACATAACTTACCGTTAAACATATGGAAAATGTTCAATCTCACTTTAATATGAGAAATAAAATTAAGCAGAGATTCCATTTTCACAATTAGCAAGATCACAGAGTTTAAGAATGTAACATTTAGACAAGTATGTTACCAAATTGTATTAACTTTGCTAAAAATGCTGACAGAGGAACCTTGTTATGCCCGAAGTCCGAGTCCCCAAAACTGAGAGAAATAAGACGTCCATGGCAATGCAAAAGCATACAGCGGTTTATTGCTAGCTCGAGCTAGGGCTCCCACCAGCACCGACGCAGCGGCTCTAGGGAGGGAGCCCCGAGTTTTGGGTTACGCTGCTTATATAGGGAATATTCAGGTGAAAGGGTAACAAAAAGGGATGTTCAGGCTGAAGGACTGCTGATTGGTTACCCTCTTCTATAGCGTTGTGTGTGGATCTCTGATTGATTTTTTTTCACTTACACGGTGAATCATTATTTCACAAAGATAAATCATCACTTCCAAGGTAAATCACAAATGTAAATCATTAGTTCCAAGGTAAATCACAAATGTAAATCATTACTTCCAAGGTAAATCACATATCCTTGAACTTAAAGTCAGGAGGTTTATCCTAAGGGCTGATTGGCTCGTGCATAGCGGGGCAAGTTTAGGCAATATCCAAAGTCTAAGTCTGTTTGCCCGGTACCTTTGCAAAAATGGAATTCTTTTACAAGATGGAGTAGCTCAGGCTCTACAACCTAAATTTAGAGGAAACAAGGATTGAGAAATAAATATAATGAGAAAGAAAAAAGATGAATCCAGAAGGTGAGATATTCTCTATAACTGTCCTGATGTCTCCAAGAAAGCAGTGCCATATTAAAAAAATGTATGTGGGAGGAGGGATGGTTGTAAATGAAAAGAACATGAAGAATCATGACAGCCAATTGCAACATGTGGCCTTTGATACACACCAGCTACAGAATAAATTTTGGGACAGTTGAGAAATGTTAGATGTAGACTGGGCATTAGATGCATTAAGGCATTATGTTTAATGCTGTTATGCATATTTACTAGATGTGATAGAGATGTTGTGGTTATGTAGGAAAGTACTGTATTTTGGATTTGTATACTTTAATATTTGGGAGTAAAATGTAAAGATGTCTGTAAGTTACTTGGAAGTATTTCCACGAACATGAAGCAAGTATATGCTAACTATTGTTAAACCTCCATGCTGGTTATCAGTCCAGTTCAGTTCAGTCGCTCAGTTGTGTCCGACTCTGCGCCCCCATGAATTGCAGCATGCCAGGCCTCCCTGTCCATCACCAATGCCCGGAGTTCACTCAGACTCATGTCCATCGAGTCTGTGATGACATCCAGCCATCTCATCCTCTGTCGTCCCCTTCTTCTCCTGCCCCTAATCCCTCCCAGCATGAGGGTCTTTTCCAATGAGTCAACTCTTTGCATGAGGTGGCCAAAGTATTGGAGTTTCAGCTTCAGCATCAGTCTTTCCAATGAACACCCAGGACTGATCTCCTTTAGGATGGACTGGTTGGATCTCCTTGCAGTCCAAGGGACTCTCAAGAGTCTTCTCCAACACCATAGTTCAAAAGCATCAATTCTTCAGTGCTCAGCTTTCTTCACAGTCCCACTCTCACATCCATACATGACCACTGGAAAAACCATAGCCTTGATTAGACGGACCTTTGTTGGCAAAGTAATGTCTCTGTTTTTTAATATGCCGTCTAGGTTGGTCATAACTTTCTTTCCAAGGAGTAAGCGTCTGTTAATTTCATGACTGCAATCACCATCTGCAGTCATTTGGGAGCCCAGAAAAATAAAGTCTGCCACTGTTTCCACTGTTTCCCCATCTATTTCCCATGAAGTGATGGGACTGAATGCCATGATCTTCGTTTTCTGAATGTTGAGTTTTAAGCTAGCTTCTTCACTCTCCTCTCTCACTTTCATCAAGAGACTGTTTAGTTCTTCTTCACTTTCTGCCATAAGGATGGTGTCATCTGCATATCTGAGGTTATTGATATTTCTTGTGGCAATCTTGATTCCAGCTTGTGCTTATTCCAGCCCAGCATTTCTCATGATGTATTCTGCATATAAGCTTAATAGGGATATTTTACACGTTGGTCGCGTCCAACTCTTTGTGACCCCATGGACTGTAGCCCACCAGGCTCCTCTGTCTATGGGGTTTTCCAGAGGTAAGAATACTGGAGTGGGTTGCCGTTTCCTTCTCCAGGGGATCTTCCCAACACAGGGACTGAACCCAGGTCTCCTGCATTGCAGGCAGATTCTTTACCATCTGTGCTACTCATTTTTACATATTTGAAATTTTTCATAATAAATATCAACACATACAAGGAATGATGCTGCAGTGAAAAGCCTGGTACATACCTTGCATGCTCTATAAATTATTCCAAGGTGTGCTAAGTCCTACGCTGGGCAATATGGGAAGACCTGGAACAGTGTTTTTCAAACTACAGATGGTGATTTTTAGTCTTTCTGAAAGTTGATTGAGGGAGTCATGACCAGTAATTTCTTATACATGAAACGTAATAGAAAATACCTAAGGATTTTGAGCTAGTAAGGATGAATATTATGTGAAACTTTGTTACAGTCATATGTATCAGTAAATTTATACTGATGTGTGTACATGATGATGATCTAAAATCCTTTCTAAAAATAATTTGCATGGAAAGAAGTTTAATAAGTCACTGAGAAGGTCCAGCATCTCCCACTGGAAGTTGCTAATAATGGTGCCTTCTTGAGTTTCCAGTTCATTTCTCTTAACTTGATTTTCTTTGACAGTGCTTTGTTTGTACCTTGGTTATCTGATTTGTGAGTTAGACATGTTCTCATTTCTTTGTTTTGATTTTTCTAGTAACAGTGACTGAAGTTTTACCAAAGGAAAAGAAACAGAAAGAGGAGAAGACCATGGTTCTTGGTCAAGCTGTGGTGGACCTTCTTCCTCTGCTGGAAGGTCAGATGTGTGATTTGCTCAACAGCAGAAATAACCAAGCCCGTGAAACTTAGTTCCAGAGAAGTACAAAAATCACCCGCAATGAATTTGAGAGATGCGATGGAACGATGAGCACAGCTATCTCTGCAAAACCCTTCCTTTTTTGGCTTGACCTGGGCTTCTTTTCACAGGAGAAAGTTCATTTGCAACAGTGGTACCACTGCACCCTGTGCCAGGTTCGCCCATAGAACCTTTTCGATCAGGTGTTAAGGTAATCAGAGTTTTAACTCTCCAACATTTCAGCCTGATGTTCAGTCAAGACTGTCTGCTCGTAAGGTTCAATTTAGTTGAGTCTAATTCGTCAGGCACTTTCTTTCCTTCTTTTCACAGGCACACATAGTGTTAGGTTCTGGGAAACAAAGATAAAAAAGGCAGAATCCTACCTTAGGAGTTCATAGTCCACTCATCAAAAGTTATGACCACCAGTGTGATTAAATGATGGGGTGGGGTATATGGACACAGAGTAGATATCTGTTACTTTGCCCAGGGGTATATATAGGGAAGGTTTACCCATCAAAATACCTCTTTAACTATGTCCTGGTGGGTTAAATTAAATAGTATCTGAGGCAGCTAACACAGTTTCTGCATGGTAGCCTGCCCCTGACCACCGGAAGAGGGGAAGCATGAATCGGTAGGCTGTGCTACTGGTTTGTGTTCTGGGCCTTGTTTCACTTTCTCCTGGCATCAGCAGCTTCTTGAGGCACTGCTGTTACCACCCTTGTGCAGGTACACACTCACTCTTCAGCAGACACCACAGCTGCCTTCTGTTTTGCACAAGCAAAGGAGAGAGAAAGGCCCAACTGTCCCAACTATTCTGAATGCAGTTCCCTATTTAACAATTGAGGTGGGCCCTTCCTGATTCCTGTGGATTCTGCCACAATCCACTCCTACATCTGCTGTGATTCTCTCCTCTTATTCTAGGATATGATTGGTTTTTTCCTGTTTTTTTTTTTTTTTGTTGTTGTTGTTGATCTGATTTAATTTTCTTTCTGTCTGTCAAGGATTCCTAAAACTGTGTAGTCCAGGAATGGCATTTCTTATTCTTGGGCTGTTATAGCATTATTGTTTTATTGATGATAAGGATAATCATTTAGTATCTTTCTGTCATTTCATATGCTGGAAAGAGGTAGATATTTGAGCTTAATTTGCCTTCCTTGGTCCAGTGACCCAGCCTCTGTGCTGTTGATTTCCTTTAAATCACTGTAGGGGAAAAGTTAGTCAAATGATTTGTCAGTCCTCATGACCTCTGCTCATAATATTCCTGTGTTTAATTGTTTCACGTACTCAAGGAAAAAATATATAACAAGAATTCTCACTAATTTTATATAGTAGCATAGATTAGTCTTTTTTCAAGACTCAGAGACTAAAATGACATAAACCTGTCCTTGAAAAGGAGACTTCAATTTGTCATCTGGTATTCCCTGTCATATTCAATAATACAAATCAGAAACCTGAGGGACATTCCCGCTTATCTTCTCAGAGACATATTGATCAGAGATACCACATTCTCCAATGTCTCTCCTTCTTAAAAATCTTTCCTCCCTTTGGTATTCTGATTTCTAGCTCACTGACTCTTCCTTCTTAGCTTCCTGCATTGCATCTCTTTCCCCTGGTGGTGGTGGTAGTTACTAAGTCATGTCTGACTGTTTGCAGCCCCGTGAACTGTAGCCCACCAGACCCTTCTGTCCATGGGATTTCCCAGGCAAGAATGCTGGAGTGGGTTGCCATTCCCTTCTTCAGGGGATCTTTCCGACCCAGGGATTCAAGCCAGGGCTCCTGCACTGCAGGCAGATTCTTTACCATCTGACTCACCACTGAAGCTCCTGTCTTTCCTCTATCTGTTGCTTAGTATGAAGGTTCTGTCCTTGGTCACCTTCTTTTCTTAATCTGTGTTCAATTCCTAGGGAAGGGTTATCATCCATAAATTTGAGGGGAAGGGTATCATCCATGAATTTCACATGTAAAGTCTGACATTCTGAAATTCAGGAGAGGGGGTCTGAGCTAGAGCTGCTGAATTAAAAGTCTTCAGACCCCTCTCCTGAATTTCAGAATGTCAGACTTTACAATTACCTACTGATTTCTCTATAATGAAATTCCACTCAACATTTTAAAACTGAACTTAACATCTTCCTTTTATTTTATTTTGGATAGTGGCATCACTCATTCATAAATCACAGGACATCTATAGAATCTATATTACTTCCATGACTGCTCACCCAGACTCTGACACTAACCTGCAAATTGGAACTGCACCAAATCCAGCCTTTTCTATATCCTCAGTGAGTGCCTTTGGAATCTCTCTTCTTAGCTTTATTCTTACACTTTATCACCTTATAATCTCTCACTTGGAACATTACAAGTAGACTTGTAACTGCCTTTGCTTCCCTCCAGTTCTGCCTTCCCACTGCTTGCAGAGTGACTTAAAAGTAAATATGATCTCATCTCTTCCCCTGCTTCAGTTCAGTTCAGTTCAGTCGCTCAGTCATGTCCAACTCTTTGCGACACCAGGGACTGCAGCATGCCAGGCCTCTCTGTCCATCACCAACTCCCAGAGTTCACCCAAACCCATGGCCATTGAGTCAGTGACGTCATCCAACCATCTCATCCTCTGTCGTCCTCTTCTTCTCCTGCCCTCAGTCTCTCCCAGCATCAGGGTCTTTTCAGGTGAGTCAGCTCTTCACATCAGGTGGCCAAAGTATTGGAGTTTCAGCTTCAACATCAGTCCTTCCAATGAAGAGTCAGGACTGATCTCCTTTAGGATGGACTGGCTGGATCTCCTTGCAGTCCAAGGGACTCCCAAGAGTCTTCTCTAACACCACAGTTCAAAGCATCAATTCTTCGGTGCTCAGCTTTCTTCACAGTCTCACATCCATACATGACCACTGGAAAAACCATAGCCTTGACTAGATGGACCTTTGTTGACAAAGTAATGTCTCTGCTTTTCAATATGCTATCTAGGTTGGTCATAACTTTCCTTCCAAGGAATGTCTTTTAATTTCATGGCTGCAATCACCATCTGCAGTAATTTTGGAGCCCAGAAAAATAAAGTCAGCCACTGTTTCCACTGTTTCCCCATCTATTTCCCATGAAGTGGTGGGACCAGATGCCATGATCTTAGTTTTCTGAATTTTGAGCTTTAAGCCAACTTTTCCACTCTCCACTTTCACTTTCATCAAGAGGCTCTTTAGTTCTTCTTCACTTTCTGCCATAAGGGTGGTGTCATCTGCATATCTGAGGTTATTGATATTTCTCCCGGCAATCTTGATTCCAGCTTGTGCTTCCTCCAGCCCAGTGTTTCTCATGATGTACTCTGCATAAAAGTTAAATAAGCAGAGTGACAATATACAGCCTTGACATACTCCTTTTCCTATTTGGAACCAGTCTGTTGTTCCATGTCCAGTTCTAACTGTTGCTTCCTGACCTGCATATAGGTTTCTCAAGAGGCAGGTCAAGTGGTCTGGTATTCCCATCTCTTTCAGAATTTTCCACAATTTATTGTGGTCCATACAGTCAAAGGCTTTGGCATAGTCAATGAAGCAGAAATAGATGTTTTTCTGGAACTCTCTTGCTTTTTCGATAATCTAGCAGATCTTTCAGTGTCATTTCTGGTTCCTCTGCCTTTTCTAAAACCAGCTTGAACATCAGGAAGTTCACAGTTCATGTATTGCTGAAGCCTGGCTTGGAGAATTTTGAGCATCACTTTACTAGCGTGTGAGATGAGTGCAATTGTGTGGTAGTTTGAGCATTCTGTGGCATTGCCTTTCTTTGGGATTGGAATGAAAACTGACCTTTTCCAGTTCTGTGGCCACTGCTGAGTTTTCCAAATTTGCTGGCATATTGAGGGCAGCACTTTCACAGAATCATCTTTCAGGATTTGAAATAGCTCAACTGGAATTCCATCACCTCCACTAGCTTTGTTCATAGTGATGCTTCCTAAGTCCCACTTGACTTCACATTCCAGGATATCTGACCCTAGATGAGTGATCACACCATCGTGATTATCTGGGTCGTGAAGACCTTTTTGGTACAGCTCTTCTGTGTATTCTTGCCACCTCTTCTTAATATCTTCTGCTTCTGTTAGGTCCCTACCATTTCTGTCCTTTATTGAGCCCATCTTTGCATGAAATGTTCCCTTGATATCTCTAATTTTCTTCAGGAGATCTCTAGTCTTTCCTATTCTATTTTTTGCCTCTGTTTCTTTGCATTGATCACTGAGGACGGCTTTCTTATCTCTTCTTGCTATTCTTTGGAACTCTGCATTCAGATGCTTATATCTTTCCTTTCCTCCTTTGCCTTTTGCTTCTCCTCTTTTCACAGCTATTTGTAAGGCCTCCCCAGACAGCCATTTTGGTTTTTTGCATTTCTTTTTCCTGGGGATGGTCTTGCTCCCTGTCTCCTGTACAATGTCATGAACCTCCATCCATAGTTCATCAGGCACTCTGTCTATGAGATCTAGTCCCTTAAATCTGTTTTTCACTTCCACTGTATAGTCATAAGGGATTTGATTTAGGTCATACCTGAATGGTCTCGTGACTTTCCACACTTTCTTCAATTTAAGTCTGAATTTGACAATAAGTAGTTCATGATCTGAGCCACAGTCAGCTCCCGGTCTTGTTTTTCGTGACTGTATAGAGCTTCTCCATCTTTGGCTGCAGAGAATATAATCAATCTGATTTCGGTGTTGGCCATCTAGTGATGTCCATGTGTAGAGTCTTCTCTTGTGTTATTGGAAGAAGGTATTTGCTATGATCAAATCTTGGTAGCCTTACTAAAAAAATTCATTCCTAGAGCTTTTTGTGCTACCAGAAATACTTTTTCACCTTTGAAAAACAGAAATATGTTGAAGAACATGATTTTAAAATATTTAATAAAAAACATAAAATTTTTTTCAGCTCTATATTTAAATTACAGAAATAATCATAAAATACACTGGCAATAAAAGCACCCTAATCTCACTCACTCATGTGCAACTATTAATAACATTTCGGTATAAAACTTTCTGATTCCTTGTCTATATGTATTTGTATTCATACTTGCCCTCAGAAAGGAAGGGCTCTAACTTTGAGATAAGATTTTCTTCTTGGCTTTATCTCTAAACTATGGGACCTAGAAAGAGTTATTTGACTCCTCTGTATGGAAATAATTAAACCTGACCTTCTTACCATGAACAGTAATGTGAGATTCAAAAGAGATAATGTGAAACCTGGGGAGGCCACTGGCGTTTTGAAATTTCTGTGTAATTTTACTCTTTTATAGCAGTGCAGCCTTGAAGTTAAAGTATTTGTCGCGGAGCCCTTATTGACCCCAGCCCAGATCTCAGGAGGCAATCTTCTGAAGGTCACATTGGAGGCTGCCTACTCGGTGCCTGAATCCTTCATTCCAATAGGGCCGCTGCAGAACTACATGGTTGGTATGCAAGTTCCGTCAGCTGGAGAGGTAAAGACTTACAGCCCGATATTCATACAGATTTAGACACTCGTATGGCTATCTCTTCTTCTCCTTCTAAGATTTTATTCAAAGCAAGCTCTGTTAACAGCTGAGTTTTTTAGGCTCAAAAAAAAAAAATCGTTCACTTTTGTTTTACACATAGATGTTAATTTTATAGTTTACATGTTACATATAGTCTGTGTATAATTTATATCAATAAATACGTATTTATTGTGGAAAATATGTAAATCACTTAAAAACTGACAATTTTTGGAAGTCTTATTTCTACAAAGATTACTTTTTGCATATATATTGTAAATTTTGTATAGTGTTTTACATTATAGTCTTTTACTTCCAAGTTATTTTCTTAGTCCAGATTTCTATAGAACGATGTGTATGGGTCTTTTGAGGCTCTTAAAAGAGTTTTTCAAATTGCTTGTTAAAAAAGTATAATAGTTTCATCTGCTTTATTGCCATTTTACACTTTTTACGCATAGAAATCTCCAGTTCCTTTTTGCCATTCAGCGCTCCCACCTGCAGTGCAATTTCTCTAATATTTACCAACTCTTGTTATTTTCTTTTCTCATAATAGCCATTTTAATAGGTATGAAGTAGCAAACCTTGTGTTTTGATTTATATTTCCCTAGTGAAATAAAAATTAAAGGTTGCTGAGCATCTTTTCATGTGCTTATTGGCCATTTTATATCTTCTTTGGGGAAATATCTATTCAGGTGCTTTGCTCATTTCTGACCTGGGTTGTTTGTCTTTTTGTTGTTGGCATTTTAGGAGTCCTCTGTATTTTTTAGCTGTTAATCCCTTATCAGCTGTGTGATTTGTAAGTATTTTCTCCCCTTCTGTTGGCTGCCTTTTCTTATGCTGGTTAGTATCTTTTGATGCCCCAGAGTTTTCAATTTTGATGACGTTCTATTTATCCATTTTTTAATTTTGTTATAACGAAGAAATCATTGCCAAATGCGATGTCTAGAGGCTTTTCCCCTGTGTTTGCATCTAACAATTTTACAGTTTTAGCTCTTATGTTTTGGCCTTTGATCCATTTTTGAGTTAATTTTTGTATATGGTGTTAGGTAAGAACTAATCTCATTCTTTTGCATGTGAATAACTAGTCTTCTTAGAACCATTTGTTGGAAAGACTGTCCTGTCCGTATTGAATGGTTTTGACATCCTTAATTTTGTCAATTTTTGCTAGCATTATTGGGTGTTTTTTTTGAAGAGCAGATTTTCAAAGATTATTACTCTACTATCCCGTAAAGGCCCCTCCACAGAAGTTTTAAAACTTAACTCAAAGAATTAGAATAGTTGACTTACAGGTTATGCCAATTTTAACTTTTATAATAGACTACAAAATTGCTTTCCATAGTTATACCAATTTACATTTCCATCAACTATGTGTAAGAATACCATTAACTTTACAGTGCTGTCAACAGTTAATATTTTCAGACTTTGACTCTCCCAATCTGCGGTTTAAAGTGATATCTCATGGTTTTAATGTGCATTTCACTTATTCATGATATTTGGCATGTTTTTATTTAAATGTTGGATTTTCTAATTTGCTTTTCTCTAAATTGTCTGTTTATAGACTTTGCCAATTTTCTGTTGCAAATTTATTTTAGATGAATTGCAAATATAAGAATGTTTATATTTTTGGCCTTTGTCACATTTGTTTTGTAAAAGAATTTTTAAAAAGATACATCATGACTCTCATATAAGTATAAAATGAAATAAAGGGATTAAACCAATTCAAACAAGAATCTGAACAAATGGCCCAGAGTTGTTCAGAGGTAAGGTTGCTTACCTTTTCCTGGTAAGTGAAAGTGAAAGTGAAGTCGCCCAGTCGTGTCCGACTCCATGGACTGTTGCCTACCAGGCTCCTCCCTCCATGGGATTCTCCAGGCAAGAGTACTGGAGTGGATTGCCATTTCCTTCTCCAGGAGATCTTCCCGACCCAGGGATCAAACCCGGGTCTCCTGCATTCCAGGCAGATGCTTTAACCTCTGAGCCACCAGGGAAGCCCCTATTTCCTGGTAAGCAACCAGGAAAGTTATAATATGTTTGCTGATAATTCAAAACTTATCATCAGCCATAGGGGAATAATGAGTTATACTTTTACTGGACAAAATACATGTGCATATCTATGGACAAGAATAATTTGCATTATTATCAATTTTCTATAAATTAAAGAATTATAAAATAGCACAAAGACAAATGAAGGACATAGGCCCCTCTTTAGACTCAGCTAATCCCAGAAGGGTCTGTTAGACAATACCTGATACTCCATTGAAAAGACACTTCGGTAATCTTTTTTTGTCCACTTCAGAGTCTTTTACAAAATTTCCTGTTACATGGTATTTATTTCTATAGAAGGACTATCCCATCTTCTTCAAGAACGGAACTCTGAAGGTTGGAGGGGAAAGAGAACCTGTTCCTCGGCCCAAAAAATGGCCTATTGCCAATATTCTGGCTCCTGGAGCTAATAACATTCCTGATAGTTTCATCGTTGGTGGTCCTTATGAGGAAGAAGAAGGGGAACTCAACCACCCTGAGGTGAAAGAATTAGATGGTTTTTTGGTGGTAATCTCATTGCACTGACCTATGATAAAACATGTTTACAGTTTGTAAATCACTGTAACTCATATACACCCATTACCTTTTAAAACAGTTATGTCAAAACAATTATCTATAAAAATCTGATTAAAATATTTCCTGACAAGTCCAACAACCAAAATAATTGATTTAATTCATATTTTACTGTTTATCTCATTTGCAATTTATTTATTTATGAGTAGGTTATAATATAGTCGCAAGTTGAAAAAGCATGAAGAGAGAGGCAGTTACAGTCTCCCTGCTCTTCCTTGCCTCTTCTTCCTAATTCCTTCCTCGATCATCACCCTGATAGTTAACCTTCACTATAGTTTCTTGTGTTCCCTTTCAGATACTTTTTTTATGAATATAAATAAAGCAAAAGTACATAGTCAAAGGAAGACGCAGAAGCAAAAATGTTTAGAAAAGTAAAGTTTCCTAAAGATTCCTCACAAAGGGCGCAAGGGAGTCTGATTTCGGAAAGACTGGCTTATAGACATCGACATAGTAAAAGCCAGGGATCAAACTGTTTTTCTTTAGGGAGTCTGGATTTACAGAAAGTATTCAAAGTCTTGCTGTTTTCAGAACTAGAACCTGTCAGGAAGACTGTGCTATTTTTGCTTTATTTCAAGTGTGAAGTGTTTGTTTATTTTTAACTGAGTATCATATAAAGTGCTTAATCACATTGGAAGCACAGAAAATATGTTTTTTCTTCACATATTCACACACACAAATACCTACATGTATTCTTTCCTTGTCATTTTTTTCCACAAATGGTGACATACTCACATACTTCTGCAACTTGTTTTTTTTTGCTTTATAGTATATGGTGGAGATTTTTCCTACCTAAGTATACGAAGAGCATTCTCATCCTTTTTCTTTATTGGTACTTGCTGTATAATATGAAATGGTATGAACATCCTTTAATTTGCTTAATTAGTCTCCTGTTGGTGGACATTTAAGTTGTTGAAATTATTCCTTTGGTTCTTCCTTCCTTCCCTCCTTCCCTCTCTCCCTCTGTTCCTTCCTTCATATTTTTCTACAACGTATGTTTATCAAGGGCATAGGAAATTCTGTAAACACATTTGCAAATGTGTCTTGAACAAACCTAATCATTAGTGGAAACATTTGATGAAGTAATTTTATAGTGAGTGGTTGAATTACTTTAGCGTCTGATTCTAAATATTTTAAATAGAGCCGCTTGGGAAGCCCAGAGATAAGGCTAGCAGTATTTTTAAAATATTGTGTAGTGTCTTTTCTCATCATTGTGATTACTAAAAATTCATGCTTTACTTTTATTAATATTTTCACCTAGATCAGATATTTTATTTTAGATATTTAGATTTTATGTTCCATTTTAGTTTGAGTAACTAGTTCTCAACCTTGGTTGCTCATCATAGTCACGTGGAAAGCTTTTAAAACAACAGTGGCCAAACTCTAACCAGATCAATTGTATAAGAATTAACTTTTAAAGTAATACCAATGCCCAAGTTTTGATTTTTTGTTTTTGAAAGCTTCCAGATAATTCTAATATGCATCCAGGGTTGAGAATCACTGATTGAGGTTACGTGAATGAATATTTGGCAGTTAGTATTGGATTGATAAAAGGATAATATAAGTAATTTATTCTGTGTACTTTATTAATAGTAAAGTACTCAAAACTTTAAGATGGTGTTAGTGTTTTTAGTAGTAGTCATACTTAGAGTAGTAATAGTAGCAGTAGTAAAACTATTATGATCAAATCCATTAAAAGAATGCCCTCTGAGGGAGCTGGAGGCAACCATGCCATACTGAGAGAATAAAAGTCTCTGTCTTATGATTTTCTAGGATAGGGAATTTAGGAACCAAGCAGAATGCATGAAGAAAAGGATTACTTGGGACTTGGAAAGTCGCTGCTACCTTGATCCTCCTGCAGTGGTCAGGTAGGAAGAGGGAGGGAGTATGTCTAACCCATAGAGACTGTGGGAAGAAATGTTTTACTGTACTTTTATTTACAGTTGAGTTAAGGTGATCTGAGATTCTCTTCTCTACCACATCTGCTAATAGCAGGCTTCCAGTGATGGTGGTTTAACCATGGTGGATTCTTCTCCTTCATATAAAAGAAGGTCAGACCTAGTATGTATGGTGGCTCTACAGTACTATTAGGTATGCAGGCTCTTTCTCTTTGCTCTACCTTCTTTAACGTGTGCATTCCATACACAAGGTTATCTCGTGGTTCAAGATGGCTTTTTGGATCTCTAGCCTGCACTGTCACATTCCTGGCAGAAAGTTGGAAGAGGCAACTGCTCATGGATTAAAAAAGGACACATGCTGGCTGTATTAGCCCTTTTTGTAGAACCTTCTTTCATCTCGCTGCCCGTCTCTCAAAGAAAAAGAGACTTAGGAAAGAGTGGTTTTGTTGGACACATTGTCACCCGTACCAGATCAGGATTTATTTACTAAAGCAGAACATGACACAGTTTTGTGTGGTTAACTGTCAATCTCTGGTCACAGTGACCTAGTGATTAGGGAGAAGTGAGACATAAAGGATTATCAATATATGTATTATCTGAATGAAAATAAATACATTTTTAAATTAATAGGATATTTTTAGAACAGTTTTAGAATTATGAAAAAATTGATCACATATTCCAGAGTTCCTATATACCCAGTGTGATCGTAGTGTATAATATAAATGTGCATTGTTAGATTTGATTTGCTGATACTTCATTAAGGATGTATTGTTGCTATTATTACTTTGAACAGTTATCTATTTGACTAATTAAAAGTAAGAAAAAATTTAGATTTCTTTTACCTAAATCTGTTTCATTCTTATTCTCTTCTTGTCTTATGGATCCACATTTCCGACCCATCTCATATCTTTTTCTGTGAAGACTTTTAGCACTTCATGCATCACAGGTTTACTGGCCACAACTTGTTTCCATTTTTGTTTGACTAAAAGTCTATTTTTCCTTCATCTTTGAAGGATAATTCCAGTAGATATAGAATTCTAAGTTGGTAGTTGGTTTCTTTCAGAACTGTAAGTATTACACATCATTCTCTTCTTGCTTGCATGATTTCTGAAAGGAAATCCAAGATAATTCTTATCCTTATTCCTCTATAGGTAAGTTTTTTTTTCCTCTGACTTCAAGATTTTCTTTCTGTTTGGCTTTCTACAATTTGAATATGATATACCTAGGTGTAGATTTTATATATATATATATTTATTTATTATGCTTGGTGCCCTCAGCTTTCTAGATCTGTGGTATCTGTCATTAATTTGGTAAAATTTGCAGCCATTGTGACTTCAAATATTTCTTCTGCTCCTTTCTCATTTTTTTGCCCCTTCTGGTATTCCTAGATACCTTCTGTAATTGTCCCACAGTTCTTAGATATTCTTTTGTGATTGAAATTTTTTTTTCTCCTTTCTGTTTCAGTTTGGAAAATTTTTATTGGCTCAGTAGCTTCAAGATCACAGATTTTTTCCCTCAGTTATGTCCAGTCTGTTGACAAGCCCATCAAATTAATTTTTCTTTTTTGTTAGTGTTTTTGCTTTCCGCCGTTTCCTTTTGATTCTTTCTTAGAACTTCCATCTCTCTACTTATATTACCCATCTGTTCTTACGAGTTTTCTACTTATTCCATTAGAGTCCTTATCATATTAATCAATTATTTTAAATTATCTACCTGATAATTTCAAAATCTGTGTCATATCTGAGTCTAGTTCATATGATAGCTCTGCCTCTTCAGATGGCATTTTTCTTGCCTTTTAGCATTTCTTGTAGTTTTTTTCCTTTGAAGGCTGGACATTATGTTTTGGATAATAAGAAATGTGATGATTGGGTTTTTCAATGTGAGGTTTCATGTTAACTGGGTTGGGAGGTAGGCTGTATTTAATACTTACTATAGCTTTAAGTGCTAGAGGCTTCAGTGTCCTCTTACTCCTTCCCTGTTGTCTTTGGATTTGCTCAGAGCTTTTTCCCAAATAGGGTATGTGTTTTGCAGATTCTCAGTTATAATTCACTGTTATTATACTGGATCCTGTTGAATGGTGGTAAAGTGTTGGGGAAAGGAAGTTTTCTATAATCCTATTATTAAATCTCAGTATTTCAATGAGTTTGAGTCCCGAGGTTGTAACTTCATAAGTGTGTCTTTTTTTCTTCCTCTTCTCACGTGAGAAAGGAAGGCTAAATAGGGCTAGAGTTGTCTCATTGCCCTTTCCCTGGGTCAAATAAAACTCTGATGAAGTAGTTTCCCTTACAGAGCAGGCCTTTATTACAGAGAACACTCTGGACATATTTTAATACAGTTACTTTTCCCTTCTTTCTTGCTAAGACAATTTTTCTCCTGTTTTCACCATAAGAATCTGATGGAGCTCCTTGATTTAAACCCTAAGAAGGTGTGGAGACTCCCTAAGAGTGGGCACCCAGGAGTTTTTAACTCTCTGGTTAGTTCATTCTGTGTCCAGCAGTTTTTCACAATTATCTTTAAAGTGTTTCTACCAGTTAAACTGGCTCTAGTGGCTTCTGATGCCTGTAAGCTAATCTTAGCTATGCTTCTCTGTACTTGCTTGTTTCTCTATTTTTCAAGGTGGTGATTTGCCATATGAACTTAATTCTTAGGTGGATCTAAGAAGTCATTGATTTTTTTATTTGAACAGCTTTTTTCTTGTTGTAAAGACAAGAATGACAGCTTTCAAGCTCTTTATGTGTCCAAGGTGACACTGGAAATCCTACTGTGATTACTTTCACAGTAGAAATAAATGTATTTTGTACTTTGTGCAGACTTGTTTGATTATTTCTTTAGAATTAATTGCTAGAAGTAGAATTTCTGGGTCAAGGACTATGAACATTTTAAAGACTTTTGATTTATATTGTCAAACTGCTCTCAAAAACTACAATTTGCTTTTCCTAGCAATATAGGATAATTATTTTTGGAATTTTATAACTATGAGAAGATTTTAAAAGTTCACATACCGAATAAGAATTTTTGCATATAAGTATTCCATTGCTTTTAAAGAGCAAGATACTTCATTTTAACCTTAATTATACTAATCTCCTTTTTGCATATAATGCTAATGGGCTGATTCTTAATTTGCAGTTTTCAGAAGCGAATTGCTGATTGCCGATTTTGGCCTGTAGAGATCACGAGGGTTCCTCTGGTTGCTGTGCCCAAAGGGAAATCTGCTAAATTTGAAAAGGTAAATTTGTTCACTTAAAAAATATTTGTAGAAGAAATGCTGTGTCAGACCCAGCCTGTTACTCTGCTTCTGATTCTGATACCAAAGGAAACTGTGAACTGTGTGGCTGTTCCCTAGGGTAGCCAGCTCATCCTAATTTGCTTAATATTAATAATTTCCCAGTTTTAGTGCTGCAAGTCTCCTGTGTCAGGAAACTCCTCGTTCCTGGCAAATCAGAATGACTGGTAACCCTAGTTCCCTGTTGTCCACTAAAAATTATTTAGGCTTTATTCTCAGATATCCTGTTTCCCTTTAGCCCTTTGTTATAGTTTTACCACAAGTAAAACTATGAAATAGCCTTTGAATACACCAAAAGTAGCTAAATATTGGCTGTACGGTTCAACCTAATACATCTTCCCAAATTTATTTTAGACTGACCTACTTAAAATGTTTTAGCCTGCTAATTTTCATAGATGTGCTACTATTCTGAAAAGATATAGCTTCGATGAGCCTGGAACAAGTTCTCTACTGTTTTTTGTTTGTTTATGATAAAAAGAAATGCATTTGTCCGAGTGACTCTGTTTCTAATTCATCCCACTGATGATGCCAACAGTTGCTTCCTATCCTGCTGAAAGGGAAACCACAGGAAGTAGGTCAATCAATGTCTACTGCAGAAGACCTTTTTTTAAAAAAGTTGAAATATAGTTGTTGCACAATATTGTTAGCTTTTCAGGTGTACTGCATAATGATTTGACACTTCCATACATTATGAAGTGTTCACCATGATAAGTATAGTACCATCTGTCCCCGTGTAAAGTTATTACAGTAATATTGACCACATTCCTTATGTTGTATATTATTACAGTATATCTCTGTGACATATATTACATAACTGGTTGTGTGGACCTCTTAATCTCCTTCAGTTGTTTCCTCTCACCCACTGAATGACCGCTCCCTTCGGGCAACTACCCGTTTTTCTCTGTTTTTGTTTTGTTTTATTCTTTCTTTTTGATTCCACATACAAGTGAGATGATGTGGTATTTGTCTTTCTGTGTCTGACTTATTTCACTTAGCATAATACTTTCTAGATCCATCCATGTTGTCACAAATGGCAAGATTTCTTTTTTTATGGCTGAGTAATATTCCATTGTATATGTAGGTGTGTATGTGTGTGTATACATATACACACACACGTATATGCCACATCTTTGTCTTTTGTCTGTTTAGATAAAGTTATGTATCTATTTTTGGCTTTGCTGGGTCTTCGTTGTACAGGGGCATTTCTCTGGCTGCGGTGTGTGGATACTACACTCTAGCGGAAGCGCACCAGCTTCTCATTGCTCTGCTTGTTGCAGAGCATGGGCTCTAGAGTGTGTGGGCTTAGTTGCCCCGTGGCATGTGGAATCTTCTGTACCAGGGATGGAACCCATGTCTCTTGCTTTGTCTGATGGATTCTTTACTATTGAGCCACCAGGGAAGCCCTTTCTTTATCTATTGATAGACACTTAGGTCACTTCCATATCTATTTTACATAATCCTGTGATGAATATTGAAGTACATATTTTCTTTTCCAGTTAATGATATTGTTTTCTTCAGGTAAATATACCAAAGTGAAAATGCTAGATCAGATGGCAGGTATATTTTTAATTTTTTGTGGAACCTCCCTAGCGTTTTCCATAACAGCTCACCAATTTATAATCCCATCAACAGTACATTGTTGTATTGTTGTACTGAGAAAAGACTTCCCTTTTCTCCACATCCTTGCCAGTGTTTATCGTCTTTTGATGGCAGCCATTCTGACAGGGGGCTTCCCACATGGCTCACTGGTAAAGAATCTGCCTGCCAAGACAGAAGACACAGGTTCGATCCCTGGGTCGGGAAGATCCTCTGGAGGAGGAAATGGCAACCCACTCTAGTTTCCTTGCCTGGACAATTCCGTGGACAGAGGACCCTGGTGAGCTACAGTCCATGGGGTTGCAAAATGTTGGACACAACTGAGTACATGTGCATGGTTTCTTACAGGTGTGAGATGATATTTCATTGTGGTTTTGATTTGCATTTCCCTGATGGTTATTGATATTGAACATCTTTTCACATATCTGTTGGTCATCTGTATGCCTTCTCTGGAAAAATGCCTATGAACGTCCTCTGCCCATTTTTAAATCCAGCTGTTTGGGGTTTTTTTTTAAATTATTATGTTGTGTTGTATGAGTTCTTTGTACATTTTGGATATTAACCCCATTTTGAATATATAGTTTGCGAATATTTTCTCCCGTTTAGTAAATGGCCTTTTCGTTTTGCTCGTAGTTTCTTTTCCTGTGTAAAAACTTTTTAGATTAATATGGTCCAATTTATTTATTTATTTTTTTAAGTCCAATTTATTTTTACTTTTGTTTCCCTTGCCTGAGGAGTCTTATCCAATAAATATTGCTGTCAAAGAGTGTATTGCCTCTGTTTCCCTCTAGAAGTTTTATGGTTTCAGGTGTTACATTTAAGTCTTTTATCCATTTTGAGTTTAGTCTTATATACATTTTGAGAAAGTAGGCCAGCTGATTCTTTTGCATGTCAAGTTTTCCCATCACCATTTATTGAGGAGGCTGTATTTTTCATGGTGTATCCTTCTTTTCTGTGTTATAAATTAATTGACCATATGAGTGTTATTTCTTTACTCTCCATTCTGTTCTTCTGATCTATGTGTGTGTTTTTGTGCCAGTACCATACTGTCTTTATTACCCTAGCTTTGTGGTATAGTTGAAATCAGGGAACATGATATCGTCAGCTTTATTCTTCTTTCTTGAGATTGTTTTGGTTATTCAGAGTCTTTTGTGGCTCCTTTTAGAGCCTTTAGAGCCTCCTTTTGTGGCAAATTTTAGAATTATTTGTTTTAGCTCTGTGAAAAATGCCCTTAGTATTTTGGCAGGAATTGCATTGAATCTTTAGTGCCTGCAGAGTAGTATTCTAACGATATTAACTCCATCAATCCATAAGCATGGTATATTTTTACATTTGTTTGTGTCGTCTTCAGTTTCTTTCCTTAGTATCTTGTACTCTTCAGAGTACAGGTCTTTTGCCACCTTACTTATATTTATTCCTAGATAGTTTTTTTTTTGATGCATTTTTAAATGAGAGTGTTTTCTTATTCTTTCTGATAATTCATTTTAGTATGTAGAAATGCAGTGAATTTCTGATATTGATTTTATATCCTGCAAATTTATTGAATTCATTTATTAGTCCTAGTAGTTTAGGGATGGCATCTTTAGGATTTTCTATGTACAATACCATGTCTGCAAACAGTGGCAGCTTTATTACTTCTTCCTTTCCAATTTGTATTCCTTTTTTTTCTTTTTGTTTTCTGAGTGCTGTGCCTAAGACTTTTAATACTATGTTAAATAAAAGTGGTAAGAGTGAGCATCCTTGTCTTGTTCTTGATCTCAGAGGAAATACTTTCAGCTTCTTACCTTTGAGGATGATGTTGGTTTTGGATTTGTCATATATGGCCTATATGATGTTGAGATGCATTTCCTTTATACCCACTCTCTTGAGGGTTTTTAATCATAAATGTATGTTGAATTTTATCAAATGCTTTTTCTGCATCTGTCAAGAAGATCATATGATTTTTATTCTTTAGTTTGTTAATGTAGTATATTGCATTGATTGATTTGTGGATATTAAGCTCCAGGAGTTGGTGATAGACAGGGAAGCCTGGCATGCTATAGTCCATGGGGTCGCAAAGAGTCGGACACGACTGAGCAACTGAACTGAACTGAACTGAACCCATTCATATATCCCTGTATTAAGTCCCAGTTGGTCATAGTGTACAATTCTTTTAATGTATTGTTGAATTTAGTTTCCTGATATTTTGTTGAGGATTTTGAAATTTATATTCATCAGGGATATGATTTCTAAAACAACATAATGTTATCCTATGAAGACAGGACTTTAAGTTTGATTTCTGATTATTGTTCTTGTCTTGTTTTCTTCTTTTTTTTTTGGTTATGCGGCATGTTCGTTGCTGAGCATGGGCTTTCTCTAGTTGTGGTGAGTGGGGGCTACTCTGTAGCTGTGGGCTTCTCCTTGCGAAGCACAGGCTCTAGGTGTACGGGGTTCAGTAGTTGCAGCACACGGGCTCAATAGTTGGTGGCTCATGGGCTTAACTGCTCCATGGCATGTGGACTCTTCCTGGACCAGGGATCAAATCCATGTCCCTGCAGTGGCAGGTGGAGTTTTCTCCATTGTACCACCAGGGAAGTCCTTAGATATTGTTATAATCAGCAAAATCAAAGAGATTACTTTTAACCTTGTAGAAATTAAATGTGTTTTCCTTCATTTAATTGATTTTTTCCTTGTAAATGTTTTCTATGGCAAACCATACAACCATTAAGAATTATGTTAACGTATATTTATTGACATGTTCTTCATCTATGTAATGAGAATTTAGATGAGGGCAGGGTTGACAAATATATGATGGCAGACTGTCATTCATCCTCCTTCATCCATGGCAGATAATACTGATCGATCAAAATATCCTTTCCTTTTGAACCCATCCTTTTGAATCCAGATAAGGATGTAGAATCTTTGTCAACACAGTATTCTAAAACACCTCCACTAATATCAGAATTTAAGCATAAGTTAAATCCTGTTTGTCATCACTGGTCCAGATGATTTGTAAGGGTCTTTTCATTTATATGAACCTGTGAACTAAAGCTAAGGCCACAGTCTGATTTCTTTTAAGCTTTTGTTATTGTTGTTATTGTTTTTTGGCCAAGTTTCATTTTTTCCTAAGAAGCAACATGGAGAAATTGACTCTTTGGTTGAGTATACATTATTAGAGTGTTTGCTGATCAAACTACTATCTTTACTGTTAATTAACACCGTTAATATATATTATCTCAGTGATCATGATATTATTAAACCCACTTATAAATAAATAAGCAGAGACCCAAAATGTCTATATAACTGGCTCAAATCAAGTAGCATAGCTAGTTCCTAAAGTCAGGTCTTTGCACTGCTCAGTCAGAGCTCCAGACCTTATGCTACATTACTCTGTAACACTAACAGCTATCTGTTTTTATTCCTTTAGACTGATGATGAAGGTCAGTTTTCATTTCATGGTGTGGCTTATGTTAATATGGTGCCATTGCTGTATCCAGGTGTAAAGAAGATTCGGGGAGCTTTTCATGTTTACCCTTACCTAGATAGTACAGTCTATGAAAAGGTAAGAAAAATTAGTATAGATGTTATCATCCTAATTTATTCTTATATATGTTTACTTATATCTATAGCACACACATCTTTGCAGTTGATATTTGAAAACAGTTGATACCCTGGGATGTTAAATATAGAGCCTTGAAGTCTTTCGCCCTTAAATCTTAAAAACTTTAGGATAACAAAAACCCCAAACTGGAAACAACCCAAATTTCTATCAATAGGTATTCAGAAAAACAAATTATGTGGTATAACCATACAATGGAATACTATTTCGCAATAGAAAGGAATGAGCTATTAAATATGCAACATGGATGAATCTCAAATGTATTATGATAAATGAAAGAAACCAGACAAAAGAGGGTGCATACTGAATGATGCCAATGAAATACAGTTATCAGAAAGTAGAAAGCAAATCAATGGTTGCCTGGGAACAGGGATAGAGGGAAGAATGGATTACAAAAGAAATATGAGAAAAAATTTAGAGAGGATGAGAATATTGGTTATTCTAACTGATGAAATCATATACTTTAAATATGTAGTTTATATTAAAAAGCGGAGACATTACTTTGCCAACAAAGGTCCGTCTAGTCAAGGCTATGGTTTTTCCAGCAGTCATGTATGGATGTGAGAGTTGGACTATAAAGAAAGCTGAATGCCAAAGAATTGATGCTTTTGAACTGTGGTGTTAGAGAAGACTCTTGAGAGTCCCTTAGACTGCAAGGAGATCCAGCCAGTCCATCCTAAAGGAGATCAGTCCTGGGTGTTCATTGGAAGGACTGATGCTGAAGCTGAAACTCCAGTACTTTGTCCACCTGATGTGAAGAGCTAACTCATCTGAAAAGACTGTAATGGTGGGAAAGATTGAGGGCAGGAGGAGAAGGGGACAACAGAGGATGAGATGGTTAGATGGCATCACCGACTCAATGGACATGGGTTTGAGTGGAGTCCGGGAGTTGTTGATGAACAGGGAGGCTTGGCGTGCTGTGGTTCATGGGGTCTCAAAGAGACAGACACGACTGAGCGACTGAACTGAACTGATATAGGCATGAGTACTCAGTCAGATCTGACTCTTTGGGACCCTTTGGACTGTAGCCCACCAGGCTTCTCAGTCCATGGACTTCTCCAGGCAAAAATACTGGAATGGGTTGCCTTGTCCTCCTCCAGGGGATCTTCCAAACCCAGGAATCGAACCATGTCTCCTGTGTCTCTTGCATTGGCAGGCAGATTCTTTACCCGCTGAGCCACTGGGGAAGCCTCCTATATAGGCATACCTTATTTTATTGTACTTTGCTTTATTATTCTTCACAGATGTTGTATTTTCTTCTTACAAATTGAAGATTTTTAGTAACCCTGAGATGATCAAGTCTGTGGGTGATATTTTCCAGCCGCATTTGCTTACTTTGTGTCTCTCTGTCACGTTTTGTTAATTCTAAAAGTATTTCAAACATTACTGTTTTATTTGTTATAGTGATCTGTGTTGTTACTAATCTAATCATTTTGGCCTTTTTTTTCAGTGAAGAAGTGAAGAAGTATTTTAAAATTAAGATCTATACATTGGTTTTTGAGACATTGCTATTGTACACTTAATAGATTACAGTATAGTGTAAACATAGCTTTTATTTGCATTGGGAAACCAAAAAATCCATGTCTTGCTCTACTGCAATATTTGCTTTATTGATGTAGTCTGGGACCAACCTGCAGTATCTCTAAAGTAAGCCTATATTTCAATTTTACCTCAATAAAGTTAGATAAAAATCTTTAGAATAATGCAAGAAGTCTATTGTGTTCAGTATGCAAAAATTTAAATCCATGTACTGATTAATGAGCTATAATATGGTTCTTGCAATTTTCAGATGTTAAAATATAAATTATTTAAGAGAAAAATAAGTTTTATCATGTTGCTTCTTAGGAGAAAGTGCAGCTTTATAAAAATCAATAACAAAAACACATTACTATTTCATCATTATTAGGACAGCTATTACTCAATAACAGAGTCATGAAAGACCCATCATCTCTATTTGAAAACCAAATGAATAATAAGCTCTATATAAGTATCCTTTGAATCAGAAGTCAGGTTTATAGGGATGTGTCTGAAATAAATAATAGGATCAAAAGCCTTATATTCATGAAAACTTTTGGGGATCAATAATAGCAAAACTAAACTTAAGATTAAATGTCTAATAATACAGGATGGATTAATAGATTATTGTAAATAAAAATGGTGGAACCCGCACCCATTAAAAAGATAAGCATTATGGCTTCCCTGGTGGTCCAGTGGTTAAAGAATCCACCTTGCAACACGGGACACAGGTTCAGTCCTTGGTTCGGGAAGGTCTCATATGCTGCAGGGAAACTAAGTCCGTGCATCACAACTATTGAAGCCTACGTGCCTAGAGCCTGGGCTCCGCAACAAGAGAAGCCACCATAGTGCAAAGCTTGGCACTTCAACTAGAGAGCAGCCCCCACGCTCCACAATTAGATAAAGCTCAGTGCACAAGTGAAGACCCAGTGCAGCAAGAAAAGAAAGTAATGAAGTGTATATACTTAGGAAATAAAAGGAAGCAAAAATTTTGCATATAGCATAGATCATGATAAATTCCTAGTGAGTTTACTAAAGTGAGTTAAATGTGAAGTCTATAGATACAGAAGTGGCTATTAATTAAATATATGAATTAAGGGAAGACTTCCTGTGCTTGAGAAGAATGAAAGGTATAAAAGATTTAGATTGCCAAAAAATAAAGATCTCCTATACATAGAAGACAGAGAAGGCAATGGCAACCCACTCCAGTACTCTTGCCTGGAAAATCCCATGGATGGAGGAGCCTGGTAGGCTGCAGTCCATGGGGTCTCGAAGAGTCGGACACAACTGAGCGACTTCACTTTCACTTTTCATTTTCTAGCATTGGAGAAGGAAATGGCAACCCACTCCAGTGTTCTTGCCTGGAGAGTCCCAGGGACGGGGGAGCCTGCTGGGCTGCCGTCTATGGGGTCGCACAGAGTCAGACACGACTGAAGTGACTTAGCAGCAGCAGCAGCATACATAGAAGAAACCACCACAAACCAAATTACAATGTACCTAAAAAATAAGGGGAAATGTTTGAATATGTATCAGAATCATGACTATTATTCCTAAAATATAAACTACTTTATCCTATCAGTCATTTCAAGGTGCTCTGGGTGAGGGAAACAGTATATCATAATCAAAAGGTTATAGGCTTTGATATCAGGCAGTTTCTAGATTGAATTCTGGAACTTCCAGACTAGCTGCCATTTACTGACTTACGGCAAGTGACTAAATTTCTCTCAATTTTATGTATTAGTAAAATGGAGACAGTACTTGTTTCCTATAATTGTTTTACATATTAAAAGAGAAAATACATAAAGCACTAGAGATATAGGTGACACACAGACATTTTTATTTATTACTTTTATTATATGCATGTGAAGAAGATTATTCAAGTTATTCTTAGGAAAAACTTAAAAAACATGAACAGATACATGTGATAGTCTGTTAAATGAAAAAGGGTGTAAAAGTACATCTACTGTGATCACAACTTTTTATAAATACATAACCATAATTTTTTAAATATATGAAAAGTACTTGAGAGGAATCACTTCTGGCTATGCCTGAGTGACAAGGTAGTCAAATTTTCTCCCCCTAGAAGCAACTATAAAGCTCAGCATATTGACAAAATGCCATTTCAGCACTCTGGAAATTGACCAAAACATCAACAAACTGAGAAGTATTAATGCATGAAAAACTGTGGAGTTTGAGGCATTCTTACCAACATCTGCTTCTAAACCACCTCCTCCTCCCTTTACTCTGAAAGTGAAAGTCACTCAGTTGTGTCTGACTCTTTACGACCACGTGAACTATAGCACACCTGGCTTCCCTGTCCTTTACCCTCTCCTGGAATTTGCTCAAACTCATGTCCATTGAGTCAGTGATGCCATCCAACCATCTCACCCTCTGTCATCCCCTTCTCTTTCTGCCTTCAATCTTTTCCACAATCAGGGTCTTTTCCAATGAGTCAGCTCTTCACATCAGGTGGCCAATGTATTGGAGCTTCAGCTTCATCATCAGTCATTCCAATGAACATTCAGGGTTGATTGCCTTTAGGATTGACTGGTTTGATCTCCTTACTATCCATGGGACTTTCAAACATCTTCTCTAGTACCACATTTTGAAACATTATATAGATATAACTTATATACAATAATAGTAGCATAAAGGATGGAGAATAGAATGGAGCTGTAGTACAATAAAGTTTCCATTTTTACAAGAATTAAGTTAGGCTCAATGTGCAATAGATCGTGATTAGTTCAGATGTGCATTGTGATCTCTAAAGCAACCACTAAAAAAAGTATGTGTGTAGGTACCATACGCATGGGAAGATCCCCTAGAGGAGGGCATGGCAACCCACTCCAGTATTCTTGCCTGGAGAATCCCATGGACAGAGAGGAGCCTGGCAGGCTATAGTTGGTAGGGTCGCAAAGAGTTGGACATGACTGAGCAACTTAGCACTCACTCACTCACCATACACATGCATAAAAGAAAATATATATTTATTTAATATTAAAAGAAGGCACTTAAAGGAGGAACAGAGGAGCAAAAAAGATAAGATATATAGAACACAAATAGCAAAATGTCAAATATAAATGTAAATATTTTAATAATAACACATGTGAGTAGTCTAAACACACCAGTGAAAGGGAAGAGGTTATGAGATTGGATTTTTTTAAAAAGTCGGGATTTGAGAAATCAAATATATGATATCACTTATGTGTGGAATCTAAAAAATAATACAAATGAATCTATATACAAAACATAAATACACTCAGATTTAGAAAATAAACTTATTGTTACCAAAGGGGAAAGGAAGTGAGGGGAGGGGTAAATTAGGAGTATGAGATTAACAAACTACTGTACATAAAATAGATAAGCAACAAGGAGTTACTTCAGAACACAAGGAATTGTTTTCAATATCTTGTAGTAACCGATAATGTAAGATAATCTGAAAAATGTATGTAACTGAGTCACTTTTCTGTATACCTGAAACTAACAACTGTAAATCAACTATATTTCAATAAAAAATCAAGATTCGATGATATGCTATCTATAACAAATACATTTTGATTCAAAGACATAAGTTGAAGTAAAAGGATGGAAAATATATACTATGCAAATAGAAACAGAGCTAAGTGGCTATATTTATGTCAGATAAAATAGACTTCAAGATGAGTAATATTATTACAGATATAGCGTGGCATGTCAATTAATCAGGAAGCTAAGATTTATAAATTATAGATTATTATATATAATACATGTTTAATAAATGTATGTACATCTAACAATAGAACCTCATTATGCATGAAGCCAAACTCAACAGATTTGAAAGAGGTAATAGGCAATTTGGCAGTTAACATTTAGAAATTTCAATATTTTACTCTTAATACTTGGCAGAACAACTATTTAGAAAATCTTGGTTAAATAAACAGAATTACTTTAATATAGACAATCTGCATTAAATATAAACATAATCTATATTAAACTTACCATATGTGTGTATGTGTGTGCTCAGTCATGTCTTTGCGCCCCTGTGAACTGTAGCCCACCAGTCTCCTTTGTCCATGGGATTTTCCTGGCAAGAAAACTGGAGTGGGTTGCCATTTCCTCTTCCAGGGGATCTTCCGAACCCAGGGATTGAACCCATATCTCCTGCACTGCAGGTGGATTCTTTACTGCTGAGCCACCTGGGATTCCCCAGGTTTACCATGTGAAGTGAAGTGAAAGTCACTCAGTCGTGTTCCGACTTTTTGCAACCCCATGATCTGTCCATGAACTTCTCTAAGCAAGAATACTGGAGTGGGTAGCCATTCCTAGGAACCTACCAAGAGAACTGAAAACCTGCAGTTTTCACAAAGACATGTATATGTATGTTGATAGCATTATTCATAATAGCTAAAATGTCACAGCAATCCAAATGCCCACAACTAGTGAATCAATAAGCAAACTGTGGCACATCTACACTAGGGAATCAGTTCAGTTCAGTTCAGCCGCTCAGTTGTGTCCAACTGTTTGAGACCCCATGGATTGCAGCACAACAGGCCTCCTTGTCCATCAACAACTCCTGGAGTCCACCCAAACTCACGTCCATTGAGTCGGTGATGGCATCCAACTATCTCATCCTCTGTTGTCCCCTTCTCCTCCTGCCCTCAATCTTTCCCAGCATCAAGGTCTTTTCCAATGAGTCAGCTCTTCGCATCAGGTGGCCAAAGTATTGGAGTTTCAGCTTCAACATCAGTCCTTCCAATGAACACCCAGGACTGATCTCCCTTAGGATGGACTGGTTGGATCTCCTTGCAGTCCAAGGGACTCTTAAGAGTCTTCTCTAGCACCATAATTCGAAAGCATCAGTTCTTCAGCGCTCAGCTTTCTTTATAGTCCAACTCTCACATCCATACATGACTGCTGGAAAAACCATAGCTTTGACTAGACAGACCTTTGTTGACAAAGTAATGTCTCTGCTTTTTAACATGCTCTAGGTTGGTCATAACTTTCCTTCCGAGGAGTACTAGGGAATGCTATTTAACAGTAAAAAGGAAGGAACTACAATTAATGGAATATGCCAAAATCACTGAACTTTATTTTTCCAGAGCAAACTGGGAGAATCCATTTCTTTGTCTCTTTTGAACTTGCTGCTGAAACGGAACCTTATTTCACCTTTATTGATCGTCTGCTCCATTCTGGAGCTTGCTTAGATGTTGCCCAGTGAATTCCGTTTTTAATATTCATGGGCTAGCAGTCTTTAGTACCATCCCCGTAGCCTAAACAGAAAAGATCCAAAATTGTAAGTGCTTCATTCTGTTTTAACCAAGCAGAAAAACAGATTCTCATAGGAAGATGCTGTTTAGAGCTGGAAAGCGATTTTTTTCCCCCCAAAATCATGGAATTTTGATTGTACTGTAAATGGGTAAATTGTATGGACAACAAAACAACAAAGCTCTTTTTAAAAAGGAATGAACTACTGACACATGCTGTAACATGGACAAACCTGAAAAACGTTATGCTGAGTGAAAGGAGCCACAGATGACTGCATATTGTGTAATACCACTCACATGAAATGTTCTCTTCCAGAGATGTTAACATTTGAAAAAAATCTGCATCTTAGAATATATGAAATACAGCAATTATGGTAGAGGTGGCAGGATTGTGAGTAGTATTTAGTATTCATAATTTTTCTTTAATATTGCCTTACTATCTTTTAGCAGGTTTATTAAGGTATAGCTGACATATAAATTGCATATATTTATTTTTTTCTCTTTTTAAAAAATTTTTATTTTTACTTTATTTTACTTTACAATACTGTATTGGTTTTGCCATACATTGACATGAATCCACCACGGGTGTACATGAGTTCCCAAACATGGATCCCCCTCCCACCCCATATCATCTCTCTGGATCATCCCCATGCACCAGCCCCAAGCATCCTGTATCCTGCATCAAACATATATATAAATTGCATATATTTAAAGTGTACAATGTAAAACTTCTAATGTAGGTTTGCATATGTGAAACTATCACCACAATCATGAAATGAAAATCTCCATTACCCTCATCTGTTACCCTTCTCTCCCTCCTCTGTCCACTCCTCCCCTCTTTTTTGGGGGAGGGCAGTCTTATTTCTTTCACTTATCATAGATTACGTTTAGATTCATCTTTGTTGTTTAATTATAAAGATTATTTTAAGATCCTTTTCTAGTTATTTATCTATAGTTTGAATTTTCCCATGCATAGTTTTACTTTAAACTTGCACTATTCTTCCAATTATAAGTGATAAGCCAGTAGTATTTAGATAGATAATATTTCTTGAACAGAAATAAATTCTGTTGCTCAGTCTGAAATTATGTGTCAAAGTTTAAACACTTTCTGATACCAAGTTATGAGAAAGCAAAACAAGCAAGGGTGAAATTTCTCTTACTAGTTTAAAAACTAGGGTAGGAAAAAAAAAAAAACTAGGGTAGGCAGCTAATTTTCTATGAATGCCCTTATGGCAAGGCAATTAAGCTTTTTAGCTTCTATTTATCTCTGATTGTACTATACTAAAATGATCTGGAAAACTAAATGATGTTAAAGAATAATGTGCTCAGAAGTTTCTCCACCATTATACATAGTGAAGTAAGTCAGAAAGAGAAAAACAATATACTATATTAATGTATATATATGGAATCTAGAAAAATAATGTTGATGAACAGCAGGGAAGGAAAAGAGACACAAATGTAGAGAATGGTCTTGTGAACACAGGGGAGGGAGAGAGTGGGGCAAATGGGGACAGTAGCATCAACATACACACACTATCCGGGTGAGAGGGATAGCTGGGGAAAAGTTGCTGTGTAGCGCAGGAGCCTAGTCTGGTGCTCGTGCTGACCTGGAGGGGTGGGATGTGGGAAAGGAGGGAGACTAAGGAGGGAAGGGACATATATACAATTATGACTAATTTGTGTTGTTGTGTGGCAGAAACCAACACAACATTTGTAAAAATTTTAAAAACTCAATAAGAAAAATATAAAGGTTTTTTTTTTTTTTTAAGTTTGTTTCATTTGCCTGTGAGTAATTACATTTTTTGTTCGTTTCTTTTCAGACCAAGTGTTTATTTAGCTTGTTCCGGGATACTGGCCATAGTTTGAATCAGAATAATAAAGTAGGAGGAATTAATTCTCCAGTGTCTAAACCAGTTGTTTCTAAGAACCTGAAAGAGGATAAAACAGTCAAAGAAAAGGATATGGAAGGAAAGCCTAGGCCTGGGGATGTGGTAGGTTGTCGAGAAGTTGATGATTTTGCTGGTTTTGTTACTTTCCAGAGGCTTGCACTGATTTCTCTTTTGATGCATTGCTTCAGTTTAATTGATGTTTTGATGCAACACAATGTTCCTTGCTCCTGCTGTTGTGGAGACCGTTTAAGAATTGAATTTTTGATGCGTGCTTATTTTGTTTCAGCAAGTACCTAGTATAAAATCTCAGAGCTCAGATACTCCTTTGGAAATTGAACCCTCCCTTTGCAACAATCCAGAAGGACAGGTAACTATGCATGAAGAGTTTAAAAATAAAGTTTGAATCCATCAGTCCTTTCTAAGCAGGATTGTATCATATAGTGGAAAATGCTCAGGAAAATTCATTTTCTGAGTAACCATCCCATATTTGCCATGACTAGCTTACTCGAGTAAGATCATGTCTTTGTCTTGTTGAGACTCTAAAATGAGTGGATAACAGATTAATTTCGAGGTCCTTCCGAAGTAGCATTAAAAAATTATGTCTCATTAATTATGCTTATTAAGCACTATTAGGAATGTAGAGATACTTATCATCTACAGCATTTATTCATATGCTCTCAGGACACTCAACACTTTGGTGGGCAAAACAGACTGGTATATAACTAACTGTAAGACAGACACTTGAAGACTGCTGTAGCAGAGGTGCAAATGAAGGCGCTGTGTGAACTCAGGAGTCAGATGAGGCAGTCTCAGAAGTCTTCAGGAAGGGGTGGCATCCAAGCTAAGTAGTGAAAGATAAAGGGAACCCTCTGCCAATGGAGACGGAAGGAGAAGAATTTCAGGATCAGAGAATAACTTGAGTCAAGACACAAAGAAGGTAGCAGAACTCAGGGTATGTTAATTCAGTGTATGATATAGAGAAATGACAACCCACTCCAGTATTCTTGCCTGGAGAATCCCATGGACAGAGGAGCCTGGAAGGCTATAGTCCATGGGGTTGCAGGAGTTGGATACAACTTAGCGACTAACCCACCACCACCACCATGATACAGAGAAATGAAAAGAAAGTAATGGCTCTAGAAGGAGGTGATAAAGAAGAGGGAGACTGAGGTGGGGTTTAGAAATGCTTTGAAAGGCTTGCTGAAAAAAGTGTGGGCTTCATTCTGTGGAGGATGAGGGACTGTTAAGCCTTATCTTAGGGATGCACATTTAAGTTTTTAAGTCATGTGGAGATAATACCTCATGAGTGTGTCAGGGCAATACTCTTGCCAGGATATGGAAAAAAGAGATTGAAGTTGTGGTAGGGGATTCAGATGTCAGTGCATAGGTTTTTCTTATAGTAGAGGAGTGTTAATGACAGTTTAATCTAGGGACAGGGTTGCAGTAAAGAAAGTAAAAAACCAGCAGAGGCAAGGTATGAAATTTGAGGAATAAAAGTTAAAGCTAACTTGGGTATCAAGCCTCACTTTCTGGAAAGATGACAGAATCATTAGAGAAAAATAAAGATAGTGGTTATTATAGGGGAATGATAAGTTCAGTTTTGGACCTGATGTATTTAGGATGCTGGCAAAAATCTAGGTAGAAATGTCCTAGGTTGACGTTGATAGATAGTACTTAGGAGGGTGTGGGTGGGAATGTCAGAAGGTTATGATATTATTGCTGCAAGACTCCTGAAAGATGTTTGCTAGAAGATAGAATGACACTCACTTAAAAGAATTCTAAGAATAGTGTTGAACAAATTAAACAAGACTTCAACTGGGGTAGATGTTTTCAAGAGTAAAACTGAAAACCTTTTTCTGCAAGAGATAACCGCTGCCACAATTTTTTTAAAATATTTATTTATTTATTTACTTGTGGCTGCGCTTGGGGCTTTCTCTAGTTAGGGCAAGCTGGGGTTGCTCTTTGCTGCGGGGTGCAGGCTTCTCCTTGCAGAGGCTTCTCTTGTGTAGTAAGGGCTCCAGGCACACTGGCTCCAGTCCTCAGGCTCAGTGATTATGGTGCATGGGCTTAGTTGCCCTTCTGCATGTGGGATCATTCCAGACCTGGGATCAAACCTATGTCCACTGCATTGGCAGTCGGATCCTTAAGCACTGGACCACCAGGGAAGGCCCCCCCCCCACCGCCATTACTATCTTTCTTTCCAGTTATTTTTCTATCTAAAAAATATTTTAAGTCATAATCACCCTATATATAGTTAAATATACAGTTTTCTCATTTATATTGTGAGCATTATAGTACTAAAATTTTTTCATGAATATGTATTTTCCTGGAAAGAATAAATTAGAGAAAAATGTCTTTGCAGCAATATGTAGAAGCAGGGACTTACATTGTGTTGGAGATTGAACTGGACAAAGCCTTGGTTCCGAAGAGAATGCCAGAGGAACTAGCCAGAAGGTGTGTGGCAATGGTTCTCATACTTGTTTTGCAAGACAATTTAGGTGACTTCCTTTAAAGGAAGTCATTTTTTCTACATAAATGTAATTTTTCTTGGGTTAAGCAGCAGACAGTTTTCTGGGTGTTTTTTTAAATGAAGTTTTTTTCATTATTTTGTCTTCTTTTAAAAAAAGCCGTATAGGCCAATTACAAAAATATTGAAAACTTCAAGATCAGCAAGAAAAAAAAATCAACAAGAAAGTATCTAAAAATACCCAGATTTCTTTCTACTCACCCAAAGATTACCATTTTTAACACCTTGGTATTTATCCTTCTGGAGTTATTGTAAGTCTCTGTATTACACACACACACACACACACACCTCTCATATAAATATGTGTAATTTTTTAGAGCTATGCTTATGTTGTACCACAGTGCTTTGATTGTGTTTATAAGAAGTTGTCTGTTTCATCAAGGTTGTCCAATTTATTGATGTATAATTATTCATGGTATCCTTTATTGTCTTTTTTATATAGATAGATGGAGAATAATGTCTCCATACATATGAGGAATCCCTCTTCATTTTCTCTCAACCTTCATGCCATTTCCCTACCGACACCCTGCACCCCAGGCCTAAGCAATCACTTATCTACTTTTTGTCTGTATAAATTTGCCAACTCTGGAACATTTCATTTAAGTGGAATCATACCAATGTGGTCTTTGTTGACTGGCTTCTTTCATCTAATATAATGCTGTGAAGGTTCATCCAGAGTGGAGCTTGTATCAGTACTTCATTTCCTTATTGTTGAATAGTACTTAATTCTATGAATATACCACATTTGGGCAGTTTATTCTTATTACAGCATTCTATGATGATTATATTAAAATGGAAATCAATTCCTATAACTCCTCTCTTCAGAAGCTACCAGTGACTCCCATCATACTCTGAGTAAAAGTCAAAGTCTGTAATGACCTACAAGGGGCTGGCTATGTATTCTGCATGTATTTTCTCCTCATTTTTTTCGGTCTAGCCAAAGTGGGCTCTTGTTATTGCTCACGCATGCCAGGCATACTTTTGCAGCAAGGCCTTTACACTTGCTGCTTGCTTTTCCTGTAATTTCCTTCACCCCAGTTACCTACATGATTTGTCTCCTCACTTCTGTCAGGTCATACTCAAGTATTATCATCTCAGTGAAGCTTTCCCTGGTGAAATATGCTCCCCAACTCCACTGCTCCCAACCCCCAACATAGTTTGTCTGCCTTCTTGCATTATTTTTCTGTGTGGAACATATCACTAACATATTTATCTTATTTATTGTCCTTTTTTCCCCCAACTAAAATGTAAGTGCCACGAGGGCAAGAATTTTTGTCTTTGCTTAATACTCTATCCCCGGCACCTGGAAAAGTGCCTGGTAGATAATAGGCACTAATGTATATTTTCACTGAATGAATAACATTATCTCTAGAAAGGAGACTGGGTGGCTAAACAAGGCTGGCAGGAGACCATTTACTATATATTGTTTCATATTTCTTAAATTTTGAATCATATGGATATATTATCTAATAACATAGATAAAATTAAAATTAGGAGTTATGAGCAAGGTCTAAAATTACATAGAACCTAGTCTCACTTTTCTTTTCTTTTTGGCCATGCCACGTAGCTTGCGAGATCTTAGTTCCCCAACCGAGGGTTGAACCTGGGCCACTGCAGTGGAAGCACCAAGTCTTCACCACTGGACCACCAGGGAATTCTCTCATATATAGAACCTATTAAATAAAAATTGGATTTGTGAGTTTTTTGGTAAATTTCAAGACAGTATAGTATACCTAAGTAGGAATCTGAAACTATAAGAAGGAAGAACTATAATTCCGTTTGTGTGTGCGCTTAGTCGCTCAGTCGTCTCCAACTCTTTGTGGCCCCATGGACTGTAGCCCGCCAGGCTCCTCTGTCCATGGGGATTCTCCAGGCAAGAATGCTGGAGTGGGTTGCCATGCCCTTCTCCAGGCGATCTTCCCAACCCAGGGATTGAACCCAGGTCTCCCACATTGCAGGATTCATTACCAAGTGAGCTATCAGGGAAATCCCTAATTTCTTTTGGGTTCTTGTAAGAACTCCTGAAAATGGAAGGTAAAAGTTTTGGTGTAAGTAGCTTGACAGTGGTAAAATGTATTTTCTTATTCGCTGTAAAGTTTTTTTTTTTCCACCGTAAGGTTTGATGTCTTTACTATAGCTTAATGCAGTCTTATAAATTCTGACCAAGAGTATACTTTTTATCCTTATTGTTATTCAGTCATTCAGTTGTGTCTGACTTTTTACAGCCCCATGGACTGTAGCACATCAGGCTTCGCTGTCCTTCACTATCTCCCAGAGTTTGCTCAAACTCATGACCATTGAGTCAATGATGCCATCCAACCATCTCGTCCTCTGTCACTGCCTTCTCCTCTTGCCTTCAATCTTTCCCAGCATCAGGGTCTTATCAAATGAGTCAGTTCTTCACATCAGGTGGCCAATGTATTGGAGCTTCAGCTTCAGCATCAGTTCTTCCAATGAATATTCAGGGTTGATTTCTTTTAGGATTGACTGATTTGATCTCCTTGCAGTCCAAGGGACTCTCAAGAGTCCTCTCCAGCACCACAGTTCGAAAGCATCAATTTTTCCTACTGGAGAGGAAAGAAAAGCTTTCACTTGCTTGTACCATTTATATTTCCAAAACTTTGTGCTTTCAGAGACTCTACCAAAAGTCATAACAGCTACTGTTAGTAGCTACATAAAGCTACTAAAGTAAAAACACCCGTTTCTTTCTAATTCCTGAGTCATATAGCTTCTTGTGTACAAGAGGTTTTAAAAAAATGTATAAGGGTAAAGCCGGGGCTCAAATTAGCCAGAAGTGCAACTTAGCTACTTTCCAGGTAGCTATTTAGTCGCTTCCTACCTTCCTTCCTAGTTCACAGTTATATGCTGTTCTGAAGTTCATGTCTAGGTTCTTACATGAGATAATAGCATAGTGGTCAAGTGTGATGGGCCAACTGACCTTTGATATCCCTCACCCAGACCTTTGGAGGTGGGAAATAAAAGAACATACACTTGGATATAGGAAAGTTTATGTGTTGTTTTTTTTTTTTCTGATACAGGGTCAAGGAAATGATTCCTCCAAGGCCACCTCTTACCCGTAGGACAGGAGGAGCTCAGAAAGTAAGTGCCAAGGCCAAGGTGAAACTCTGAGATGTTGAGTGCACCCACTTGAAAATAGGGCATGGGTTCTTCAGTATGTTTTCCAGAAGGGGTGAGAAAGTGTAGCTTCACAAATTTTCCCTCATGCTTCAGTCTGACCAGTGGCATGCAATGAATAGCATACAGTGTTTAATCTTTGGCTGATGGTTTCTGAGATGGGAAGAGAAGGGCAATTTATAACAAAAGGATTATTGAATGTAAAACCCAATCAAGTTTCAGACTTTCTTTCCATGTCTTGACCTCTTTGAGGCCCCTTTACCAGATATTTTGTATTTTTCTAGGCGGTGAGTGACTACCACATGCAGATCAAGAACATTGCTAGAGCCATTCTGAATGAATATCACACCATGTTTGGAAAACAAGTAGTCAAGACTGGGAATGATATAGACAGTGAAACCCTGGAGGAGCAGAAGTGCCAGCTCAGCTATGAACTTAATTGCTCTGGAAAATACTTTGCTTTCAAAGAACAGCTCAAGGTAAATATTAATTTATTAAACCGTGGATTTTTATGAAGCATCTTCTCTGCATATGTGGTTATCATTTCTTTTCCAGTTATGTTCAGCTATGCTCTACCTTTCTTGCTACTGGTGCAAAGACCTATGTTCTCTATGACAGAATGTCTAGAGACATTCTTCCACTCCTATATAGTCTTGGTATGGTTCAGTATCCATACTGAGTGTAAGCCTGTAATAAACAAATTCCTCACTTGAAATTAGGCCAGATTTCGTGTTGTACTAGCAAGCAGACACTCTGTACCTGGTGTTGATTCCATGACAGTTTTCTGTTTCCCATTGCAAACCTTTTCCTAGCCCACAGAATCACTAAGATTTGAGAAATATTTACTTAATAATAATTTCCCAAATAATAATGGCTAACATTTATTGAGTATTTGTTGTGTACAGACAGATTTTTAAATACTTCATATTTTACTAATTTCATCCTCACAACAACTATAAGAAAAAGGTACTCCTCATTTTATAGATAGAGAATTGCAGTATTTAGCTGGTTAAATAATTTGCCCAAGATTATAGAGCTAGTAAAGGTCAAAGATGGAATGTACATACAGGCAATCTGGCTCCAGACTCAGCTCAGAATCTGGCTTCTCATTTGCTACACTGCAGTGCCTCTCTGTGTACATTTACTATGTGCCCTAAACTGTACCAAACAGATACAAAGAAAGTATGTGGAAATAATAAAGTGAAAAACAACTGGTAGCCATGGAGACACGAGGCTCTTCTCAGGTGGCACAGGCACATCTCAGTTTGATCCCTGGTTCTGCTATTAGTAGCTGGATGACCATCTTCCCCTGTTATTTCTCTTTGGCCTCTCAATCCTCTTTTGAAGTAGTATAAGAATACCAGAAGTACGTATCCATTTAATAAATGAGGAAACCGAAATACCAAGTGTAAAATAATTTATGAGGTTGTACAGTGGCAGGATTAGAATCAGGATTCCATTGTTCAGTCTCTCAGATCAGGCCTTTCTCTTTTTTCTCCCTTGAATCATGTTGCCACTATGAGAAACATAATGCATAAACATAATGCTAAGGTTTTCTTTGGCTTTATGACTCTCTTTGCAAAGTGTGAATCCTGTATTGACCATTTTGATGATGATGGTAATGTCAAGAAAAGAATGATGTCATGAAGACATACTTTGATGTCATGCAAAGTGTGTTGATTGGAGGAAAATCAGAGAGCCGACAGTCTAGCAGTCACCAAGGAAAATCAGTTCACCTTCTGGGTTTCTGATGAGCCTTAGATCAGAAGCTCAAGGGAGGTCTTCTGCTGAACTGTGTTATCAGATGGTGATGTGTGTCTCTTGCAGCATGCTGTGGTAAAGATTGTGAGAGAGAAGTACTTGAAGACAACATCATTTGAAAGCCAAGAGGAGCTGCAGAAATTTATCAGTGAGCTATATGTTTTCTTGGTGGATCAGATGCATGTGGCCTTAAACCAGGTAGGTGCTTTAGAACTAAGCACTCTTCCTTTTCTCTGTAGGTCATCGGGTCTCCTCTAAATAAATTCCTTTCTTCTTCCCTCTTTTCTTCCTTAACACTACAGACATTTATTGGGGTAGCTGCTCTGTGCTAGGCATTGAAAACACAAAGATGAATGAGAAACTGCCTAACTTATAAGACGAATTTTTGGAAAAATAAGGGGGTATCCTCTTTCACGCAATCTCAAAAACTACAGAATGATCTCTCTTCGTTTCCAAGGCAAACCATTCAATATCACGAATGCCCCAACCAGTAACACTGAAGAAGCTGAAGCTGAACAGTTCTATGAAGACCTACAAGACCTTCTAGAACTAATACCCAAAAAAGATGTTCTTTTCATTCTAGGGGACTGGAGTGGAAAAGTAGGAAGTCAAGAAACACCTGCAGTAACAGGCAAATTTGGCCTTGGAGTACAGAATGAAACAGGGTAAAGGCTAATTAATAGAGTTCTACCAAGAAAATGCACTGGTCATAGCAAACACCCTCTTCCAACAACACGAGAAGACTCTACACATGGACATCACCAGATGGTCAACACCAAAATCAGATTGATTATATTCTTTGCAGCCAAAGATGGAGAAGCTCTATGCAGTCAGCAAGAACAAGACCGGGAGCTGACTGTAGCTCAGATCATGAACTCGTTATTGCCAAATTCAGACTTAAATTGAAGAAAGTGGGAAAACCACTAGACCATTCAGGTATGACCTAAATCAAATCCCTATGACTATACAGTGGAAGTGAAAAATAGATTTAACGGACTAGATCTAATAGACAGAGTGCCTGATGAACTATGGATAAAGGTTCATGACATTGTACAGAAGACAGGGATCAAGACCATCCCGAAGAAAAAGAAATACAAAAAAGCGAAGTAGCTGTCTGAGGAGGCCTTACAAATAGCTGTGAGAAGAATAGAAGCGAAAAGCAAAGGAGAAAAGGAAAGATATACCCATTTGATTGCAGAATTCCAAAGAATAACAAAGAGATAAGAAAGCCTTCCTTCAGCGATCAATGCGAAGAAATAGAGGAAAACAATAGAATAGGAAAGACTAAAGATCTCTTCAAGAGAATTAGAGATACCAAGTGAACATTTCATGCAAAGATGGGCTCAATAAAGGACAGAAATGGTAGGGACCTAACAGAAGCAGAAGATATTAAGAAGAGGTGGCAAGAATACACAAAGAACTGTACAAAAAAGATCTTCACAACCCAGATAATCATGATGGTGTGATCACTCACCTAGAGCCAGACATCCTGGAATGTGAAGTCAAGTGGGACTTAGGAAGCATCACTATGAACAAAGCTAGTGGAGGTGATGGAATTCCAGTTGATCTATTTCAGATCCTGAAAGATGATTCTGTGAAAGTGCTGCACTCAATATGCCAGCAAATTTGGAAAACTCAGCAGTGGCCACAGGACTGGAAAAGGTCAGTTTTCAGTCCAATCCCAAAGAAAGGCAATACCAAAGAATGCTCAAACTACTGCACAATTACACTCATCTCACACGCTAGTAATGCTCAAAATTCTCCAAACCATACTTCAGCAGTATGTGAACCATGAAATTCCAGATGTTCAAGCTGGTTTTAGAAAGGGCAGAGGAACCAGAGATCAAATTGCCAACATCCGCTGGATCATTGAAAAAGCAAGAGAGTTCCAGAAAAACATCTATTTCTGCTTTATTGACTATGCCAAAGCCTTTGACTGTGTGGGTCCCAATAAACTGTGGAAAATTCTGAAAGAGATGGGAATACAGACCACCTGACCTGCCTCTTGAGAAACCTATATGCAGGTCAGGAAACAACAGTTAGAACTGGACATGGAACAACAGACTGGTTCCAAATAGGAAAAGAAGTACATCAAGGCTGTATATTGTCACCCTGCTTATTTAACTTATATGCAGAGTACCTCATGAGAAACGCTGAGCTGGAGGGACCACAAGCTGGAATCAAGATTGCCGGGAGAAATATCAATAACCTCAGATATGCAGATGATGCCACCATTATGGCAGAAAGCGAGAAAGAACTAAAGAGGCTCTTGATGAAAGGAAAAGAGGAGAGTGAAAAAGTTGGCTTAAAGCTCAACATTCAGAAGACTAAGATCATGGCATCCGGTCCCATCACTTCATGGCAAATAGATGGGGAAACAGTGGAAACAGTGGCTGACTTTGTTTTGGGAGGCTCCAAAATGACTGCAGATGGTGATTGCAGCCATGAAATTATAAGATGCTTACTCCTTGAAAGGAAAGTTATGACCAACCTAGACAGCATATTAAAAAGCAGAGACATTACTTTGCCAACAAAGGTCCATCTAGTCAAGGCTATGGTTTTTCCAGTGGTCAAGTATGGATGTGAGATTTGGACTGTGAAGAAAGCTGAGAACAGAAGAATTGATGCTTTTGAACTGTGGTGTTGGAGAAGACTCTTGAGAGTCCCTTGGACTGCAAGGAGATCCAACCAGTCCATCCTAAAGGAGATCAGTCCTGGGTGTTCATTGGAAGGTCTGATGTTGAAGCTGAAACTCCAATACTTTGGCCACCTGATGTGAAGAGCTGACTCATTTGAAAAGACCCTGATGCTGGGAAAGATTGAGGGCAGGAAGAGAAGGGGATGACAGAGGATGAGATGGTTGGATGGCGTCACCGACTTAATGAACATGGGTTTGGGTGGAATCTGGGAGTTGTTGATAGATAGGGAGGCCTGGCGTGCTGCGGTTCATGGGGTTGCAGAGTCCTACACGACTGAGCAACTGAACTGAACTGAACTGATGCCAATTATATCTTCATAAACCTGGGGAGAAAAGAGAAAGTCTGAAAAGATTTTATTGTATTTGGCCAGAAAGAGGCTGTTGTTAACCTTTACATAGCGGTTTCATTGGTCTAATGAAGTAGATCCAAGTTATAGTGAATTGAAGAGTAAATGAGTGATCCAAAAGCAATTGGGATAAACATTCAAGAAGTTGGAAGATAAAGGGAAGAAGTAGGAAAATAGTAGCTGGAAATTAGAGATTTTCTTTTTAAGATGGAAGTCTTTAGAATGTCCTCAGGTTTAGGAAAAGGAGTCAGTAGATTGGGAGAAGTTGAAAGTTGAGGGGAAAGGGGGCAATCAATGGCAAACTTGGGATATACAAGTGGAAAAGGGTCAAGAATTTAGATGTAAGGATTAGTCTCGAAACAGAGAAGGATGTGATACCTCTTCCTCTGAGGCTGAAAGGAAAGACATACCATGGATGCAGGAATAAACAGTTCAGGGGCTTCCCGTCTTAACCACTGGTGGTTAAGTGGTTAAGAATCTGCCTTGCAATGCAAGGGATGCTGGTTTGATCCCTGGTCTACGGAGATTCCACATGCTGTGGACTAACTAAGCCTGTGCACCACAGCTACTGAGCCCATGCTCTTGGCCCTGAGAGCCGCAGCTGCTGAGCCCATGCTCTCGGCCCTGAGAGCCGCAGCTGCTGAAGGCGCATGTGCCTAGAGCCTGTGCTCTGCAACAGGAGAAGCCACCGATGAGCAGCAGCTCACACACCGCGATGAAGAGGAGCCCCCGCTCTCTGCAGCTGGAGAAGGCCCACATGCACCGACAGAGACCCACCACAGCCAAGAAGTTAGATACATCTTAGAAAACAGAGCTTGGTTGTGGGATTCAAAAGTTGTAGGATTTTTTTTTTTTTTTTTTTTTTTGCCTAATAATTTCTATTTCCTCTGTGAAGTAACTTCTTTACTGCAAGTGAAGGGAGTAAGTGTTGAATGGCAAGTTTGAAGAGAAGAAAATTTAGATACTGCCTAGCATAATGGAAAATGTTGCTGAACAAGGACAAACACATAGATTATTGAGAGTATTAAAGTCCTCAGCTAAGACCATATGCAGTTTTCTTCAGGCTCAATTAGCAGCTTCTGCCTAAGAAGGAAGAAGTCAGGTTGTAGGATTGTTTTGATTTGGGAGTTGTCTGAGCAAGTGCAGGAAAAGGACAAGGATGCCCAGGACTTGAATGTGCTGGTGAGAGAGCAGTATGAGTAGATAATCATGAGGTCCAGGCTTATCCATTTGGGAAATTATAGGCGTATTGGAAGTCAGAGAACAGTTTTAGGGGACTAAATGACAAGAAGACAGAAGGCTTGTAATGTGGGTGTGGGGAGTGGATATTAGAGGTAAAATATTTCTGGTTTGGGCATAGGAGTGTGTTGCTATAGGGATTTGGAGCTCAGAATTAGAAAGAACGGAGTACAAAGGCATTAACAGTGATCAGAAGCTCTCTTTGGCCCATCCCAAACTTAGCTTCACTCTTCACATTCCTTAGTAACTCTCCTTGTTAAAGTCAATGATACAAGTTTTATTTCTGGTTAAGAAATCGGGGGAGGGGTCTTCCCTGCCTCTAGCCTCTGGCCCAAGAGATTGCTTGTTATACCAGACCTCCTTTCCTATCTGGGTATAAAGGATATGTTATTTTTCCTTCTACCTTTCTGGCTATGTCTAAAATGTCTCCTTGGTAGAATCTGTCTATATATCCCACTGAAAATATAGATGTAGCTGCCAAAGATTTGTTTTCTCGATGTTTGAAGATTCTAGCTAGTTCTTGCCCTATTCATGTCATGACACCTAAAAAATGATAATATTTCTGTACACTAGAGAAAAGGAAAGAAGCTATTTGGGGTTAGAAGTGACTTAGGGATGCTGACTTCCCAGCCTTGAGGAGAGCAGTTCTGCTGTAAATAATTTTTACTCACTTCCATGACCTCAGACTTTTGGTGTTCAGATACCTGAGATTCTATTTCACCCTTGATATTTATCTGTTGGTTCACACGCACTCTGTTACTGTACTGGCAAGACTGTGAGAAACCTCAATATCATTTTAAATATCATAACTAGAGTCTCATATCTGGTTTATTCTTATAAAACTTCTCCTGATAACTGCTTCATTTTGTCTGCCTGTCATCTTGATGCTGACAAGACCATACCAGATGATGTCCAAGGCACCCCTCCAGTCATTTATACTAGCAGTGAACAGCTTCGACTCTTTGCATTTGAAGCAGAAGTCAATGAAAACTATGAAATGGCGACAGTGTACTATGAAGAGGTAATTAAACATCTTTCTGGTGGTTGTTGCCACTGCTAATTGTAAATATGGGTATAATACATAGTAGTGTTTGATTGTTTAAAATCCAACCTTGTTGATGAAAAGACTGACACATAGATCAATAAAACAGAGTCCAAAAATAGGTCCAGAAACAGAGCCATTATATTTTTGACAAAATTGTTTACAAATTTAAAAATTCAATGCCGAAAGGATAGGCTTTTCAAAAAATTGTGTTAGAACAGTCGGTTATCCATATGCAGAAAATGAACCTGGAGAGAGAGAAATAAAGATGGCAGAGTAAGAGGACATGGAGGTCACCTCCTTGCCATAAGCACATTAAAAATACATCTACATGTGGAACAATTCTCACTGGAAACTGACAGAAGGACTCATGTACAACAAGGCTGTAAGAAAGATACACGCATAATTTACTTGAAAGGGAAGAAAAGTGATTTGGTTGGGACCTGTGTCCCTAGGAGGGGACTCGGAAGAAAAGGGAAGGTGCACTGGTGTAAATTCAAACTGAGGAGTAAGTGGGTCAAGCCACAGACTGGGTGTCCCAGTCCTGGATTACAGTGTAGAGAAGACAAGGTCCCTTTGCTGGTTGGAGGACTGGCTGCTGGGACAGACAGAAAGGCTGGAGAAGCCTGGACTCCACTTATGAAGAATGCAAGTGTCCTGGCTTGCCCCTGAGGCAGGGCAGAGAGACATCTGCCCTACAAGCTGGCACATTCCTCATGGCCACCTTACCGTGCACCTGGGCCCAAGCCAAGCCAATGCTCCAGCCCTACTCAGACCACACCACAGCACAGCATTGGATCTGGGGGGCCACAACCAGGGAAAAAAATTCTAACCTGGGTTGCATCTGAGAAGAGCCACAGATGGCTACATAAGCAGCCATAGTTATAGCTGTGTGTGCATGGGCCCAGCTTGCTTCAGCACACCCTCCCTCTGGTGCAAATGCCCCAGTGTGGGGAGAGGGAGAAACGCGCACTCAATGGGAACACAGTCAGCTGGAGGAAAATTGTCACATCCAGTTGTGAAGCTGTTACCCTGTGTTTTCTTCTGAGAATTTCATAGTTTTAGGTACTACATTTATGTCTTTGATCCATTTGAATTATTTTTTGTATATGGTGTTAGGTAAGGGTTCAACTTCATTCTCTGCATGTGGATATTCAGTTTTCCTAGCAGAGTTTGCTTAAAATATTGTCCTTTCCCTACCAAATGGTCTTGACACCTTTGTCAAAAGTCATTTGACTATATATGTTAGGATTTATTTCTGGGCTCTCCATTCTATTCCCTTGGCTTATATGTCTGTCTTTATACCAGTACCAGACTGATTACTGTAACTTTGTTAAGTTCTGAAATCAGGAAGTTTGAGTTTTCTAGTTTTGTTCCTTTTTAAGATTGTTTTGGATATTTGGGATCCTTAAGATTCCATATGAATTTTGGAATGGGCTTTTTTGTTTCTGCAAAAAAATATCATTGGGATTTTGATAGATATTGCATTGAATCTGTATATTGCTTTTTACAGTATTAAGTCTTCTAATCTAATCTGTGAACATGCAATGTGCTTTCATTTGTTTGTCTCTCTTCTTTAATTTCTTTCAGCAATGTTTTATAGTTTTCACTCATCATAAGTTGTTTTTATTATTACATATTTGTGGATAAGCTGATATTTGCCTCCTCAAGACTGTGACAGAAGTGATTATATGTAAATCTTTAAAATGAAACATAAAACGAATCTTTTGATTCCCAAGTATTGGATGAGTATATGGTGACCAAAACACTGATACTAGAAAGCAATGAATTGAGGATTCTTTTTTTTTTTTGAGGCTTTCATTTTTTACATTATTTCCAGAAATATTTATTGACCACATAATATAAGTCAGACAAGTGACTGTTCTGGGCATTCAGAAGTTAGTGGTAAGCAAAAAAGAAGTCACATTTCTAATTTCATAGAGCTTATAGTATTTTTGGAGTGCTTGCTCTGTGATGTTATGTGCTTGAAGGATGTAACAGCGTCGCAGTAACCTTGGTCCTCCTGATGTTTCGTGTGGCAGAGGTTAGTTCGGGAGCCCCAGAACCTGGAGCACTGGCTGGACTACGGTGCCTTCTGCCTCCTAACTGAAGACAATATCAAAGCACAGGAGTGCTTTCGAAAAGCCCTTTCCCTGAACCAGAATCACATCCAGAGGTATGATTGGAAGAGAGATGAGGAATGAGTAGGGGCAGATAAGCTTCGGTGTGAGTTTGCCTTGGTTCCTGTGATGTGGGGCCATGTTGTCAGTCTTGCTGGTGGTCTCTTCTCAGCTTGTTGCTGTGTGGTGTCCTGGCTGTCCTGATGGAGAACTATGAGCAGGCGGAAGTTTTCTTCGAAGATGCTACTTGCTTGGAACCAACCAATGTTGTAGCCTGGACTTTACTTGGTTTGATACTTTCCTATGATACAAACGTCTCTTCTTTCATTAGAAGATTTTTCCTTTCTCTTTCCATTCTTTAATGGCTCATCATGTAATTCTTAAACTTTGGTGGAAGTGTGGGAAATCCAAATGAAATGCTGTCCTTCTACAGTATTTGATAGCGGGAAATTAGTCACATTTGTTTCAACGTCTTTTTTTTTTTTCAGGCTTGTACTATGAAATTCAAAATAATGATATTCGAATGGAAATGGCATTTCATGAAGCCTTCAAACAGCTTCAGGCACGGGTTCTTCAGGCACAAGTAACGAGGCAGAAGAGCGCTGGTACTGTAGAGTGTGTTGAGGAAGGAGGGAAAGCAGAATCCAGCTTAGGTCCTTGGGGAGTTACCAGTGGTTCTTCTACAGCAGCCCTCAAAGTGGAAGCCCCAACAGGTAGGACCAGGGAGATGGTGTGTGGCTATTGGAAGAATTCTTGGCCTCATGAGTGGGACCTGGCACATAAATACACAGTAAATATGTACTGTGTACATAAGTACACAGTAAATAGTTGTTAAATGAATGAGAACGTGGAGTTTTGAGTTGTTCCAGGGCTACCAGGCAACAGTCCTTCTAAACATTTCCTCATTCATATGACTGAAAGTTGGCAATTTCTACTGTTGTTGCTTGTCAATTTTTTGAGACTTAAAAATTTTTAGAGAATTTAACATCTCTGAAGGTGAAGGTGAAGGTGAAGGTGAAGTTGCTCAGTCGTGTCCGACTCTGCGACCCCGTGGACTGTAGCCTACCAGGCTCCTCCATCCAGGGGATTCTCCAGGCAAGAATACTGGAGTGGGTTGCCATTTCCTTCTCCAGGGGATCTTCCCGACCCAGGGATCAAACCCGGGTCTCCTGCATTAGAGGCAGATGCTTTAACCTCTGAGCCACCAAAAGGGGTATCATTTTAGCAGAGTAAGTTTCATTCTTTTCCCCCTCACTCTCTTCCCCAGGATCTAAAATCTCAGTAATGTGATTGTAAAATTTTAAAATTTATTTATACATTTTTTTTTCTTGTTCTTCATTAACATTCTCCTTTCCTCCACTTTAGGAAATCATTCTAATGTGTTTAAAGTTGTGTGTTTTTTTGTGTTTCCTGCATGTGTTATTTTGTTTATAAGTTGTTACACTTACTAACAAAGAATTGTTATTTTGTGTACATATATTTTCAACAGTTTAAGGTATAATGGATATTTCATAAACTGCACATATTTAACGTGTACAGTTTGATAAGTTTTGACATACGAACACATCCATGGAAACATCACCACAGTCAATATAATGAACATAATGAACATATCTGAAAACTCCAAAACTTTCTTTGTGCCCATTTGTAATCTCTTTCTCCCATCCAAGTATTCAATAGGCCTGACCCTGATCAGGTGAGATCTGGCGCATTCGGGGTGGTATGGCTGTAGACTGGAATCTCTTTGTCTTGGCCCTGTTTCCATATAAACACCAATCAACTTTCTATTACTATGTGCCGGGAGCCAGCATGAGGAATTCCACCCGTGACAAGGTCATGCGGCAGAGCTCTGATGGCAAGGCTAATCAGACCTCAGGTTTTCCCCCTGGGATTTCCTGAGCATCCACCCCCCAAAAAATAAGAATCTGCCTGCTTTTCCACTCTTCTAATATTCTCTGGAAAAAGTCAAATCAGGACTTTAGCCTTCTGCATTTGAAAGGGATGTTTCAGTAAAAACTCCTCTGATAACTCTCTAGCTTGCCTAACAGGTTCCCCCCGGACCTCTTACAGCTTGTGAATTGCTTGCAGCCCCCCAACCACAAGAGGCACAAAGCTTAAAGCATCTTAAAGATACAGAGCCTTTTCTAAAGAGTTAAAAATTATATTGGTAGAGGGTTTTCACTGTTGACTCAATGACTGCTACCAGGCCTCCATATTCTTTATCTTTTAGGCACCTGGGAGGATGTTAATCAATGTAAACGGGATATGGAAAAAGATATATAGTAGTTTTGATGTTAGCAACACTAGACTTTTGAGTTAATTACTTTTGTTATATATCACTGTACTCTTCTTGTGTCCTTGCTATGTAAGAATGTAACTTTATTTAGTGCTTTCTGAGAGTGGCACCAGACTTTGGGAAGATCAACACAAATAAGTCTTCTGGTTAACAAACCATTATCAGAAAAAAGGCTGTAGAATGTTAATTGGCCTTTTTGGCCAGAAGATGATGTAAATCACCTAAGACTTATGTATACAATTAGGTATGCAGAGAGAAAAGCCTGGTTTTGATAAGAGTCTGGGCTGCTAACGCTGCATAACTTTGTGTTACCCATTGATCTCCATATTTTATCAAAAGTATAAAAGGCCTTCTGAACAATAGAGGACGGGGCCAGTCACTGGACTGGTTTCCCCCGTGTCTCCTCTTTACTCTAATTTCAGGCTGAATTCCCATCTGGAGTGGGGCGGCTCACCATGTATACTTACTTGTCCTGGCTTTTAAGATCCACACAAGGGGGAGCCCAAGGCGGGGCACCCCCCGATATTCAAGTGGGCGCCGGTGGCCCAACGTAGATGGTGCTAGCTCCTTGTCTGAAACTTTATTGGCCTTCCCCGTAAACCAAGTTATTCAGCCTTCTTTCTCCACTTAATTTTCCTACTACACTATTTCTTCCTAATCTAATCTTATATTAATAAATAAATAAGTTTCCTCGCCAACGCCGTCCCTGCTTCCAATTCCCTGGATCCACCGGGGCTGGACCCCGGCACCTATGGATGAGTTTGCATATGTTATAATTTTACTTATTTATTTATGGATGCGCTGGGTCTTCATCAATGTGTGCAGGCTTTCTCTAGCTACAGTGAGTGCGGACAGCTACTCTTTGCTGTGGTGTGTGGGCTTCGCATTGTGGTGGCCTCTCTTGTTGCAGAGCAAGGGCTCTAGGGCTTTGGGCTCAGTTGTGGATCACAGGCCCAGCTGCTTCGCTGCATGTGGGATCTTCCCAGACCAGGGGTCCAACCTGTGTCCTCTGCATTGGCAGGCAGATTCTTAACCACTGGGGATGTCCCAGCTTTAGAATTAAGAAGAATTATACAGTATATACTCTTTTTTGGTCTGACTTTTTCCACTTTAGTTGGTCAGTCAGCTCAATCACTCAGTCATGTCTGACTCTTTGCAACCCCATGGACTGCAGCACGCCAGGCCTCCCTGTCCATCACCAACTCCTGAAGTTTACTCAAACTCATGTCCATTGAGTTGGTGATGCCATCCAGCCATCTCATCCTCTGTCATCCCCTTCTCCTCCTGCCTTCAATCTTCCCAGCATCGGGGTCTTTTCATGAGTCAGCTCTTCGGATCAGGTGGCCAGAGTATCGGAGTTTAAGCTTCAGTATCAGTCCTTCCAATAAACATTCAGGACTGATTTCCTTTAGGATGGACTGGTAGGATCTCCTTGCAGTCCAAGGGGCTCTCAAGAGTCTTCTCCAACACCACAGTTCAAAAGCATCGATTATTCAGCACTTAGCTTTCTTTATAGTCCAACTCTCAGATCCATACATGACTACTAGAAAAACCATAGCCTTGACTAGATGGACCTTTGTTGGCAAAGTAATGTCTCTGCCTTTTAATATGCTATCTAGGTTGGTCATAACTTTCCTTCCAAGGAGTAAGCGTCTTTTTATTTCATGGCTACAGTCACCATCTGCAGTCATTTTGGAGCCCAAAGAAATAAAGTCTGACACTGTTTCCACTGTTTCCCCATCTATTTGCCATGAAGTGACGGGACCAGATGCCATGATCTTCGTTTTCTGAATGTTGAGCTTTAAGCCAACTTTTTCACTCTCCTCTTTCACGTTCATTAAGAGCCTCTTTAGTTCTTCACTTTCTACCATAAGGGTGGTGTCATCTGCATATCTGAGATTATTGATATTTTTCCTGGCAGTCTTGATTCCAGCTTGTGCTTCATCCAGCCCAGTTTTTCTCATGAAGTACTCTGCATATACATTAAATAAGCATGGTGACAATATACAGCCTTGACATACTCCTTTTCCTATTTGGAACCAGTCTGTTGTTCTATGTCCAGTTCTAACTGTTGCTTCGTGACCTGCACACAGGTTTCTCAAGATGCAGGTCAGGTTGTCTAGTATTCCCATCTCTTTCAGAATTTTCCACAGTTTATTGTGATCCACACAGTCAAAGGCTTTGGCATAGTCAATCAAGCAGAAATAGATATTTTTCTGAAACTCTCTTGCTTTTTCGATGATCCAGCTAATGTTGGCAATTTGATCTCTGGTTCCTCTGCCTTTTCTAAAACCACCTTGAATATCTGGAAGTTCATGGTTCACGTATTGCTGAAGCCTGGCTTGGAGAATTTTGAGCATCACTTTGCTAGTGTGTGAGATGAGTGCAATTGTGTGGTAGTTTGAGCATTCTGTGGCATTGCCTTTCTTTGGTATTGGAATGAAAACTGACCTTTTCCAGTCCTGTGGCCACTGCTGAGTTTTCCAAATTTGCTGGCATACTGAGTGCAGCACTTTCACAGCATCATCTTTTAGGATTGGAAATAGTCCAACTGGAATTCCATCACCTCCACTAGCTTTGTTTGTAGTGATGCTTCCTAAGTCCCACTTGACTTCACATTCCAGGATGTTTGGCTCTAGGTAAGTGATCACACCATCGTGATTATCTGGGTCATGAAGATCGTTTTGTACAGTTCTTCGGTGTATTCTTGCCACCTCTTCTTAATATCTTCTGCGTCTGTTAGGTCCCTACCATTTCTGTCCTTTATTGAGCCCATCTTTGCATGAAATGTTCCCTTGGTATCTCTAATCTTTCTCATTCTATTGTTTTCCTCTATTTCTTTGCCTTGATCACTGAGGAAGGCTTTCTTATCTCTCCTTGCTATTCTTTGGAACTCTGCATTCAGATGCTTATATCTTTCCTTTTCTTCTTTGCTTTGGCTTCTCTTCTTTCCTCAGCTATTTGTAAGGCCTCCTCAGACAGCCATTTCGCTTTCTTGCATTTCTTTCTCTTTGGAATGGTTTTCCTCCATGTCTCCTGTACAGTGTCATGAACCTTCATCCATAGTTCATCAGGCACTCTGTCTATCAGATCTCGTCCCTTAAATCCATTTCTCACTTTCACTGTAAAATTGTTAGCGATTTGATTTAGGTCATACATGAATGGTCTTGTGGTTTTCTCTACTTTCTCCAGTTTAAGTCTGAATTTGGCAATAAGGAGTTCATGATCTGAGCCACAGTCAGCTCCCAGTCTTGTTCTTGCTGACTGCATAGAGCTTCTCCATCTTTGGCTGCAAAGAAGATAATCAGTCTGATTTCAGTAATGACCATCTGGTGATGTCCATGTGTAGAGTCTTCTCTTGTGTTGTTGGAAGAGGATGTTTGCTATGACCAGTGTGTTCTCTTGGTAGAACTCTATTAGCCTTTGCCCTGCTTCATTCTGTACTCCAAGGCCAAATTTGCCTGTTACTGCAGGTCTTTCTTGACTTCCTACTTTTGCATTCCAGTCCCCAGTAATGAAAAGGACATCTTTTTTGGGTGTTCTAGAAGGTCTTTTAGGTTTTCATAGAACCGTACTTCAGCTTCTTCAGCATTACTGGTCAGGGCATAGACTTGCATTACCGTGATATTGGGTTGCCTTGTAAACGAACAGAGGTCATTATGTTGTTTTTGAGACTGCATCCAAGTGCTGCATTTTGGACTCTTGTTGACTATGATGGCTACTCCATTTCTTCTAAGAGATTCTTGCCCACAGTAATCAATTTAATAGTCATCTGAGTTAAAATCATCCATTCCAATCCATTTTAGTTCACTGATTCCTAAAATGTCAGCGTTCACTCTTGCCATTGCTGGTTTGATCACTTCCAGTTTGCCTTGATCCATGGACCTAACATTCCAGGTTCCTATGCAATATCGCTGTTTATAGCATTGGACCTTGCTTTCTTCACCAGTCATATCCACAACTGGGTGTTCTTTTTATTTTGGCTCCATCTCTTCATTCTTTCTGGAGTTAGTTCTCCACTGATCTCCAATAGCATATTGGACACCTATCAACCTGGGGAGTTCATCTTTCAATGTCCTATCTTTTTGCCTTTTCATACTGTTCATGGGGCTCTCTAGGCAGGAATACTGAAGTGGTTTGCCATTCCCTTCTCCAGTGGACCACATTTTGTCAGAACTCTCCACCATGACCCGTCCATCTTGGGTGGCCCTACACAGCATGACTCATAATTTCATTGAGTTAGAGAAGACTGTGGTCCATACGGTTAGATTGGTTAGTTTTCTGGTGGTTTTCAGTCTGTCTGCCCTCTGATGGAGAAGCATAAAAGGCTTATGAAAGCTTCCTGATGCGATAGACTGACTGAGGGGGATACTGGGTCTTGTTCTGATGGGTGGGGCCATGCTCAGTAAATCTTTAATCCAATTTTGATTATTTTGAGACTCAAGCATGTTGTTGCCCATATCAGTAGTTCATCCTTTTTTATTGCTAAATAATATCCTGATGTGTGGCGATACCAACACTGTATTTATTTAATCAACGCTGGGCTGGAAGAAGCACAAGCTGGAATCAAGATTGCTGGGAGAAATATCAATAACCTCAGATATGCAGATGACACCACCCTTACGGCAGAAAGCAAAGAACTGAAGAGCCTCTTGAAAGTGAAAGAGGAGAGTGAAAAAGTTGGCTTAAAGCTCAACATTCAGAAAACGAAGATCATGGCATCTGGTCCCATCACTTCATGGGAAATAGTTGGGGAAACAGTGGAAACAGTGTCAGACTTTATCTTTTTGGGCTCCAAAAATCACTGCAGATGGTGACTGCAGCCATGAAATTAAAAGATGCTTACTGCTTGGAAGAAAAGTTGTGACCAACCTAGATAGCATATTGAAAAGCAGAGACATTACTTTGCCAACAAAGGTCCGTCTAGTCAGGACTATGGTTTTTCCAGTGGTCAGGTATGGATGTGAGAGTTGGACTGTAAAGAAAGCTGAGTGCTGAATAATCGATTCTTTTGAACTGTGGTGTTGGATAAGACTCTTGAGTGTCCCTTGGACTGCAAGGAGAGCCAACCAGTCCGTTCTGAAGGAGATCAGCCCTGGGATTTCTTTGGAGGGAATGATGCTGACGCTGAAACTCCAGTACTTTGGCCACCTCATGAGAAGAGTTGACTCATTGGAAAAGACTCTGATGCTGGGAGGGATTGGGGGCAGGAGGAGAAGGGGACAACAGAGGATGAGATTGCTGGATGGCATCACTGACTCAAAGGATGTGAGTCTGAGTGAACTCCGGGAGTGCATGATAGACAGGGAGGCCTGGTGTGCTGCAATTCATGGGCTCGCAAAGAGTCAGACACGACTAAGCGACTGAACTGAACTGAACTGATATATATTTGGGCTGTTTCTAGTTTGGGACTGTTAAAGTTGCTGTGGATATTGTGTACAAATTTTTGTGTAGACATGGACTTTCATTCTTTTGGATAAATACTTGTTATTATTCTTTGTCACAAAGTTGTGTTTGACTCTTTACAACCCCATGGAATGCAGCATGCCAGGCTTCCTTGTCCTTCACCATCTCCCAGCATTTGCTCAGATTCATGTCCATTGAGTCAGTGATACCATCCAACTATCTCATCCTCTGTCACCCCTGATACTAGGAAAGATTGAGGGCAGGAGGGAAAGAGGATGAGATGTATAAATACGTAGAAGTCGAATAGCTGGGACTGTTCAACTTAGAAGCTGAATATCTGGGTTATCTAGCCATATGTTTTTTATTTTCTAATATTTGAGAATTTTTCCAGATATACTTGTTTCTTATTTCTAATGTAATGTAATAGTGGTTAGAAAATGTACTTTACATGATTTGAATCCTTTTAATTCTATTTTGACTTGTTTTATGGTCTAGTAGTTTAATCTGACTTGATCCATGTACACTTGAAAAGAGTGTATATTCTGAGGTTGTTGAGTGGAGTGTTCTGTAAAGTGAGTTTAATTAGTTGATTATGTTGTTCAGCTCCACAAATGCTTTGTAGTTTTGTGCCTTTGAAGTTTTGTTTAAATAGTTCTTCCTACCTCAAGTCACATTTTCTTCAATTAACTTTATAATATTAGTTTTACATTTACATGTTTAATCTGTCCAGATTCCATCTTTGAGTGTGATGCTAGGTGGGAACTAGTTTCATTTTTCTCCATGTAGAGAGATAATTTTCTCAAAACCGTATGTTAAACAATCATCTTTTATCATTTGATTTAAGGTGTATATGTCTCTGAGCTCTATGTTCTGATTTGTCTGATCTTAAAACAACATCACATTCTTTATTGCTGTGGTGTTATACTATGCCTTGGTTTCTGGCATATGAGGTTTTCCCATTTACTTGCTTTTTGTATACCTGATTTACCTGTTCATGAATCTTTATTCACCTATATGAATTTTATAGTGAGTTTATCAAGTACATTAAAAAGCCAGTTGGACATTTTATTTCAACTGTATTGAGTTTATAAATTAATTTAGGGGTAATACACATCTGTGCTTCTGTGCTTGGTCCTCAGTCATGTCCAACTCTTAGTGACACCATGGACTGTAGCTGTCATGTCCTCCTTCAGGGGATCTTCCCAACCCAGGAATCAAACCCAGGTCTCAAGCATTGCAGGTGGATTCTTTACCGTCTGAGCCAACAGGGGACCCCAATAGACATCTGCATATTATTAACCATTCTATCCAAGTTTGTGGAGAATCTCTCCATTTACTCAGGTCATCTTCTGGGTTCTTTATTAAAGTTTTTAACATTTTTTCACCAGTGAGGCCCTGTTTAAGTAATTCATAGTTGTTTTATTGATTGCATTGCTATCAGAAGAGTATCTTATTTTAATTATGTTTTCTAGTTGGTTATTGCTGGTATTTTTTAATGTACGCTATTGATTTTCTACATTTTAGATTTTAGTGTATACTATTGCTCTTTATTTTTTATTTTTTAGTTTTTATTTTTTAAATTTTAAAACTTTAGTTCCCCAAACATGAACTTGTGTGCATGTCAGACATAGATGATTCAATTAGCTCATTGCTCTTTAGATTTGACTTGTGTATGATAATCTAATTTGACTCATTTTTTTAAAATAGGGAGCTTAGTTTATTTATTTGTTTATTTTCAGCTGGGCTGGGTCTTCATTACTATGCGGGCTTTTCTCTAGGTGCAGAGTGAGGGCTACTCTCTAGTTGAGGAGGGCAGAGTTCTCCTTGCAGTGGCTTCTTTTATTGCCAAGCACAGGCTCCCGGGCGTGCAGGCTTCAGTAGTTGCGGCACTTGGGCTCTAGAGCACAGGCTCAGTAGTCGTGCGCAGGCTTAGTAGCTCCTTGGCATGCGGCATCCTCCTGGACCAGAGATGGAACCTGTGTCTCCTGCACTGGCAGGAGGATCCTCCACTGCTGAGCCCCCAGGGAAGCCCGTAATTTGACTCTTATTGACTCAGGTAGATTATTACTTCTATTGTTTTTTCCAGAATATGATCATTATATCATCTGCCAATAATGATAGTGTTACCTTTTCTTCCCAATTCTCATACTGCTCACTTCTTTTTATTATTTACAGTAATATGTTGTATATTAGTTGTAGTGTTCAGCCTTGTCTTCTTTTCCTAAGGGGAATGAGTTTAAAGTTTGTCTATTAAATCTAAAATATGGTTTTAAGATTTTTCTTAAAAAAAAAAAAACACAAAACCTTTACAGAATTAAGAAAAGTCTCTTCTGTTCTTAATTTCCAAAGAGTTTTTTTCATTAATAAGTATTGATCTTCATCAGATTCTTTTTCTGCATCAATTGAAAAAAAATTATTTTCTCCTTTTATCTATTAGTATAGTGAACAACATTGATAGATTTCTTTTATACTGAACAGTCCTCGCAATAATTGAATAAATACTGCTTGATCATAGTGTATTAACTTTTAATATACCTTTTTATTTGAATAGCTAACTCTTTATTTTGGATCTTTGCATCTGTGTTCGTAAATGAAAGCCTATAATTTTTTTTGTCTAGTTTTATGATCCAGATTATTAGGTACCTTTTGTTCTTTTGCTTTTAGTCTTTAATGTATTTGTATTTTATGTTTATTAGTGTTATTCATGGCATTTTCTACTTTTTTGCATTTTCTACTTTTTAGAGTTCATCAATTTCATCTAGGTTGAAAAAATTCATTAGAAGGACATGTTTTTTCATATTAATATATTATTTTTATACAAACTTTATTTTTTAGAGCAGTTTAAGTGTCTAAGGTTATATCTTGTTCTTTTATTGATAACATATTCATCTATCTCTTCATTTTCCCCAATTCTGTGTTTATTTCTGTGTTAGATAGGTCGGTTGGCTACATTTCCCTGTCTTGAAGAAGTGCCTTATGTAGGAGATGTCCAATGGGGTCCAGCAGGGCACTCTTCTCTGGTCACCAGAGGTATACACTCTAGAAGTATCCCTCTTCTCTTGTGGCAAGGTGAACTTTATGGGCATGCTGGTAAGCAGGACTGGCCCCTGGCCCAATTGTCCATGAGGCTGTGCCTCACGTGGTGACTGAGGGCCCACTGGATAGCACAGTATCTTCCTGTGTGGTTGGTTGTGCGTCCCTGAGGGACTCAAGGCTGGTGCCAGTCCACTGGTGGGCAAGTCCGTATCCCCAAACAGCTGTTTGTGAGCTCCAGGGGAGCTCATGGCTTGTGCCAACCCACTGGTGAGTGGGGTCGATTCCCATTGGTAATAGGCCAAAGGGCAGATTCTAAAATGGCATTTACTAGTACCAATGTTATTATGGTAGAATGCTTCAAAAATAGCTGTTTCACCAGTGTTTGCATCCCTAGAGGGAGTACCAGCTTCTGCCACTCCAGAAGGTTCTCCAAGATCAGCAAGAGGGTCTGACCCGGGCTCCTTTCAAGTTAATGCCTCTGTGCTGAGACTTGGAGCATGTGAGATTTTGTGGATGCCGTTTGAGTGGATTATCTATTTCCTATAGTCCTTTGGCTCTCCTTATCCTAAGCCCCACTGGTTTTCAAAGCCAGGTGTTCTGAGGGCTTGTCTTCCTGATGCAGAATCCCTGGGTTGAGGAGCCTGATGTAGGGCTCAAACCCCTTGCTCCTTGGGGAGGACCTCTATGATGGTGATATTCCTCGTGTTTGTGGGTCACCAAGCTGAGAGTGTGGATCCTGACTATACCATGTCCCCATCCCTCCTACTATCTCATTGTGGTTCCTTTTTTAAGTCTTTAGTGTGGAAAACATTTTCTTCTAGTCTCTGTCATTTTCATAGATAAAGACAGCTGTTCTATAAGTGGTTGTAAATTTGGTGCATCCAAATTTACACCTCCCTCCAAATGGGAGGCGGTGAGTTCAGGGTCTTCCTACTCTGCTATTTTGGCCACCTCCAGTTTCTTTCTTTTTTTTTTTTTCATTAAGATCATCATGTCTCGATGATCAGTCTGCATATTTAACCAGTCTCTTTTTCCTGAAGTGCATATTGTATTACCTCCATCTCTAATAGTTTGGGTTTCCTTCTCTATCTTGTTCTGCCTACAATGCGGGAGACCTGGGTTCAGTCCCCGGGTCGGGAAGATCCCCTGGAGAAGGAAATAGCAACTCACTCCAGTACTCTTGCCTGGAAAATCCCATGGATGGAAGAGCCTGGTAGGCTACAGTCCATGGGGTCACAAAGAGTTGGACATGACTTAGCAACTTCACTTCACTTTGCTGTCTTGATACATCCATTGGGTGTAATCATTTCCCAGTAATACTGTCTTACTTTCTAAGATCTCACCTACCCTCACAGTTTCTGTTTCACTTCTCATAACTCTCAAATGTCTGTCTTTAATGCTGACGCCCCTCCAGAGTCTAGCAGTGGATTTTGCCACTAGTTAACTCATCTCCCCATATCTCAAACTGACTACATTGTCATATTAGGCACCCAAGCTCATGATCTCAGAGTCAGTCCTGCTTCTTCTTGCTTGCTTACTTGACCTTCCCCGTATCTTTATATCAAGTTGATTTCCCAGACCAGCTGATTCTCTTTCGAAATGCTCCCTACACCATGCCTTTATATTTCCACCGCTATCCATTACCAATATCCAGAGTGTTATAACAGCCTTATTATGGACGTCTTCATCAACATTTTTTTCTCCTTGCTGCATAGTACTGCTAGAGTAATCTTCATAAAATACCACTTTAGTCCTCTGATTTTTCTGCTAAAACTCTTAATTGTAACCCTCTTCTTTTTCTTATAGAAGAAAACTCCTAGCATTCAAATACCAATACAGTCTAGCCCCTAACCTCCCTTTCCTTAATTTTTGCTATGCAGTCCTCAGTACCTATTAAAATAATTAGCTTGCTACTCCCAAGCGTTAGCCCCTACCTCTTTACCTATCCAACTTTTACCTATTTTTCAAAGCCATATCTTTTTCTCTAGCTGAGAGTGACTTCTTCTGAGTCAGAGCCAATTGGCATTGATCATTTCCTAACTGGCATTGCTTTTTATTTTTATTCCTAAAACATGTATTTATGTGAGAGGCAGCATGGTATGTTTAAGAGCTTCAGCAAATTAACTTTTCTGTGGTGGTTCACTTTGTTTAAGGCAACATAATAAACATATCTCATAGTGTTGTGAAAAATAAATAAAACTATGCATTACAGTCCTTATGTTCAAATACAGTCATGTTCAAATGGAGCTACTTTATATGACGATGATGATGATGGTGACGATTTTTGAATAATGAGATACAATAGAATTCTTGTCCTCAAGGAGTTTTAATATTTTGTAAAACTATGTTAATATTCTCCTTTGGATTCTTGAGATTCTAGGTATAGTTTTGGCAATAGGTATTTGTTTGGCATTATCAGGACTTGGGCTCACAGCAGGTTTGGACTAGGGAGTCATCATGGCAGGAGCTGTGCTGTCCATGTAGCTTGTGCTCTTTAAATTAATCAGAATAAAAGTCTGCAAAACAACATTTCTTTCCATGAAATATTTAGGGGATATGTATGCTTTGGAAGTTACTTATATTTTATCTTCTTTTATAATAAAATTTTTTCACTGTATTTGTCTTTCATTTTTTAAATTATGAAAATATGATAACACATTTATAGGAGACTTGAAAATGCATAATAGAGTTACTTGTAGTTCCACTTATATATTACAATTATTTTTTAAAGTAGGTAAATTAAGAGTTTTAGTTGGAGATTCAATATCAAGCTCTCAAAGATTAACAGAATGAATATACAGAGAAATAGAAGGATATAGTAGACCTGAAAAGCACTATAAACCAGTTTGACATAATTAAGATTTACACAATTTTCATATAACAATAAGATACAAATTCTATTCAAGGTCCCATAGACTGTAAACTATGAAGACATTGGAACATATCCAGTGATATAAGACCAGGTGCAAAAATTTCATGGTCTAAATATACTGATATCATACAGTCTGTTCTCTTTTCACTGTGGTATTATATTAGAGATCAACATCAAAATATATTTGAAAATAACTCACATATTTTCAAGTGCAATATGACATTTACCAAGAGAGATATTTGACTTAGCTATTGAGAGCCTCAACAAAATTAGAAGACAAAAAACACAGAGGGTAGTTGCAGAGAAGAAAGTGTTTGAATGAGAAATTAATATCAAAGATACTTTAAAAATCTCATTTGGGGGAAGTTAAATGTCACAAATATTTGTAATAGAGTAAAAATGAAAAGAGAATTTACCAGAATTTGTTGTACACTGAAGCTGCTCACTGCAATTAAATACAATGTGGAGTCTTGAATGAAGTATGAAAACAAATAATGGACACTAGCATAATGAAGGAAATGGCAACCCACTCCAGTGGTCTTGCCTGGAGAATCCCAGGGACGGGGGAGCCTGGTGGGCTGCCGTCTGTGAGGTTGCACAGAGTCGGACACGACTGAAGCGACTTAGCAGCAGCAGCAGCAGCAGCAGCAGCATGATAATGAATAAATACTGTATCACATGTTAACTTCCTGTTGTTTTTTTGCAACATAGTATTTCTTAATATTTTCAGAATTGGATTAGAAGTTTCAAGCCTCCTTCAAATTTTTTCCTATAATAAACATTTAAATATTAATACAGTTTAGGAAGGTGTTTTTTTCTCATTAAAATATAATCTTTTTAGGACTAGGAGCTCCATTATCCATTCTAGATGAATTTCTTGATGAATCCTCTCAGCTGCAGTCTGATTCCCATGAACCCATTTTGTCTGTACAATCTCAGGATCCAGCTGTCAGCCAAAAAGCATCCAACATACTTATCAAGGAGACAGCATCAAAAAAAGGTAGCTAGAATAAAGATTTCTGCTTGAAAGAAGGGCATAAACAAACTAGGCAATGATAAAGACTCTTATGATGACCAAAATGGCAGTCTTGTTTGAAGTTGATTGGTTTATGTGTTATGTTTAAATTCCTTCATATGAGGCTAGTCTCTGAAATCCAATCTCAGTAGTGCCACTCTTTCACTTTTAGCTCAGAGAAATAGCCAACAGATTTACGACTTTCTAACAGTGAATTTTCATGTTTGGAATATCTAAAGGTTCAAAGTATCTACAGATCTGTTTCACATTCAGGAAGACCTGAATACTTTTTTTGGCCGGAGAGGGGGTGGGTGCATGCTGTCCAACAAGTGGGATCTTAGTTCCCTGACAAGGGATTGAACTTGTGCTTCCTGCAGTGGGAGGGGGGAGTCCCAACAGCTGGACTGCCAGGGAAATTGCAGGAAGATCTGAATTAAAAAAAAAAACTCTCATTTCATTCAACTTTTATTTGGAACCACCAGTAGACTAACCTTGAGAACCTAGGAGATCTCTTTGGGGGCCATTGTTGTAGAATAATCTATAGCTTTCAAGATTATACTTTCTCTCTTATAATTGAGTAGAATACTCTCTCTTCTATGTATCTGAGGTTCTGAATTTTCTCTTTATATCTAATTGTCTATTATTTTAATATCATATTTTCAGAAGCCCTAAAATCTCAAGAGTCATCAACTTGTCTGCATTCCACCCCGTATAGCGTTTCCCAAACTCCTACCACCATTTTCATGGAGACCATACGCTTTTTGATGAAGGTTAATGCTGTGCAGGTAAGAATATTTGGAATAGGGCAAGTAGAGGGAGAGATTTTAATGAACTACTTATTCTATTATAGTGGTGTCTTTGCAAGTTTAAATGTGTATGATGCAGAAATCAAACATGTTTCTAAGAGCACACTGTAGGCCTAATGGTATAAACATCCAAATGTGAACTACTCTCTGCAGAAAGCATTAGCAGACCTCACTGCCAGTCTGCTTCCTATAGAATATCAGCAAAGCAAAGTCAGACTCTGAGTTGTGTAGCCTGATGTTACTTTAATATGGGAACTCATATTATGTGAGTGTTAGGGGTTCACAGGAGCCTAAGCACACCCTTCTTTCCTTCCAGATTCTGAACCAATTGAAACTATTACACAATGCTATTGCGGGATAAAAATATTAACTTTTTATTGGTAAAACTGGGCTGGATATGTATTGGTCCCAGATCTGACCTAGCCGTGCAGTCATAGGTGGAACAGCTGGAAAGGTGCAGTCTCCTCCCAGAGAAGAAGAGCAGCCTGCAAGGTCTACCTACCACATAGGCAATGAGGAACATACCCATGAAGCAAGCAGTAAGAGAGAGAGCAAGATGCAGGAGCCAAGAGAGCTGGCCCTCAATCTGTAGAGTGCATGTCCCACTTGAGGGTGGGCAAACTCAAGAAAGAGCAAGAATTACAAACTCAATGAGAGTGGACCGCATAAAACAGGAGCCTTTAACATACTAACCATTCACAGTAGAGAAATAGGCTCTCTGTCTTCCTAATTAAATGAATCACTTTTCCCCCCATGTCCAAGAGCCTGAATGCAGGTAGAGGAGAGAGCTGCAGAGCCTTCCCCTGTATTTTCCTAAGCAGGTATTAATGTTAGTGGAAGTTTCTGTGTTATAGCCTGGGATGAGAACAGAGGGAGAAGGGTTTCTCCTCTACTTAGCAAGTATATATGAGTTTGTCAAATTTGCAGGCCTTAAATCATATTAAAAACAAAGACTAGCCCAAAGTATAACTGGTGAATATAACAAATATTTGAGAGAATGTCAGAAGCAGACATTTATGTTTCTAAGATCCCAAGTCTAGAATTTTAGAAAGGGAAGTTTTGCCTCATTCTGAGTTTCCTTGTAAACACAAATGCCTGAACATTTACGTTATATGTTAATTTGGTGGTTGATGAAATGCCTATGTATGCTACACAGTAGGCTAAAACTCATCTAGTATGATGAGCGAGAACAGGATTGTCTAGTACTACAGATAATTAACTTGGAAATATTGCCACATGAATAGCTCTTAATGGAGCCATGATATGCTGAATGTTCATAACTCACCTCTAGCCTTTTGAAATTGATAATCATCTCATTCTATAATATACTCTTTATTATCAGAGACACAGTCTTCAACCATGAGAGCTGTGGAACTGACACAGTGCAGTCATTTACATGTTTCTTATCATCTGATTTTTCCTTGCAGTATGTACACAGAGTGCTTGCCCATGAGCTACTGTGCCCTCAAGGAGGCCCCAGCTGTGAGTATTATTTGGTGCTGGCCCAGACACACCTTCTCAAGAAGGACTTTGCTAAAGCAGAGGAATACCTTCAACAAGCTGCCCAGATGGACTACCTGGTAATTACTTTTGCTGCTGCTGCTACTGCTAAGTCGCTTCAGTCGTGTCTGACTCTGTGCAACCCCATAGATGGCCTCCTACCAGGCTCCCCCGTCCCTGGGATTTTCCAGGCAAGAACACTGGAGTGGGTTGCCATTTTCTTCTCCAGTGCATGAAAGTGAAAAGAGAAAGTGAAGTTGCTCAGTCGTGTCCGACTCTTAGCGACCTCATGGACTGCAGCCTACCAGGCTCCTCCATCCATAGGATTTTCCAGGCAAGAGTACTGGATTGGGGCGCCATTGTGTCTTAAATTTAGTTTGGAGAAGGGACAAGCAGTTAACTCATTTTATCTAATTTCCTTCCATTTGTTTTCCTTAATTAATCATGACTTTTACAAAGGCCAGAGAAAAGATAAGGACAGCTCTTTAGCAGACAGTTTATCTACTTCAGTTTTCCTGAACTTCTACTTTCTCTTTGTGAACACCATCATGAATGTTTTTCTTAATATTTACCCTAAGGACAAAATGACTTTGAAGAATGAGCGGGCAGTCCTAGAGCAGTATTTCCCAGTACAACTGAGTGGCCCTCTTTCTAATTTGCAAAAAACACGGACTTCATTTAAATAAAAATATTAAAAATCATTAATATGCTTTTAAATACTATCTCATCCCATGTACTACTTGTTCTTCACTTTCTCAGAACCCTAATGTCTGGGGCATAAAGGGTCATCTCTATTTTCTGAGTGGAAATCATGTGGAGGCCAAGGCATGCTATGAGCGAACCATTAGTTTTGTAGTGGATGCTTCTGAAATGCACTTTATCTTCCTGCGCCTGGGGCAAATATATCTGGAAGAGAAAGAGGTGAGGAATAGAGGATGGGGAATAACTGGTCATGGTCTGGGACCTGATTAACATTAACATCCTTCTTTGAGGATTAAAAATAGTAATATGATACTTTTACATCCAAAGGTAGTGACTTGCTCAACATCAGATAACCAGAATTAATAGAAGTAGGATTCAAACTCAGGCAGTCTAATATTCAGTTCAGTTCAGTCGCTCAGTTGTAGCTGACTCTTTGCGACCCCATGGACTGCAGCACACCAGGCCTCCCTGTCCATCACTAACTCCTGGAGCTTACTCCAACTTATGTCCATTGAGTCGGTGATACCATCCAACCATCTCATCCTCTGTTGTCCCCTTCTCCTCCTGCCTTCAATCTTTCCCAGCATCAGGGTCTTTTCAAATGAGTCAGTTCTTCACATCAGGTGGCTAAAGTATTGGAGTTTCAGCTTCAGCATCAGTCCTTCCAATGAATATTCTGCAAAAAAACATTTATAGAGGATACACTGCTTTGTAATAAAAATACTGTGAAAAAAATTACTGAGAAAAAACATTTACAAAGGATATACCGCTAAAGGACTGCTATCCAGAATATTCAAAGAACTCTAAAAACTGAACAATAAGAACAACAATTCTTTAAGAAAACAATATTTAAGAAAAGGGCCAAAGACCTTAACAAACACAATACAGATGAAATACAAAAGACAGAAGGGACCTACCTGATGGTCCAGTATTTAAGATTCCATGCTTCCACTGGAGGGAGTGCAGATTTGATCCCTGGTCAGGGAGCTAAGATCCTGCATGCCACACAGTGTGGCCAAAATATTTAATGAAAGAAGAAATACAGATGGAAAATAAACACATGAAAAGATGCTCCACATCATATATCATTAGGGAAATGAAAATTAAAACAGTAACGAAATATAACTATACACCAAAATCTGTCCAAAATCTGGCACATTGACGTTGCCAAATGCTGCTAAGGATGTGGGAGCAACAGGAATTCTCTTTCATTGCTGGTGGGAATGACAATTGATACAGCTACTTTGTAAGACAGTTTGGCAATTCCTAACAAAATCAGAAATATTTTTACCCTCTGATGCAGCAGTTACGCTCCTTGTATTTACACAAAGAAGTTGAAAACTCATCTCGACACCAAAACCTGCACATGGGTGTTTATAGTAACTTTATTTATAACGGCCAAAACTTGGATGCAACCAAGATGTTTTTCTGTAGGTGAATGGATAAATAATCTGTGGTACAGCCAGATAATAGAATATTGCTATGCTAAGTCACTTCAGTCGTGTCCGACTCTGTGTGACCCCACAGATGGCAACCCACCAGGCTCTCCCGTCCCTGGGATTCTCCAGGCAAGAGCACTGGAGTGGGTTGCCATTTCCTTATGCAGTGCTAAAAAGCTATCAAGCTGTCAGGCTATGAAAAAACGTAAAAGGAGCCTTCAGTTCAGTTCAGTCGCTCAGTCGTGTCCGACTCTTTGCGACCCCATGAATCGCAGCACGCCAGGCCTCCCTGTCCATCACCAACTCCCAGAGTTCACTCGGACTCACGTCCATCAAGTCAGTGATGCCATCCAGCCATCTCATCCTCTGTCGTCCCCTTCTCCTCCTGCCCCCAATCCCTCCCAGCATCAGAGTCTTTTCCAATGAGCCAACTCTTCGCATGAGGTGGCCAAAGTACTGGAGTTTCAGCTTCAGCGTCATTCCCTCCAAAGAAATCCCAGGGCTGATCTCCTTCAGAATGGACTGGTTGGATCTCCTTGCAGTCCAAGGGACTCTCAAGAGTCTTCTCCAACACCGCAGTTAAATGCTTGTTATTTAATGAAAAAATCAAATGTGCGCAAGCGAGGCGGTGCATGATTCCAACTGTATGATATTCTGGAAGAGGTAAAACCATGGTGACAGTAAAGGTGTCAGTGATTCCCGGGGACTGGAGGAAGGAGAGTGATGAACAGATGAAGCATAGAGGGCTTTAAGGGCAGTGAAAATACTGTAATGATGGGAAAATGTCACACGTTTGTCCAAACCCATAGAATGTACACCACCAAGAGTGTACCCTGAGGAAAACCGTGGACTTTAGGTGATGATGATATGTCAGTGTAGGTTCATCATTTGTAACAAAGATAGCACTCTGGTGGAGGATATTGCTAATGGGAGAGCCTATGCATGTGTGGGGACTGGGGGTAATTGGAAAATCTCTGTATTTTCAGTTTTGCTGTGAACATAAAACTTCTCTTAAAAAGTTATAATATGAGTCCTTAATAATCCAAGGACTCATCTAACTTAGATTGGTGTGGAGTGTTAATACAATTACAGAAGCCCCATGATTATTCTGGCAATGCAGTATTTAAAGCTTCTAGAAGAACAACAGCTTAGTGGTGCTTTCTTTCTACAGTACGAAAAGGCAAAGAAAACCTACTTGCAAGCCTGTAAGAGATCACCTTCATGCCTTACCTGGCTAGGACTGGGAATCGCCTGTTATCGGGTAAGAGTATGAGGTATTGAGACTAGCCTGTGCATATAGCTGACCTTGACTCCTTGGCCTTCCAGGCATCCATGGGGTTTGAATGATGGTGGGAAGGCTATCAAGGCAATCTTCTCTAATAAAAAGCTGCTCTTCAAAGCTGTTCAGTAGAAAAGTGAAGTTCCATCTGAACTACAAAAATAAAATGTTCTTTAAAAATCCTACAAAAACTAAAGTGTGAAGCTATATAATAAAAAAATTAATGTTATTTGGTACATAAGCTCATAATTTTATGATGTTACCTGTAAGAGAAAAGTGATATAGGATGTGAAGAATCTACTCAATTAAAGGAGCTAATTGATGCTTATTAAGCTCTGTGGCCCTTCTATATTCAGGAAAAGTTGCTACAGCCTCTGGCAGATTTCTGTTCCTCTGCCCCTGAAAACTCTTTAGTCACCCTTCCCTCCTTTTCTCTAATCTTTGAAAGAGGCATGCATTCTCCTGTTCTCATCTAACTCCTTCGTGCATATTTGAGATCTTTCCCTCTCCTTTTCTCCTAATCCCTTACTTTATTAATATTTTCTTTTTTTAAAATTTACATTGCTAAGCTTTCCTTCTCAATCAGCTCTTTCCGTATACTTCCTCCTTCTTTAACAGCGATAACAACCTCCCTGATTGTTAACCTTAACCAAAAGAGTGTTTATGTGCCTTGATTCCTATCCCTCATTGCTGTTTTATTTTTTAAATCATAAAGGTAAAATATGATCATTATAGAAAATATAGATGATACACAATATGAAGAAAACATGAAAGTATTCTTAATCCCACCATTGATGATAACCAATGGTGTTAACATTTGAATGCATTTTCCTCCAGTCTTTTTTTGTACATATATGGTGCTAGTGGTAAAGAAACTGCCCGCCAGTGCAGGAGACATAAGAGACATAGGTTTGATCCCTGGGTTGGGAAGATCCCCTGGAGGAGGGCATGGCAATGCACTCCAATATTCTTGCTTGGAGAATCCCATGGACAGAGGAGCCTGCTGGGCTATAGTCCGTGGGGTTGCAAATAGTTCGACATGACTAAAGTGACTTAGCACGGAAGTAATTTTAATGTATAAGATTGTGAATAATATATTTGCTACTTTGTAATCTTTTTTCTACTTGACAATATAGCATTGGTACTTTCTCACATCTTCAATTAGTCTAAAACATGAATTTTGATAACTGTGTAGTATTCCCTGGTTTGGATGAATAAGTAATGTAATTACTTATATAATTATAAGTAAATTATAAGTAGTTATAAGTAATTATAAGTATAAATTATGTAATTTATCATATAAACCTGGACACTTTTAAGAATGTAAAGGGTAATATTAATACTTATACTGGGATATAGTCAACTGGGACATGTGATCACTTATGTAGAAGCCGTATGCCCTCTGTTACACCTTCCCAGAAGGGATGTAAAACAACTGTTGGTGTTAAAAACCAAACAGCACTTTCGAAAGTACAAGAAACCAACTATATAAACTAGTCAGCATAAATCATACTTCTGTTTGTTTTAAGTAGTATAAAAATATTTTTATTGATATAGAAATTCAGAAAAACTTGTGTTAAGCCCGACTGCTAAGATGTCCAAGTAATCTCTGCCCCCCAATGAGTGTTTCAGTCATAGTTATACTATATCTATGTGTGGGGATATCACAATTTACTTGACCAGCCACTTAGTATTGGACTTGTCATTAGTTTCTACAATTATATTATTATAAATAAAGCAGGAATAAACATTCTTAGACATAAATCTCTGTGCATAATTCTGTTATTTCCTTAGGATATATTCATAGAGAATGTAGAAAAATGTTAGTCTTTATAGTGTCAACTCATGTTCTAGAAAGGCTATATACTGATTTTTACTCTGCCAGGTAAGAGAATCCATTTTACTGTTAACTTCATCAACAATAGGCATTATTATTTGCCAATTTGATATGTATCTTTTTTTCTTGGCTGTGCTGCACAGATTGTAGGATCTTAATTCACTGACCAGAGATTAAAACTGGGCCCTTAGCAGTGACAGCATGGAGTCCTAACCACTGAACCACTGGGGAATCCCAATATGTATCTTAATTTACATTTTCATCACAAAGAAGTTGAAATCATGTGATACAAGTATTTCTTTACTTGTGAATTATATGTTCATTTCCTAGGTTGCATTTACCCTTCACTTGCTTGCAATTAGATGTATAACCCTAACACTTGGCTGAAACTTCTCTGACAAGGACCACATATAACATCTTAATTGCCAAATGCAGCAGACCCTTAGATGAATTCTCTGTGACACTTAACCTGTTGACTGCTAACTTCTTGAAGCCCTCTCCTCCATTGACTTCCACAAGGGTGTCCTTCTCAGCCTTTTTTTCGCTGACTCCTGGTCTTTTACCCACCATAATTGTTGGGTCTTCCTGGGTTCTATAGCCAGCTCTCTGTCACTGTATTTCTTCTCACTAAGAAATATCATCCACCCCAGTGGGCTTAACTGCTGCCTGTGCCCCAGTGAATTCTAGACTAAAGTTTCAGTTCCTAACACTTTCATGTTCTGACCCTTCTGTCAAACAGCTCCCTTTGGTGGTCCCCAAGACACCTCATAATTTACATATCCAAAATATAACCTAACTTATCTCTGAAGGATTCTCACATTCCTTAAGCCTGTACGTTCCCCTTTATTCCCTATCTTAGTGAATGGGACTAAATGAACTCTGTCAACCAAACCAGAAACTTACAAGCTATCCTAGTCTACTTCCATTACTTCTAATTAGGCATCGAATATCCTATTAATTTTGCCTCCTAAATGTCTCTCGAGTCTATTCTATCCTCTTCATCCTACTTTTGCTGCTCTAATTCAAGCTTTATCCCCTTTACTTGCTAGGCTGGTCTCCTGTTCTCCCTCAATTCATCTGCTGCTGTTTTTATCAAAGTGGTCTTTAAAATATGCAGATGCCTATTACTTCCCTATTTAAACCCTTCAATACTACCCCTTGTTTCAGAATAATAATCAGATTTTTAAAAAATTGATCTGGTCTCTCTCTAATCCTCTCAGTGTTATCACTTCCTTTGTTCTCTTTCTCTTTCTCTCTCACCTTATTTCTCTCTCCCCCACCCATCTCTTCTCCAGCCACACAGGTTTATTAAAAGTTTCCTGAGCATGCCATTCTCTCCAAAGCCTCCATGCTTCTGTATATGAAATTCCTCTTATCCGGAATGCCTTGAAATACAACTAACAGCTCTTTATTTGCTGAGATTGACTTTAGCAATGTTTCTTCTCTGAAGCCATCCTTTACTCTCAGGAAGAATTATTCCTCTGTCCCTCCACTAAATTATACATACATACATGTATATGTGTGTGTGGGTGCCTATTTTGTATCAGAACTCTTCATGTGTTTGAGTTTTCATTTTGTCTTAATTTTTTATATATCTGTCATAAAAGGGCAAAGTTTGTATTTTTTTCTTTTGTATTTGAGGACAAAGATTGTATTTTTTTCTTTTATTCAAATTATCTAGCATATTGCCTGGCACAGAGTAAAGCCTTAGCAAGTATAAGTTGATTAAATAATTAATATCTCCAAGACATTTAAAGTATGGGAAAATGTATGGGCATTTTTGAAAGGCCATTGTTCATATTGTCTTGGGCCTAGAAACCCATTATCATCTTTTATAAAACAGGATAATGAACAGCAGTTTACTAGGGAGAGAGAAGTATCTTATCCTTTCCTTAGGTGGCCTTTTGGAAGATTTTACAAAGCAAACTCACCATATTAGGGGCAACAATGATATCCATGTGCCCAGAGCTCAGGGAGCACCCTAGAATCTCTGAATACTTTATAGATTGTTCAAGATTGTGCTATCAATAACTAATGTTAGGGGAAAGAGAACCTTTTTGACCAATAGTAATTTGACAGACTAATAGGACTTTAACTTAAGAAAGGGATACATGATGTAAATGGAACAACTACAGATGTGTCTGACATCCCATTGTGTGCAGGGAAATCACTGAATGATGCACACATGAAAGAGAATACTTTTGGTTTTTCCACCCCTGGCACCTGAAGCTCCGTGGGGCATGGAAGCCCTCATGGGCCTGCTGTAGAGAGAGGGAAGAAGAGGGGTATAAATTGAGAGCCCAGCAGACAGGGCTCCAGATTCCCCTACCTGATTTTTTTTTTCAGTAGTATTTTTTTTCTGCATGTTCTTTATTTACTTACTTATTTTTGGCCACATGTGGTCTTAGTGGAGAAGGCAATGGCATCCCACTCCAGTACTCTTGCCTGGAAAATCCCATGGACGGAGGAGCCTGGTAGGCTACAGTCCATGGGGTCGCTAAGAGTCAGACACGACTGAGCGACTTCACTTTTTCTTTTCACCTTCATGCACTGGAGAAGGAAATGGCAACCCACTCCAGTGTTCTTGCCTGGAGAATCCCAGGGACAGGGGAGCCTGGTGGGCTGCCATCTATGGGGTCGCATAGAGTTGGACACGACTGAAGCGACTTAGCAGCAGCAGCAGTGGTCTTAGTGGCAGCATGTGGAATCTTTGTTGTGCCATGTGGGATCTTTGCAGTGCATGGGCTCTTCCTCGTGGAAGTATGCTTCTCTCTAGTTGTGGTGAGAGGGCTTAGTTGTCTCATGGCATGTGGGATCTTAGTCCCCCAGCAGGAATCGAACCCACATCCCCTGCACTGGAAGGTGAATCCTTAACCACCAGACCACCAGGGAAGTCCCCTACCTGACTTTTTAATCAAAGCAGTTCTACTTTTAACTTGTTCACATCACTCAGTCGTGTCTGACTCTGCGACCCCATGGACTGTAGCCCACTTGGCTCCTCGGTCCATGGGATTCTCCAGGCAAGAATACTGGAGTGGGTTGCCATTTCCTTCTCCAGGGGATGTCCCCGACCCAGGGATCAAACCCAGGTCTCCTGCATTGCAGGCAGATGCTTTAACCTCTGAGCTACCAGGGAAGCCTCATATATTGGAACACCACCACAAAAGATTTTGTTTGAACAATGATTTCTGTTGCTAAATTTTTTTTTAAGTTGAAAATTATTAGTATGGGTCACACATACACCAGTTATTTGGACATAGCATTTTCAGCCAAACAGATTCTAGCTGGCTTAAGTGGAAATTACTCTGACTTAACAAATCACATATCTTCTTTTCCTTTCAAGCTAGAGGAGCTCACAGAGGCCGAGGATGCTCTCTCTGAAGCCAATGCTTTGAACAACTACAATGCTGAAGTGTGGGCATATCTGGCTCTGGTCTGCCTGAAGGTGAGTGTTTATTATCCTTACACAGTGTCCTTGGGCAGAGAGGTGAGGGGCCAAGTAAAGAAAGGGATAGTGGGAAGGCCATCAATTCATGATAGTTGAGGTCTGGTGAGCTTAGATTTGGTCATTATACTGGTGATGAAGGAGGGGCCATGTCTGGGAAGCTTCTCCTTAAAATGTGCCTGAAAATTATATGCTTAGGTGTGTTTGTCTGGAAAGGAGATTCTAAAAATAGAAGTGAGGCACTTGGATTTGGTGGTCTCAGGTGAGTGGTAAAGGGGGTGCACTGGAATTGACCACCAGTGGGGGTTTCAGGTGGAGTGGGTTCCATGCAACATTTTTGAGCTGCTCATCAGGCCCAACCCCAAGCCACACAAACCAAGCCCAGCCCAATGTGTGCCCTGCCCCAAGATGAAGGAGCATGTACAGATCAGATTGTGGTCTGGGGCTGTAGTTAGGAGATGTGCAAGGGTTATGCAGTGGGATGGCAGATTAGACTTGGGGAAGAGAGGTTCTCCTTCTGCCCTCCTTTTAGCACCCTCTCATGTTTAGGACCTCAAGTCTGGGAATTGTATAGTCATGCCGTTTATGCTCTGGATCTACCAAAAATGTAGGATATGGTCTATAAAAGCGATATAAAAATCCAGTGATTAAAAAAAAGGCAAAGTAGCCTATAAGGGTATAGACATAAATGAATTAGCAACAACAGAAATCTCTGATAGACTGAAGCTATTTTCCCCAAAAGTCCTATCATTTAAAACATGTACCCAAAGCTGTGAAGCATTCTTCTTTGTAACTGTCTCTGACATTTTTCTCTGAGAGCAGAATTCAGATAGATAGTTTAGCTATTCAGAAAGATAGATTAGATATTTACCTGAGTTCTTACCTCAGCTCTACCAAACTAATCAGGAAAGGCATGGTGTTTATATTTTAAATGTATTTAGTTATATTTAATGACCTGAGTTCCTGTTTCATTAAAGTAGTTTTCATTTAAAAGAATTACAAATGGGAGTGATATTGTATCAGAATGTAACAAGGTCAGATACCAGCAAAGGAGATTCTCTTATACTGCTTCTGAATCATTCCTTCCTGTTGAACTGCTGGCTAAGGGTGAAAATTTGTGATAGCTCCTTAACCTGTAGGAAATAACCCTCTCATAATTAAAATAACTTGCTTCAATAACTTGCACATTAGCCTAAGATTCAAATTGGGAATGATGAGAGTGGCCCTCAATTTTTTGTTGGCCAACATAATACAGAACCAACAGGGGATATTGTGATTATAAGAGAAACTAACAAAACAAAAATGATTGAATTTTCTCTTTGGAGTAAATATCAGTATGAGGAATACCTGAGTTCTTACCCCAGCTCTGCCACAACTAGCTGTGGGATCCTGGACAATTTATTTAAACTTGCTGGGCCTCAGTTTCTTCATCTATAAGCTAAAATGCAAGATTTCAATACACTTTTCTCAGAAACTGATTGATAAAACATGGAAAAAATTAAGGATATGTAAGTACAGGAGACAGGGATCAAGATGATTCCCATGGAAAAGAAATGGAAAAAAAGGAAAATGGCTGTCTGAGGAGGACTTATAAATAGCTGTGAAAAGAGAAGTGAAAAGCAAAGGAGAAAAGGAAAGATATAAGCATCTGAATGCAGAGTTCCAAAGAATAGCAAGGAGAGATAAGAAAGCCTTCCTCAGCAATCAATGCAAAGAAATAGAGGAAAACAACAGAATGGGAAAGACTAAAGATCTCTTCAAGAGAATTAGAAATACCAAGGGAACATTTCATGCAAAGATGGGCTCAATAAAGGACAGAAATGGTATGGACCTAACAGAAGCAGAAGATATTAAGAAGAGGTGGCAAGAAAACAGAAGTGTACAAAAAAGATCTTCACGACCCAGATAATCACGATGGTGTGATCACTCACCTAGAGCCAGACATCCTGGAATGTGAAGTCAAGTGGGCCTTAGAGAGCATCACTACGAACAAAGCTAGTGGAGGTGATGGAATTCCAGTTGAGGCATTTCAAACCGTGCAAGATGATGCTGAGAAGTGCTACACTCAATATGCCAGCAAATTTGGAAAACTCAGCAGTGGCCACAGGACTGGAAAAGGTCAGTTTTCATTCTAATCCCAAAGAACGCTCAAACTACCGCACAATTGCACTCATCTCACACGCTAGTAAAATAATGCTCAAAATTCTCCAAGCCAGAGTTCAGCAATACGTGAACCATGAACTTCCAGATGTTCAAGCTGGTTTTAGAAAAGCCAGAGGAATCAGAGATCAAATTGCCAACATCCACTGGATCACTGAAAAAGCAAGAGAGTTCCAGAAAAACATCTATTTCTGCTTTATTGACTATGCCAAAGCCTTTGACTGTGTGGATCACAATAAACTGTGGAAAATTCTGCAAGAGATGGGACCACTTGACCTGCCTCTTGAGAAACCTATATGCAGGTTAGGAAGCAACAGTTAGAACTGGACATGGAACAACAGACTGGTTCCAAATAGGAAAAGGAGTATGTCAAGGCTGTATATTATCACTTTGCTTATTTAACTTATATGCAGAGTACATAATGAGAAACGCTGGGCTGGAAGAGGCACAGCTGGAATCAAGATTGCTGGGAGAAATATCAATAACCTCAGATATGCAGATGATACCACCCTTATGGCAGAAAGTGAAGAGGAACTAAAGAGTGAAAAAGTTGGCTTAAAGCTCAACATTCAGAAAACAAAGATCATGGCATCTGGTCCCATCACTTCATGGCAAATAGATGGGGAACAGTGGAAGCAGTGTCAGACTTTATTTTGGGGGGCTCCAAAATCACTGCAGATGGTGATTGCAGCCAGGAAATAAAAAGACTCTTTCTCCTTGGAAGGAAAGTTATGACCAACCTAGACAGCATATTAAAAAGCAGAGACATTATTTTGCCAACAAAGGTCCGACTAGTCAAGGTTATGGTTTCTCCAGTAGTCATGTATGGATGTGAGAGTTGGACTGTGAAGAAAGCTGAGCACAGAAGAATTGATGCTTTTGAACTGTGGTGTTGGAGAAGACTCTTGAGAGTCCCTTGGACTGCAAGGAGATCCAACCAGTCCATCCTAAAGGAGATCAGTTCTGGGTGTTCATTGGAAGGACTGATGTTGAAGCTAAAACTCCAATACTTTGGCTACCTGATGCGAAGAGCTGACTCATTTGAAAAGACAGTAATGGTGGGAAAGATTAAAGGCAGGAGGAGAAGGGGACGACAGAGGATGAGATGGTTGGATGGCATCACCAATTCAATGGACATGAGTTTGGGTAGGCTCTGGGAGTTGGTGTTGGACAAGGAGGCCAGGCGTGCTGCAGTCTATGGGGTCACAAAGAGTCAGATACGACTGAGCGACTGAACTGAACTGAACTGACAATATACAGCCTTGACATACTCCTTTCCCAATTTGGAACCAGTCTGTTGTTCCATGTGCAGTTCTAACTGTTGCTTTTTGACCTGCATAAGATTTCTCAGGAGGCAGGTCAGGTGGTCTGGTATTCCCATCTCTTTCAGAATTTTCCATAGTTCGTTGTGATCCACACCATCAAAGGCTTTGGCATCATCAATAAAGCAGATGTTTCTTGGGAACTCTCTCATGCTTTTTTGATGATCCAACAGATGCTGAGTGAAGTCTATTAGTGAAGTCATATTATCTCATTTAAGTCTTACATGAGTACTTCATACAAGAAGTAACTAGGAGAAGTAGTATTCTCCCTTCATATCCAGATCTACATGCAAGTAATGCCAGTATCTGCTTCTTCCACGATGGGATAAATTTTAGCAGTTAAAAACTTGGACTCTGGAGCCAGGCTGTATTGTTTCAATACCCGGCTCCTCCACTTACTAGCTTAATAACCCTGGCAAGTTATTTATCTTTTCTGTGCCCAGACTTCTCTATCTGTAAACTGGGAATTATAAATAATAGTGGCATGTAAATGATATACAATATAAATGTAAATAATAGTGGTATATATGAAAGTAAAGCACTTTAAAAGTGTAAGTGATTAAAACAATGTAAACTACAAAGCAAGTGCTATGTGTGTTAGCTAATATTAACAGAATAGCTTAAATACTAAGAGGAACAAATGACTTATGGTGCTTTCAGGAAGAAAAAAAAAGGCCTAGTTGTCTTTCAGCTATTTAAAATGAAGGAGGAATATATATATGTATATATTTATTTATAAGTATATATTATATTTACTATCTGGTTTCCCCACCACCTTTCATTTTCCTGCTTCCGCTTTTCATTCAGAGGTTCTTAACCAAGAAGCTGTGGAATCTTCTGCTTTAGGCAGCAATGGCGGCAGTGTGCCTTCTCCGTTTAATGATTATGGTATGTCTTCATCACTAAATTGTGCTGTTTTTTCAGGCTGGACGGCAACTGGAAGCTGAGCAGGCCTACAAGTACACGATGAAGGTATGATGCAGATACCTTTGCTATTTGTAGTATACTGACATTGGGAATGCTAGGAGGAAGGTGCTGGCTTAATTCAAGACTTGACTTCACAGCATTTCACGATACGAAGATTTTTCTAGAGGACTTTCTTAACCATCTTTGCCATAACCCACATATTACCGTGGGAGATCTTTTTTTTACCCCCTATGGGCCTCATTATCCTCACATACAAAATGAAGGTGGTGTTCTAGTCCAGCAGTCAGCAAATTTTTCTGTAAAGGGCAAAATAGGATTTGTGGGCCACATGGTCTCTCTTGTAGCTACCACACTGTGCCCTTGTAGTGCAAAAGCAGCTACAGACAATATGCAAACCAATGAGCACAGCTGTATTTCGAGTAAAACTTTACTTAACAAAAACAGGCAGCAGGCTAGATTTGGCTCATGAGCTATTGCTTGTGAATCCCTGGTCTAGTCTATTGGTTATGATTGCAAATAATGTGACTTGGAAGCCAGTGGCTTAAACAAATTAGGAGTTTTATTTTTTCTCATCTAATGAAAAGTCCAGAACATACTGGTACCACAGCTCCACAGTGTTAACAGAAACCCAACCTCTTTCTTTCTGCTTCACCAGTCATAACATGAAGTTTCCAGCCCTCACAGTTGCAAGACAGCCATTGCACCTCAAGCTATCACATGCATATTTCAAGCATAGTAAAGAACAAAGTAGGCAAAGGACAAAAGGGCCACACTAGCTATTTCACCTCCCTTTAAAGAGATGTGACTTGAGCTTACATTTCATTGATCACAATTGAAATTACTGTTAGCTGCTGCTACTCTGTTGCTTTTTAGTTGCTTACATTGCTGTCCTGAAAAGAAATGAAGATTTTGTTAGTAAAAGAAGAGAGTGGATTTGTAGGCAACCAGATGTGTCCATTACACATTGAGACTTTAAAATTAAATTCAAATCTAATGGTTTTGATTCCTATGTATTTTATTCCTGTCTCTCGCCTGCCAAACAGTATTATACATTAGTTAAGAATATATTTGGGTATTAGGGTAAACTTTTTAAAAATAAACTTTTTTTTACACAAAAAAATGTACAAATTGTGAGCATTCATACTATGTAAATTTTTGTAAAGTGAACACTTCCATGTAACCAGCACAGTGTTCTGAGACTTTTTAATGGAGTTACCATGAAACAGAGAATATAGGAAGAGTCAATTCCAACCTGAGGAACTATGTTCTTTAGCTGTGGCCCCACAAATAAGGAGCCTCCACATAGCTATGTCAGGCGTGACGTATGTGTTCTTCCCTTCTACCTCTTATGCAGTTAAAATTGAAAGATGAGAATCTGCTTGCAGAGCTCCACATGGTTCAGGAGACAGTTGGCTTTGGAAATCCATCTTTCTGACATCCTTCTACCTGAAGAATTTTCTGTATGGGATGCTGAGCTCCTTTCTTTTCAAGAAAAATTAAACCCTGGATGTTTCACCAGAATGAAGACTGGGGATAAAGAAAGAAATGATCATCAATATAACTGATACCCATTCATTTATTTCCATTGTCTTACTGAATGGCTATTGTTACTGGATGTTTTACTGTTTGACAGTTAACTGGATGGCAATAGAAAAAAATCTAAATAAAAAACTCAGAATTCATCTGTTATTGTATGCTGAGATATACATAAGAATATAACTATTTGTGTGTGTGTGTATGTAAGTAAGGTATAGTATGTTAATTATTAGTGAAAGCTTATCAGAATTACTCCTGTAGGAAGTCAACTGCTAAGGTCTGTGACCAGGTTCACTTACTGGAACTTAGGAATTAAGGCATCATTTTCTAAGGTGGGTGGAAAGGAAGAATGCTGTGCTGGGTCACTGCATTAGGGCAAAGAGCACATGAGTTGTGCCCAGATCTAACAGTGAACAGAGAAGCTGAATCAAGTGGTCTTTGCTGACAGTATCTTGATGGATGTAAATCACAAGGGCTCTATGAAGAATCCATTACTATGTAACAGATGTAAAACTGGAACCATACCTCACCCTTGTCCTCTTGGATCAGTGCACAGCAAAACCAAAAATAAAGGCTTCCTGTCTTTATTTTTTAAAGGAGGACACTGAGAGAATAAGAGGGACATGGAAAAACAGGAGGGAAAGTGAGAGGCACATTGGTAAACACAGGACAAAATCATTCATTTATAGTTCTTCTCTAGTTTCAGCCCTAATGCTACCTCCTTTATGAAGTCGTCCTGAGGAATTACCAGATTCACCTTCTCTTCTGCTCACCCCAGGACTGTCAGCTGCCTAGGGGCAAGGACAGCCCTCTTTCATCTTTGCGTTCTCTGGCACTGCGCCTAGGTCCTAACTGGTGCTCGGAAAACATCTAGATGGTGGCCTTCTCTGCTGGTCTCAAAGCGGTAAAAAATTTGCCGCAATAGGTAATACCCGGGTTTGATCCCTGGGTCAGGAATATCCCCTTGAGGGAAGAATGCAACCCACTCCAGTATTCTTGCCTGGGAAATCCCATGGACCCAGGAGCCTGGCGGGGTACGATGCGTAGGGTCGCAAAGAGTCGGACACGGCTGAGTGACTAACACTTTCACTTCCCCCCTTCCCGGTATTCTCCCAGCATTCCTCCCTTGGGCAGAGACCCACAGGGCAGTGAGGGCGGGAGATCCCACCGGGCTCGGCTCGCAGGGCAGTCCCAAGTTGTACCGCTCCTTCTTTGGGGCAGTTAAGATACCTTAGGGCTCTCCGTGTTGTGTTACGGAAGTGCAGGGAAAGGGCCGGAAGAGGCGGGGCGAGTGGACCACTCGCTTCCGGTACCATGGTGCCTGGCCGCGGGTGTAGGAGTGTCGAAGTCCGCGGTTCTTCAGCGCTGAGCTTTCTGGCGGGTTGTTCGCGCAGCCGGAGGCTGTAGAGCGGATTCGCTCCGGCTCCGGGAAGCTCCGAGGCGTCGCAACTGGCGCACAGGCCCCGGGGCCCGCCGGTTGCGCCATGGTCCAGCTCAGTGAGTGCTGGGGGCCTCGGGAGACCTTCCGGGCGGTCGTGGGGATTAAGAGGGAGTGTGGACTGACTGGAGCTGCGCTCTCCTAGACGAGCTAGAGACAGTCCGTACCTGAAACTGCACACGTTTGATTCTGCCCTCAGTGGTTTTCTTGTTCGCTTTTAAAGTTTTCGCTGAACTCCTTTGAGATAAATGGCGTTCATTTTCTAGATGAGGCAGCCGGGCTTCAGCTTGTTCCAGAGACAGTAAATATCAGGCCTGGGTTGAGTGCGATGGGTATAGCTGGAGTGTTTAAGAGGAGTTTCACAAAGAAAGGGTTTCTGAGTCAGACTGACAAGAATTGGTTGAAAGAAAGGACATTTTGGGCTTCCCTGGTGGCTCAGAGGTAAAGAATCTGCCTGCAGTGCAGGAGACCCTGGTTCGATTCCTGGATCGGGAAGATCCCCTGGTGGAGGACACGGGCAACCCACTCCAATAGTCTGCCTAGAGAATCCCATGGACAGGATCCTGGTTGGCTGCAGTCCATAGGGTCGTACAGAGTTGGACACGACTAAAGCGACTAAGCAGCAGCAGCAAGGACATTTCAGTGGGTGAAGGGGGTTGTCTCATTTCCTTTTCTGCATTTTGTGCTCTCGATTCTTGTGTCTTAACCACTTATTTGTCTACAGCTACTGTCCTTTGCAAGGCCTACCGTGGAGGCCACTTAACCATCCGCCTTGCGCTCGGTGGCTGTACCAACAGGCCTTTCTACCGCATCGTGGCTGCTCACAACAAGTGTCCCAGGGATGGCCGTTTCGTAGAGCAGCTGGGCTCCTATGATCCAATGCCCAACAGTCATGGAGAGAAACTTGTTGCTCTCAACCTGGACCGGATCCGGCATTGGATTGGCTGTGGAGCCCACCTCTCAAAGCCTGTGGAAAAGCTTCTGGGTAACTCAGCTAAGCCTTACCTCTTTGAGGGGATTTTAAATTGAAGTCATTTCCAAGATGATGAGAATTAAGAATGATTTTCACTATCTCCAGGCTAATCAGGACTGGAGGGAGAACTGAAATTGATCTAGTTGCCAGTTGAAATCTGGAGATTCCTTTTGTAGAGACTTCATGAGACTTTTTGGATGACTGAGATTTTATGCTAAAAAAAAAAGAAGGGGAATGGTGTGTCTTGCATGACTGTCAGTTGATGATTTTTTCAAATAAGGAAAATAGTGATAAGAAGTAGACAACATCCATTGTGATCTTGCAGTAAATGGAAGGAAGGGAGCTGGGGGAAGAGGTGAAAACATTTTGGCAAGTGAGGAATTTGTTTTGAATCTTTGTCTTGGATCAAATCTCTGTTAGACTTCAGTTCACTGAGACTGAGTTCCCAGGTAAACATTAGTTTGTATTGTTATAATGAATGAAAATCCTGTTACTTTTAGGTCTTTCTGGCTTTTTCCCTCTGCACCCGATGGTGATCACAAATGCTGAGAGGCTGCGACGGAAACGGGCACGAGAAGTCCTCTTAGCGGCTCAGAAAACAGATACAGAGGCTACAGAAACAAAAGAGAACTGACTTCAGTGAACATAGCAGTGGGAACGAACTTGAAGTCCTCTTAAAATGTTTGTGCAGAACTCTTAGTTTTATTATATTTAGAGGTGAATAAATGGAATTTTTTAAGTCATCCATGATCATCTGGCCTGATCTGAACAGAGCCCAGGGAGAAGTTTGTTCTTGACCGACATAAAGCTGGGTATAGATACTAATTAATTCTTTCAGCCTTCTTCAGGGGAAAGACAGTGGTTGTGGTGTAGATTGGACTCTGGGTCCCCTGGGCAACTTTATAGCCTACTACCTTCCAAGATTTCCCTGTTTCAAAGTCCCCAACCAGCATGTCTGTCCTCTCCAAGTATTCCTTGTTTAATCATTTATGGTCATCCCACCAACTCAAGAATACGATTACTTCACTTACTGTTTTTGTAATTGCAGATTTACATTGTCTTGTCAACATACAATCTCAAATTTACAAAGGTAGTTTGTTACATGCTTTTAGGCTCTAATAATCTACTTTTTAAAGAAAGAATGCCTGGAAGAAAGTAAAGTACCTATGTACAACTTCCATGCAAGGTTATTTGTGAGAATTATAAGGTATCATGAAATTAGGTAGGATTGTCTCCAGTGTATCAGTAGGGAAGCTGAGGTTCAGAAGTAGAAACTTGGTCAAGGCCAAGTATTGGGCAGAACAGAGTCAGACCCCGATGTTCCTACCTGGAGAGCCCTTTCCAACATGTTATGTCTGTAGTGGGAGTAGTGAGTAAAGATAAGGGACTTTTCAAAAGTCTACTTTTAAAAGTCAGCAACAAAATTAGGTTGAGGTATCATGGTTTGTCAGAGAAGGCGATGGCACCCCACTCCAGTACTCTTGCCTGGAAAATCCCATGGACAGAGGAGCCTGGTGGGCTGCAGTCCATGGGGTTGCGAAGAGTCGGACACGACTGAGCAACTTCCCTTTAACTTTTCACTTTAATGCATTGGAGAAGGAAATGGCAACCCACTCCAGTGTTCTTGCCTGGAGAATCCCAGGGATGGGGGAGCCTGGTGGGCTGCCGTCTATGGGGTCACACAGAGTCGGACACGACTGAAGTGACTTAGCAGCAGCACCATAGTTTGTTAATATAAATGACTCGTTGTGTCCCCCCAAAGCCTGTTATCTGTTCCACCATAACTGTAGCAGGGTTAGATGGCTTTAGTCGTCATTCTGAATAATATAAATGTCATAATCTGGTGTAAAACTAAAATATGGGAGATTTATATAGGAGATTCTAAAGCCTTATTGTTGTACCAACCTATCCTCAATTTTATCTTCTGAGAATAATTGCCAGCCACCTCAAACTCAGGTCATCAAGGCTCTCTGAGTTGTCACTGGATGGCCTCCACTTGCTTTGGGGAGGCTTTAAAGGCAGGACAGGCAGAGAGCAACTGACTTTATGGGAGTTTGATCTTGAAGGTAGGAAAAAGAAATGCTTTGAAAACCATTTCAAAGTTTAAAGGAGAACAGTCTATCCTGGAGAGTTTGAGGTCTTTGGAGAAACCTTAACTGGTAGAGTAGAGGAGAATGTAATTCTGGAAAGTATTGACCGATGAAGGGAACTGATGTGAAATAGGTATTATTTTGAGCTGTTGAATTTCTGCCAATTTGTGTATTCACTCTGTGCCTTGGTCTGTCTTTTATTTAAGACACACTTATGGCAACTTCTGTGTAAGCTCATCCTCTCCCTGATTTCCAAAGTTTCCTCTAGTCCTACTCTTGCTTTGGATTTCCAGAACCAGATTTTTTACCAATTCTTGGATGATTGCATCTGTCTGTCTTGCTACCATCTCAAATCCAACATGCTCAAACCCACGTCTGCACTTGAGAAAGCCTTTGTTTCTAAAGCTTATATTTTTATCAAGATGGGGGTTTGGATCATGTTATCTCCACCAAAGTGGAAGGTGATTCAGGGACTGGAAGGTGAATGGAAATGATTCTGTAAAAAAAGTCAAATCTAGAAGTTCTATCAATTAGATAATTTTTAGAAGACTGGTATTTTGTGCTTTTTGTTTAATGTAGGTTTTTTAAATTGTAGGGCTCAAGGGAAAGTCCCTGCCTAGCAGTCCCAACTTCAGTCACTCAGTCGTGTCCGACTCTTCACGACCTCATGCACTGTAGCATGCCTATCCTTCACTATCTCCCAGAGTTTGCTCAAACTCATGTCTGTTGAGTCAATGATGCCATCCAACCATCTCATCCTCTGTTGTTCCCTTCTCTTCATGCCCTCCATCTTTGTCAGCATTGGGGTCTTTTCCAGTTTGTCGGCTCGTCACATCAGGTGGTCAAATAATTGGCACTTCAGCATCAGTCCTTCCAATGAATTTTCAGGGTTGATTTCCTCTAGGATTGACTGGTTTGATCACCGTGCTGTCCAAGGGACTCTCAAGAGTCTTCTCCAGCACTACAGTTTGAAAGTATCAATTCTTCAGCACTTAGCTTTTTTAATACTGTCTAGGTTTTTCGTAGCTTTTCTTCCAAGGAGCAAGCGTCTTTTAATTGTATGGCTACAGTCACCACCTGCAGTGATTTTGGAGCCAAAGAAAAAAATCAGTCACTGTTTCTATTTTTTCCCTGTCTATTTGCCATGAAGTGATGGGACTGGATGTCTTATCTTGGTTTTTTGAACGTTGAGTTTTAAGCCAGCTTTTTCACTCTCTTTCACCCTCATCAAGTGACTCTTTAGTTCTTCACTTTCTGCTATTAGGGTGATGTTCTCTACATATCTGAGGTTTTTGATATTTCTCCCTGCAGTCCTGATTCCAGCTTGTGATACATCCAGCCCAGCATTTCGCATGATTTACTCTGCATATAAGTTAAATAAGGGTGACAATTTACAGTCTTGACTGACTCTTTTCCCAGTTTGGAACCAGCCCATTGTTCCACGTCTGGTTCTAACTATTGCTTCTTGTAGTAGTGTAGTTAATCGCTCAGTCTTGTCTGACTCTGCTACTCCATGGGCTGTAGCCTGCCAGGCCCCTCTGTTCGGTCCATGGAATTCTCCAGGCAGGAATACAGGAGTGGGTTGCCATTCCTGTCTCCAGTGGATCTTCCCCACTGGGCTATCGAACCCAGGTCTCCATTGCAGGCCGATTCTTCACCGTCTGAGCTACAGGGAAGCCCATACAGGTTTCTCAGGAGGCAGGTAAGGTTGTCTGATATTCCCATCTCTGTTAAGAATTTTCCACAATCTGTTGTGATCCCCAAATTTAAACCACATGAGATTGCCAAATGCTGATGTTACGCTGTTTTTTACTGGAATAAAGAGCAGAACGCAGCGCTAGATTCAACCAAATATGAACGTTTACATTGTTGCATAAACTGAGCTGGGACATTGGGGAAAAGGTAGAGATGAGGTTTTCAGAGTAAGGGGAGAATGGCCGAGGCTGAGAGAATTTGTGGAAGGAGATTTCGGTGTTCGGAGACTCACCGCCTCAATCCTGGCCGTCCCCAGCTTGGCCACGCCCCCATTTCTCGACGGCCGTAAAGTGCGGCGTCGTGGCCCCGCCTCTTCCGGCGCCTCTTGTGACGCTTGCGCCTCGGGCTTTTTGCGCGGGAAAAGGTAGGCGCTCTTGAGCTTTACTCAGTGTAGCTGGGTTCAGGTGTTTTCGCTGAGCCCGCCGCCCCTTTGCACCGCTGCCGACCATGGGGCTTCTGGAACTGTGCGAAGAACTATTCGGCACCGCCGACCTTTACCAAGTATTGGGCGTGCGGCGCGAGGCCTCAGACAGCGAGGTCCGACGCGGCTATCACAAGGTGTCCCTGCAGGTGCACCCGGATCGGGTGGGCGAGGGCGACAAGGAAGACGCCACCCGCCGCTTCCAGGTGCGCTAGACTCTATCCACCGGCCGCCCGGGCTTCGCTCCGTCTTATGACCGCCCGGCCTCTCCCGGAGTGGAGTGAGCCGAACCCGGCCTGGCGTTTTCTAATCTTTATTTCTCGCGGCGCGGTTTCAGTGAGAGGCGGAGGGGTGATTTTAGTGTACTCTTTCCCGCAGATCCTTGGGAAGGTCTACTCCGTTCTGAGTGACAAAGAACAGAGAACATTATACGATGAACAGGGAACAGTGGACGAGGATTCTGATGTGCTCAGCCAAGACCGGGACTGGGAGGCCTATTGGAGATTACTCTTTAAAAAGGTAAAGAACTCTGGAGATTTTCTTGTGACCGTTAACATTTCTCATTCAACAAACCTTTATTGAATGCCTCTAAGGCCTTGCGTTTTGTGTTATTAAGGATGAGGATTTTTTGGTCTCTAAATATTAATAAACGCACACACAACACAGACATTCCTTAGGAGAGACCCACTTCTTTGAAGAAGGGCAAATTTATCTAACCGTTCTGTTGAACCATGTATATATGTGTGTTATAACACATGCATGTACATACGTAGATACACACACTTAATGAAATGGGCCTTTAACTATCTGTTGGTGTAGAGTGGAGTGAAAGGGGACGTTAAATTTTTTTATAATATGTGTTTATTTTACGAAGCCAGGTGTAAGGCCTGAGTATTTTTCTGGGTCTCTTCTCACCTTTGGAAACTTCGCTTAAATTTTCCTGGTGTGTAGCTTAGCATTTCTAAAGATTGGACTAGGGAGAACCCTAGAAAATCTTTAACATAGAAAATTTGCTTCCTTGCAACAGTTTCAACTCAAGCAGCTGTTGTATTTGGGGAGAAATATTTTGAAACCTGAGTTAAGTTTTTTCTTGTATTCCAGTTATTTAAAATAAACTGATTCAAAGTTACAGCATGTGTCTCTCATTTGTTCAGATATCTCTGGAAGACATTCAGGCTTTTGAGAAGACATACAAAGGTTCTGAAGAAGAGCTGACTGATATTAAACAGGCCTATCTGGACTTCAAGGGTGACATGGATCAGATTATGGAGTCTGTGCTGTGTGTGCAGTACACAGAAGAACCCAGGATAAGGCACATTATTCAACAAGCCATTGATGCTGGAGAGGTCCCATCCTATAATGCCTTTGTCAAAGAATCGAAGCAGAAGATGAATGCAAGGAAAAGGAGGGTAAGATTTTGAATGCCATTTACTATTTATATCTTGACTACTTCCCAAAAGAATTTGAGGATATTTATAACAATGAAAATAGAAATAAGACTGCTGAAATAAAGATAAGGCTTAACTTCTAGTTGCCATCTAACTAAATGAGCATAATGAGCTCATTAAGAGAAACTTTTTTTTCCCTACTCTGTTGTGCTCAAAAGGATTTTAATGCATGGATTAGATAATCAGTATCACTTGAAATTAGCACTGAAATATTCTTCATATGGGCCAATTCTTTTAACCTTGCTGAGGCATTCTAAGGCAATAAAGTAACAGAATCCAGATACCTAGGCTCCACAGTGAGTCACTTGGTTAAGGGGTGAGAAGGTGAGAGAGACTGTAGGACTGTGTCTTAATTCAAATTCCTGTATTGCCCAGTTTGATGGCAACCCATTCCAGTACTCGTCTGGACCATGGAGGAGCCTGGTAGGCTTGTCCATGGGGTCGCAAAGAGTCAGAGATGACTGAGTGACTTCACTCACTTCGATTCTTGAGTTGGACCGAGAATATACATTCAAAAAACAAAAAAAAATGGGGAGATGGGGTGAGTGGAAAAAAAAAAAAAAAACCAAAAACCAGTTTATTTTGATAATGGTGTATTTCCAAACACCCTTTGAGGTACACTTTTGTAGAGTATCAAGGATTGTGGTTTGTGTGTCCTTTTCACCCATGTTAAACTGGGGAGTTGGTGAGGGTAAGGACATCTGAGTTTCAGGAGGGAGCAGATTCAAAGTAACAGATAGCTGTGCCTCTGGTCTTTACGGGAAGACTGGACTGGTATTAAAGTCACTCTTGCCTCAACCTGGCTTTCATAATGGGAACTCCAGGGAGAGCAGACAGTGTAAGATTGTAGCTCTTTGGCGGGTACTTTGTTTGGCTGAATTGGAGGTGGAGTTAAGTCTGAGGCTTTTATGTAAAAAGGTGCAGGAGAATCCTGACAAGTGTGTTGAGAGAAGTGGAATATGTATCAAGATCATCACTTTGGCTTATAGGCTACATCTGTTTAGATTTCAAGCTGACAGTTTAAGTTGGCAACTTTTTTTTAGGTGAAGCTGAGCACAGCTGTGTTCAGCAATAGCCTGTTAGCTTGAAAAACTTCCCTAGAGTTTGGGGGGTAGAGTGGGGAATGGAATAGTTTTGACAAAGAGTTCTGCAAACTTAGAGAAAAAATAATATTAAAAGAAATAAATTGATTTCAAGGACAGAAAGTAGGTAGGGGAAACTCATTAGAGTAACGAGGTTCTAACATATCATCATTCACAGTATTATTAGTATTCATTGCTATTTAGAAAATTCTCAGGGGATTGGGGCCTCTCCTAGTCTTACGTGTTGCCCTGGAGAATGAACTTACTAACCTTTCCCAAGGTATTCTTGGAATCAGTGCCCTAGTAAAACATGGCAAGAGGTGGCGGCTTTGAAATCTGTTAAAGAAACGTTAAAACGGAATTTGTTAAGAGTTTATCCTAGCTACTTGGGAAATTTTAAACCAGAGTTGCACTCTTGGCTACCACAAGTCACATGTAATAAATTTGGTTTCCAGAGGAGGAATTTGAGGTGCCTGTGTCCTGGCAACATTTTGAGAGCATCCTTGGTTAAGTGACCTTTCTTAGCTCTTCTAGCATTTTGTTTTCCTTCCTGTCCCCCTATGGTTTATGGAATCAAATGACCTGCTTACCCCTAGCAAATACAAATGGGGAACACTCAGAAATGCTTATTGGAAAAAGAGGATCTACTGCTTGATTTTATCCTTTTAATTTATATAATTCTCAAATTGAAATGGTCTTAACAGATTTGCTTTTGGGAAAAAGGGTGTATTTTTAGTATTTGCTAGGTTGGTATTGTATCTCACATGAGTTTCTGTTTTAGGCTCAGGAAGAGGCTAAAGAAGCAGAAATGAGCAGGAAGGAGTTGGGGCTTGATGAAGGAGTGGATAACTTGAAAGCAGCCATTCAGGTAAACTGTGAGGTTGTCTGTGAAGCTTACCACCATTTCTTTCAATTTCTGCTTCTTACTGCTAGTATTTCTTTGGAGTTCATATAGTATTGTAGGCATTTTGTTTTCATCTTTTAAGACATTCAGGAACCATACAGTCATCCTTTAAAATGTACAATTCAGTGGTTTTTTTAGTATATTGATCACGTTTTACCATCATCAGCACTAATTCCAGAACATCTTCATCACTCTAAACACAAACCCCTTATCCACTAGCAGTCACTCTCTATTCTCCCTTGGCAACTGCTAAATACTTTATTTCTGTGGACAGTCTTGAGTTTTGAAAGCTTGTGTTTTAACTTCTTAAACAGAGCAGACAAAAGGATCGGCAAAAGGAAATGGACAATTTTCTGGCTCAGATGGAAGCAAAGTACTGCAAACCTTCCAAACGAGGAGGGAAAAAAACGACACTCAAGAAAGAAAAGAAATAATGGAATATTCTCTTCAAAAGTCCATAGGTGTTAACTGATGCCTTTGTAGGGAAGGTACAGTCAAGATTTGAAGAAAAAAGTCAACTCAACTCTTGAGAAAAGTTGTCTTTCAAGCCTAAATTATTTGGATCAACTATCTAAACCAAGTAGACTTTCTCAGCCTGGTCTTAGTATATCCTAGAAATATGCTGACATTCTGTGAGGTCCTCCTATGAAGGAGTTTGTTGATGATCACTGAGGGAGCGGGAGGGTGAATGCTTCCTTGAGAGTATTCTTCTGAATAAGGAACTATCTAGAATGCAGATCTGTCCCTACCACTTTTAGCGATTGTTATTTTGCCACATAGGAGTGAGCTTCAGGGTATTCAGTGGTGTGTGTTTTTTAGGACATGTACTCCACCTAGCCTTCAACACTTGCTGGACATCTATTTTCCAAATACTTGCCTGTTTGCTTGCAGTCTTAATGTTCTTGCATACGTCCTCTCTTTTTTCTTTCCCTCCTCAACCAAGTTTGGCACTCTTTGCTTGAGGTGTATAGGAGAAACAGGTGTTCAGATTACTTCAAGCTCTTTTGTAAGAATTGTATAAGATTAAATAATCAAGTGAAAGATGACTGTTAAGTTCCCAGGACTTTTTAAGTGATCTCAATATGATCATTTAAAAGATGATTTATTAAGTATATGAATGGTGCCTAGGATAAAGAAAAGAGAAGAAAAGTAGTTCTAGCCACCATTGTAGCAGATAGCCTAGTTTAAGTTGCAGGAGATGCTGTAATCCTCTCTAACTGCTGAATGTCCTTAGAGTCAGGTTACTGAGCTTGTCAGAACTTGTTTCGTCATCTATAAAAGGGTGAGGCTAAATGCCTTGTTAACTTTGACCTTGAAAGGCAAGCTGTCTTGATCCAGTGGTTTGTTATGTTCTTATGGTATTGATTTGTGAGAACAGTACAGAGATTTTCATTTATATTTAGTAGAACTGGTATGAGTTCATTAGAATATATGAAAATTTCTTAGAGACTGTTCAACTTAAAATCTCTGATTTGTAAGCTAATATATTTAATACCATATGCATAAAACAAGCCTTCTGTTACTGAGATTCATGTACATAATTTATCTGAGGTAAGCATAAGACACGTTTTCAGTTTGTGATTACAAATAGGTTAAAAAATACTCTTTAATTGTATTAAAAATACACTTTAATGCAGGTTGTTTGCTGTATCTGTCTTCATATGATAGTATTAGAACACTTTGAAACAATAAAATTATCCCAATTTATGATCATTTGAATTTATCAACTCTGAAGAGTAATAGAAGATCTAAAACCAAAATGATCATCAGAATTCAACGAAATTTAAATAAGTTTAAACCATAGTTAAAACCATTGCTGCATTCATGAGTGCACTCGGGAAAGGTCCATGTGAAAATCAGAAGAATGTCAAAATTCTCTTCCTTTGCTCTTAGCATATGTTTATACTAGACAGAACGGCAGGGTTTCAGGAATTTTAAGAAGTTGTGTCTTGCTGGCTCACTAACAGAAAGATTCTATGAATTTTTAAATTGCATTTCTTAGACCTGCAGGAGAAAATCTGGCAAGGCAGGTGTGATATTTGGTGGGGTGCGTTGGGGGTGGGGAATGGCCACTAAAGTACTTTGAGAAGAACACAAGTATAACCTGATGTTAGGCAGCTGTTGTAAGGCTGAATTGTCCTACCTGGGGGGAAAAAATTCATTATTTATTACATGGATTACTTTATACCAGTGCTCAACATTTATGTTTTTAGTTATTCATCCCTGCCATATATATCTGCCTATGGATTTGGACATTTAAGAGAAAACTTTAGGAATCACATCTGTGTGATGTGATTTTTTACATAACTGTCTCTTAAAAATGACTTACAAGTGAGTACACCTCTCCAGAAATTAACACAAGCAGAAGTATTCCAAAGCCAATAATAATGTTATCAAACGATTTGCTACGTTTTGTGTACATGTAGTCTGATAGAATGCTGTAGTAATTGAACTGATCATTGTTAACAGACAACATAAGCAGTGATTTGGAGGAAATTATTCATTTGTTACATCTTTGGCTATAAACTACTGTCCAGTGAAGTGATTAACTTATGCTGAACAGAAGACAGTAATTGGAGATAGAAACAGTACCCATGTAATCTTTGGCTGATACTGTTCTCAGTCTGTTGTACCAAAATAATTCACAAAGATGGTTTCAGGTTGTCTCTTGTATACAAGGTCTGCATCATGAGATGACTGAACATTGATTTGTGAAATCTTCCCATGTGTTCCCTGCAGCCCGAAGAAAGGTCTCCTCATTCGTGCTATGGTCCCTGCCTGGTTCTAGAGATTGGTCCACTTCTGTTTTGAGATTTTGTAGATCCATGTAACTGAGGACCTGAGAGACAAAGATGACATCATAGAGTAACATGAATAGACATTCTAGATTTCATCGTCTTGAGCTCCTATGTACAGACATTTTTTGTTCCAACTGTTAGACTTTAAATTTGGAGACTGTGGCTAAGTAGTAAAGTTTATATTTACTAAAGCAATAAAAATCGTGTTTACATATTTTATGATGTAAAAACAAAATCTATGTAAGATGTGATGTAGTAACCTAATTTTAGAAAATAGTCACTAATTAAAAAGGAATAAAATGTGTTTCACTTACCTAAACATTATACTAGTTATACCTGACCATCAGCATGGCCAGATGTAATAACTGTAGCTCAGAGGCAGTAGTGCTTCCCTGAGGACTGATTCAAGAACAGAATCTGCTGACAGCATTCAAAGACTACCAAGTGTTGCTACTAGGAACATGAACTAAGAGAATTCACTTGAACTACAGAGATGATTTCAGGCAGATTACTTTTTAACATACTTGCTGATTAATCTGATTATTAACAGGAAACATTTCAACTGCCTGGTAATTCTAAATTTCACCTATAACATAAGGAAAAAATGACCCTGGTGGTGAGAAGACCATTATAGAAAGAATTAAGACATCCTTAAATTTTCTTCTATCATTCCTGTAAAAACAGAAACTATAGAATATAACTTAGACAAAAAAGTTAGTGGGATAGAATCAGACTCCTCATGTCTTGACATTGTGAATTTCTTTTCTTACTTTGGCCTACCAGTTTAACTGATTAGAGCAGTTTAATCCATAGCAGTACAGGTTTTTGCCTACATAATAAAATCCATGCAGTGTTTGAATGCTATGAAAATGATTTATTTGGCTTAATTGGTTTAGATTAAAAAAAAAAAAGTATTGTTTACTCTGCCTGAATGGCAAGAGGTTAATTTATATATGAGAAAACAGATCTGGAACTTTTTGGCTTTGAGCAGTTAGAGTTCTCTTATTTTCCTTACTATATCCTATATTCCAAAATGAATTTGAGATGATTTATAAAGATGTAGGAAAGCAAAATATAAAATTTGGAGGAAGGAAAAATAATAAGCATGGGAAAAAAGCAAGATCTTAATAAGACTTTAGTAAAATAATCCACCTGTAGTAATATCTCCACCTGTCCCTGCAGATCCCCTACCAGGTCGGGCCTGGTGAGGATACTCAGCAGCACACGCACGACGATACTGCGTATCTGGCTGAAAAAGAGAGAAGATGAGTCACTGCTTACAGTGTGACTTCTTCCAGAGGATGTGTTAGTTGTTTTACAAGGAAAAGTCCTGAAGTCAGAGAGCAGTGTAATTGGCATCATCTGTCAGTCTGAGGGACAGTTGGCTGAATATACTCTTAACATTCCAAGTAAAAAATCCCAAGCCAGCAGCCCACAGAGTGATTGTTAACTTGTAAAAATTGCAAGTTCTGCAACTTTATTAATATGCCTTTAAGAAAATCTCAGCATTTATAAATAATCCATATGGTTTAATATTTCTTAAGTACTCATAATTGGCTCTCAAGGGAATTTGAATCTGATTTCCAGTGCCTGCTGTTTATAACAACAGAACAGAACGTTTTCAGCAACATTGACAACCTCCATGCTTAAAATGTGACTCAAACATTTCAAAGTTTAAGGGATTTAAAGATTTTAAGATACAACTAAAATATCCACATGCAGATACTAAAAAAAGAGCTATCATGGCCATTTTGCTAGTACTTTTGGGACAACAAACATCCCCTCAGTTTCTTGTCAGCACTGGAATAAGAAATTTGAGGGTTTGTTTTTTTTTCCTCTCCTGATAAAGCCCCATGTTTTCTATCAGTGGTCAGCAAACTTTTTTTTTTTTTTTAAATAGAGGACCAGATAGTAAACATTTCAGGTTTTGTGGAACATACTGTCACTGGAACTATCCCATTCTGCTGTTAAGAGTAAGAAAGCAGCCACAGAAAGTACAAAATTGAATGTGGTGGCTCTGCTCTAAGAACACTGTTTACAAAAACAGGCAGTTAAGCTGAACAGCTCATGAACTAGGATAGAGGCAAGAAAAGATTCTTCCCTAGAGCCTGCAGTGGGAATGTAGCTCTGCTGATACCTTGATTTTGGACTTAACAGACTCGAACTGAGAGAATAAATTTATACTGTTTTAAGCCACCCAGTTTGTGGTAATTTGTTATGGCAGCCCTAGGAAGCTAATACAGTGTCCCATTCATTTATTCTCACCACTCTTCTAATGGAGGAAAGATCATATGGTGCCTTAGGCTGATACAGTTTAAGAATTATGAGTTGAGATAAGTGGGCTGCAAACACCACTGTCTTGAAAACTGGTTTAGGATGTGGGTGCCTGGTTCTTGGGCCACAAGTGTGCCCTCAGTCACTCTCTGGGCTTTCCAAGCCCACTTGTACAAAGCAAATGCCGTGGGGCTGAGTTTGGGGCAACTTCTGATGTTTAAAAGTAAAAAGTCTAGTAAATGTACATTTAGTGGTGACAGTGTTAGCATTTCAAACACCAGTTAACAAAAACTGCAAGTCTTAACTTGCCCATCCACCAGTCCACAAAATAATGTTACCACTTTTTGTTTAATTCCCTCAGAGCAATGTTAAAAGAATGAAGTTAACGCTAATCTGATATGCACTGGAGTTTAACTTTTTTTGATTATTCTCAGAAATATCTAAATTTTAAATTGCTTAGAATTTGCTGTTTATATATAAGGCATTTTACCTAATTTTTACAAGTTAAAATAATGAGTGGCAGAGAGCAATTAGAGTTTCAACAAATATACTTAAAATGTAGAACACTGTTTTTATTAGAACCTCAGCTTTTACTCTAAGAGTTGATTAAATCACCATATAAAGCCTTAAGCCTGCCAAACTAGTTTTTTCCCGTTTGCTCAGCTATCAGACAATAGGGTAAGTATGTCACTCTACCAAAAATGACTGAGTTGTATTGGGCCTGGAGAAAAAGTCAGGTAACAGGAGCCTCTCCTGGGGCTGCTGATGGTTAGGCTCATCCACCACTGCACTTCGAGCTCGACTGGAATCGCTATGGGTTTTCTGCAGAAGGGATAAGAATTACGGAAACAGTTAATTTATAGTGGAGCTGTGCATGTCCAGTATCAGCCCTAACAGGTATGGTAATTGCAGGCTAAGCAGCTCCAATTACATTGTCAAATCAGAATTCAGTTTGTACATTTGACAAAATATACAAGTCAAAACCAGAGCACAGATCCTGCAGAATTACTGACCATGAGGTTTTATAAACATTGGAAAGGCAATAGGAAGGAGACATACCGTTTGCCTTTGTGGCACCACCATGCTCAAGTGTTCTGCTTTAGAGGTGCCAATAGGTGGCAGCAGATTATTTCGACTCAGCGGCAGTGGTGAGGGAGAGGAGCGCGAGTCAGCCGCCACAGGGCTGCAGATCCCACCAGCAAAAACCAAGATATGAAAGCATAAAATTGTAACAATATAAACAAATTGGTTAGCATCAAATACATTGAATAGATGAGTTTAATGTCATGCACAGAAAGCTTTAAGCTGCCTACACTTTTTTAAGTGAAGCGATCTCAAAGGATTTTGGAGAATGAAAATTTTGGGCTTCATAGTATTTTCTTATTTTTTGTTGAAGCTTCATCCTATGTGCACAGCAGCATTTGACCCTTTCTCCCATAAAGAACTGGAATAGAACAATTTTCCCTATCCTGGGTTGTTTTTTCCTGACAAATTCATAGATTGGTAATTTTGCATCTGATGAAACTCATAGTTCGGGGCCTTCTGGTTGTCCTTTTCACTAAAAATTATAATTTCCAGGTAAGGATCCTAAACTTTTATTTCCTTCCAAAGGATTTGGAGCAGTTACAGTATTACTCAAGCCCAAGACAGTAATTAAAGCTGAATGATACTTTTCATATCCCAGAAAAAAACAAAGTAACTTATTTTTCCACTTCGAAAAAAGCACTGTCGAGGGATGAGAGATTAATTTTACATCAAAACCACTCATACCCAAGTGAATGTATAGCTTTACTGGTATAGATAATATACCAATAAAGTCAAAATTAAGAAATGTTGGGAGAGAAGTATAGTGACATGCTTCATTCAGAGGCTGAATTCAAAACGCTGAATTCAGTTATGGTGTTATTAATTCCTACCCTTGATCATAGTCTTAGAAATCAACCCTCCAAAGATGTTTTTAAAATTAACAACTAATGGAAGGATTTTATTTTAAAAACTTGACTTGGAGTCTTTTGCATAGTGAGATGGGAAAAGGGAAGAGGACATGTTTACTGTTACTTCCTAGGATGTGCCAAGGGACATTTTTTCCTGGGGTACAGGCAGCTACTTATCTGAGATTTATGAAGTTTTCATTGTCAGTGAAATAAGTAAATCCTATTGGTATGGAACAATATTAAAGGAGAACTAATCGTCATTTGGGGAAAGAATTTTACTGAGCATGTTCCCACTAAGGAAAATGTTTTAATAAAAATATATATAGAATGTCTTCTATTCCTTTGATGAGTTCCATTGAAATATTCTAGCCAACATTTCATTTGTGAAAATCTGTTTAGCTAAATCAGAAGGAAGATAAGTATAATCAGAAGATAAGTATATCTATATATTATTCAAATATAACTCCCATTTTTTCTGTATTAGATTTAAACCAGTGTACAACTCATCATAAGAATATGTAGTGATTACTGCCTAAGCATATATTTCAATCTTATCTTTAAATTCATTCTATATGTAAAATTTTTCATTAGTTTTACCACAGATTCCAGAAATTCTGCTTCTGAAACCTACACTCGGGATCCTCTGCGTATTTCATCCGTAAGTCTTGGTGTTCCAGCGCGTGAATGGCTTGTGCTGATGGGATGAAGGGTACGTGGTGGGGGGTTGCGTCTCCTGGCGGACTGCACTGTATATGACAGAAATGATGTACTAAGCTTCAGGGCTCGATTTGGCCAATTTCGAGTTGAAAAGATGGTACTGGACCCAGGTCTCATAAGTAGCTTGTCATCAAGATCTCTAGTGGCCAAATATCAGAAACCCACAGTGAGATCAAGACTGCTCTGTACAGGGAGACAGAACTCAAAGGGTAAAAAGCCTTAAACTTTCAAGTACATTCAAGGGAGAGAAAGGCAAAACCAGAAAACAATCAATCAATAACCTAGTTTTAGATGTCATATAATTTATCTCAGGAATGAGAATGTGTATGTGTATCTGAAAAAAGGACATCAATTCAGTCTTACACATGATTTACTAGAGTGGAGACTTGGGAAAGCAAGTACTTTATTCACCTGCCATCAGAGTCACTTCTTCAGTTACTGGTAAAGGCTAACCTGTAGTGTAGCTACTCCAAAGTGCTTCCCAGAAGTTTACCTCAGGGAATGTGCTTCCTACCGTGTTGGAGGCATTCTTTTTGCTGAAGGCATGTCATCAGAAAGACTTAGTTGAAAGGCCAGTACTGCTGCTGAGTAGTGCTGTGGCACTAGGGTGGCTCACATTGCAGAGATTAAAATGCTGAGCTAGCTGAAGCCCACAGGGGTAGGGGTTCCTTAGAAAGCTGGGAACAGCCAAAGGGTTCAGAGCTTTGTGCAGCCCAGGTCAGTAGATCCCCATTTGCGTAAACAGCTGTGAAACACAATACTCTTCTGTAAGTACTCTGGTAAATAAAATACCATATTCAACAGTTCAGTAGCTTAAACTCTGCCCCACAGATTCAGGTGCTTCATTTTTATGTTTTAAGCAGATGAGAGACCGTTTGATTTTATTGTAAGGCACCTAAGAGATAGTATTTATGCTGTGATATGGAGGGAAAGTGGAAGAATAACACTCTGCCACAGGCCATGTTCTTCAAGCTTTCAGGCCACTTTGGTATCCTCTAGCACAAAATATGCCTCAGAGTTTGGAGAACTTTGAAGGAAAAATGCCCATCACAGAATAGGGCTAAACCTTGAGCATTACTTGTAAGAGATCTTTCTGGTCTTGCCTCCCTAACCACTCACTTAAGCCCTTTGTTTACACAGCCTACCTGCTTTCTAATTATAGGAGTTTAGGCCTTAGCTGCTCTTCATTCATCTTTATTTTTCCTCTGGACTACTCACTCATAAGTGGATTTATCACCTCTATACTTCTAGATCAGTCTCCAAATCTGACCTCTTCTATATGGCCCATCATTATAAACTCAACAGACCCTACACTCATCTCCCCCATCCCCAAACTGTCTTCCCTTGAGCTTGAAATCTGAGTTCACCTTTATTCCTCTGTTTTTATAGAATCTGATTTCTTTTATGATAACTCCTAAACAGTTTTATTACTTTTTTAGTCTTGGCTACATCTTGAGAACAGACCCATAACTGCCTGAATTCCTGCATTAGACTTCTCCTTTCCCTTCAGTTCCTCCTTCTTTAATCCAATCTATGTTCTACTGTGTGAAGTCTTTCAAATTCCTGATTTAAACTGATGTTCTCCAAAGCTGAACACATACACTGCTGGGTGGGAATGTAAAATGGTACAATTCTTTTGAAAAAATTTTATGAGTTTATTATAAAATTAAACATATACTTATCCTTTTACTTCTGTATATTGATAAATGAGAACATAAGTCCAGACCAGTATAAGAATATGTATAGTGCCTTTTATGTATAACAGCCCCAACCTGAAAAATAGCCCAAGTGTTTATTAACAGAAGAATGGATAAATGAATTGTGGTATATTATTAAAATAGAATACTAGTTGGCAGTAAAAGAGAATCACATGAAACATGAATGGATCTCAGAAACAAGGCATTCAAAAACCTCCACTGTCTGGTTCCAAAGTTCTTTAATTTCAGTCTGCTTTCCCACTAATCACACCAGTGGTCTTTGATCAGAACATTGAAGTTCTAACCTATTGTCTCCTGTTCTACTATAGCAAAAAATGATCTGCTTTCTCTTCTAAATATTTGTATTTTCCTGTCTCCAAACCTTTCCCCACATCATTTCTCATATCTAGAATAGCTTTGCTACTCTTCTCTGCTTATCCATACTTCGATCTTTCAAGGACACATTTAAAACCTGCACTTCCCACCAAAATGCTTCCCTTCTTTGGGACTGCCATAGTGTTCACTCACTTGAAGTACACACACTTGGTACTCAGTCACAGGAATGCCATAAATGGTTAGGTCTCTTTTTAGTTGTGTGTCTTCTCACCAGTTATTTTATCAGCTCCCTGAAGGTGGAGACCATTTTCCTTATATATGTCTACTCCCCACATGTCTCTGGTTGCTTGGTAGGCACTCAATACATGCATGTTGATTGACTTGACTTTGCTTTCCTTTTATTTTTTAGTGATCTACTTAAACTCTATAGTCTTAAAATTTTATACTTCTTACAGGAGCTTGTCCATTAGAGAGAGATTTCTTGGCTGTAGAGGCATCCCATGAATCAAGAGACCATTCACATTTGGCTGATGACCACTTGCTGCTTGACAGAGACTCATCTACATATCAAAAGAAGATGTTTCTCATTGGTTGGTGACGATACCAGCTTAGTTTCCCAACTTTGCCGAAAGTTAATATTTCCAAATTAGATCATTTATGTTTTTTCTCCTATGTCTTAACTTTTGTAGTATCTTGGCCAGTATCCCATCTGGGGCCCCAAGTCCACTGTTAAGATGACAAGATCAGAGTCATCCTCTTCATTTCTGAATGGGGAAGCCTGGTCAACTTATGTGAAAGCAATTAATAGCCAGTCTCATTGGGGAGAGAGGACCTTTATTATTATTTACATTAGAAAAAACAACATGGAACAAAAATGGGAAGAATAAGGGTAAACTCTAGTATATAATCTTTTACCATCACTTAATCCTGTGCTCTGCTAATGCTTTCTCTGCTACACCTGGAGCAGTCAGCTCTCAATAATAAGCTCAAATCTGAAGACTATTAGAAGGAGTTAATCTTATTTGTTCTAATGTTAGCAGGATTTAGTCTTCCATGGACTGCCACTGCCACCTTAGTGTCCTGTTTATTTTCTCTCTTAGGTAATCAGTTCAGGGCCCTTTCTGGTTAGCTCCTCCTCTCCCAAGTAGGCATTCTTCTTCTACTTTCTCTCTAGAATATTTGGATTATTGCTTCTCCTTCCTTTGGTCATTAACAACTAGAAATGTGCATGTTAACTTTTCAGGGCTTACTTAAACCATAAGCAGACCAGTTTGACATATAGAAGTATTTTATTACTATCATAGGAATATTAGATTACCTGGGTCATCCTCTAGTGTGATAAGATATGGGCCTTGCTGAGTTTATTTTCTAATTGAAGTATAATTGATATACAGTATTATATGTTACAGGTATGTATAGTATAGTTATGTACAAGCTGAATTTACTTCTGAATAACCCTTTTAAAAATATAGCTGCACAATATCTGGCCAGTATACCAACAAAGCAAACAGTAGATCAGGCTCATCAGCCTGCAAGAAATGGCCATCTTATATGCTGAAGACTGAAACCATTTTCTCCTTTTGATTTGCCTTTTAAACCTGGGTAATGATTGCTGCTAAGCCTCCAAAAGCAAAAAAGTCAACAGATTCAAGTATAAAAAATAAAAACCAGGTAGGTCACAATAGAAAAAAAGAGGGAAGAAGTCAAAAAGAAATTCAAAAGATAGAATGTTAAGGCCATAGAAAATCTGACATTGGCCCCTCATTTTATTATATATTTCATTCTTCCCAAAGCTGCCTGGAGCTGACCATATAGTTGAATCTTGATTGCAGAGCTTATAGATACCTTTTCAAAAGAGCTGAAAATTACTTATCAACTCTGCTAAATCGTTTCAGTCCGACTCTGTGCGACCCCAGAGATGGCAGCCCACCAGGCTCCCCCGTCCCTGGGATTCTCCAGGCAAGAACAATGGAGTGGGTTGCCATTTCCTTCTCCAGTGCATGAAAGTGAAAAGTGAAAGTGAAGTCGCTCAGTCATGTCCGACTCTGTGCAACCCCATGGACTGCAGCCCATCAAGCTCCTCCATCCATGGGATTTTCCAGGCAAGAGTACTGGAGTGGGGTGCCATTGCCTTCTCCAACTTATCAACTCTAACTTGCTGTTTTTTCAAAATGAAACTTTTGCAAAGAATCACTGGATTACTATGATAACATATAACTTTACTGGAAAAAAAGTCATAGTGATACAATTAAGCCAAAAAACTGAGCAGACTTCTCTATAAGAATAGGTCTAGGCTCTCCTGTACATTACCCTATGGGACTTACCGGATTTGAGGTGATAGACAGCACCTTAGACTGTGGCACTCGAGGTAAGACCAAAGGTTGTAGTTCACTCAGCACACAGGGGCTTTGTGAAGCTGGTCTGGTGATTGCAACATTACTCTCATCATCTGAGCAAAGGAATAGAATCTATTATCCATGGATATCTTCAGACCCACAGCAACAGTACTGTGAAAAAAAATCTCCCCTGAGAATTCATAATCTCAAGCTAGGCTTCACTAATCTTTATAGCCCAGTTTCATACCACCTGCATGGTTCAAAAAAAACACTTTAAACCATGAATTTATTTTAAAGTGGTTTCTCAGGCTGGTGATGCCTGTTGGTTCCTGGCAGAATGAAAAGCAAAGATTACTAGAGCAAAGCTATCTAATGGGACATTTGGAGATTGAAGGAAATGTTCTATATATGCACTCTCCAGGATAGTGGCCTCAAGCCACATGTGGCTATAGAGGATTTAAAATTTGGCTACTGTGGGGCCTAGTAAAACTTACAAGCTATTGCAGAGTAAAAGAAACCATAAACAAAACGAAAAGACAACCTGCAGACTGAGAATAAGTGTTCGCAAATGACATGACTTAATTTCCTAAATGCACAAACAGCTCATATAGCTCAACAAAAAACAACCCTATCCAAAAATTGGCAGAAGACCTAAGTAGATATTTCTTCAAACAAGGCATACAGATGGCCAATGGGCACAAGAACAGATGCTCAACACTTCTAATTATTAGAGAAATGCAAATCAAAACAATGAGGTACCAGCTCACATGAGTCAGAATAGCCATCATTAAAAAGTATACAAATAACACATGCTAAAGAAAGTTCAGAAAAAAGGGAACCCTCCTACACTGTTGGTGGGAATATAAGCTCGTGTAGCCGCTGTAGAAAACAGCATGGAGGTTCCTTAGAAAACTAAAAATAGAGTTACCATATGATCCAGCAATCCCATTCCTGGGCATATACCTGGACAAAACCATAATTAAAAAAGATGCATGTACCCCAGTGTCCAGAGCACAACAAGAGCCAATACATGGAAACAACCTAAATATCCACTGACAGATGAATGGATAAAGATGTGTGTGTGTGTGTGTATATATATATATACATGGAATAGTACTCAGCCATAAAAGAATGGAATAATGCCATTTGCAACAACATGGATGCAATGAGAGATTATTATACTAAGTGAAGTAAGTCAAAGAAAGGCAAATACCACATGATATCATTTGTAGAATCTAAAATATGACACAAACCTATTTGTGAAACAAAAAATTATGGACATAGAGAGCAGACTGGTTTCTAAGGGGGAGGAGGCTGAAGGAAGGATGGAGTGGTAGATTGGGGTTAGCACATGTAGGCTTTTATATATCGAATGGATTAAAAAAAACAAGGTCCTACTGTATAGCACAGAAGTATATTCAGTATCCTACAGTAAACCATAATGGAAAAGAATATTAAGATATGTAAATATGGATGACTGAATCACTGCTGTACAACAGTAATTAACACAACCATTGTAAATCAACTATACTTCAATTAAAGAAAAATTTAGCTAGTGTGATTGAGAATGGAAATTTAAAATTACCTAATTGTTATTAATTAAAAATTTAAATAGCCACGTGACTAGTGAAACTTCATACCCATTACCACTGCCAGTTTTTGTGGCAGCGGTAATTATATATGTCTTTGGGGAAGATATATACTGAGTGTATAATAGTGTCACATCTATATCCACTTGTTTATGGCTGCTTTCAAGGGCAGAGTTAAGCAGTTGCAACAGATTGGATGGCTGGCAAAGGCTAAAATATTTACTGCCTGGTTCTTTATACACAAACTTTGCTGACCCCTATTTTAGGACATTTCAGTCAACCCACCAAACTAGTCAGAGATCCTCCAGCTCCATTTTAAAATCACTTTCTTCTTTTTTCCAAACTTTAAGTTTCACAATAACCTAAATTTATGGATACACAGAAAAATAAGTGGTGTTTAGCATATTTGAAATGTTGTACATGAAGTATTAGTTACTTGGGCTGCCATTAAATTCCAGAGACTGGGTGGCTTAAACGACAGAAATAAATTTTCTCACAGTTCTGGAGCCTCAGAGTCCATGATCACGGTGCTGTTGGGGTTGGTTTATAGTGTGACCTCTCTTCCTGGCTCATAGGCACAGTTGCCTTTTCACTTTGTGTTTGTTTGCATGACCTTTGCTCTTTGCATGCATAGAAAGAACTCATTAATATCTCTTACTTTTCTTAAGGATACCACCCCTATAGGAATAGAGTCTCACCATTCTGACCTCATTTAACTTTAATTATCTCTCTAAAGGCCATATCGCCAAACATAACCACATTGGGTGTTGGGGCTTTTGGATTTTAAGGGGAACACAATTCAGTCCATAACATGGATAAACCATTTGTTTATCCATCAGTTGATGGATGTTTAGGTTTCTTCCACTTTTTTTACTCTTATGAATAATGCTGCTATCAGCATTCATGAAAGGCTTTTGTATGGCTCTATTTCACTTCTTTAGGCTATATACCTTTGAGTAGAACTGCTGGGTCATATGGTAATTTAACTTTTTGAGGAACTGCCAAACTGGTTCTACAGTGACTGTACCACTTTGCATTCCTACCATTAATTTACAAACATTCTAATTTCACATCCTCATCAATACTTGTTACTGTCCTTTTTTAATCTTTAATACAGTCGCACTAGTAGGTATGAAGTGGTGTCTCATTGTGGTTTTGGTTATTTGCTTCCCCTAATGAATAATGATTTTGAACATCTTTTCATGTACTTATTGGCTATTTGTATATCTTTGGAGAAACTGCTCTTTGAGTTATTTGCTGATTAATTGTTTTTTCTTTTGTTTTGGGGTTGTAGTTCTTTATATATTGTGGATAATAGATTCTTGTTAGGTGTATGTTTTACATATATTTCCTCCCATTTTGTAGGCTATCTTTTCACTTTCTTGATAATGTCCCTTGATACACCCTAAAGTATTTTATTTTGATGAAGTCCAATTTATCTGTTTTTTCTTTGGTTGTATGTGGTCTTGGTGTCAGATGACATCTAAGAATCAGCTGCCAAATCCAAGCTCATTGAGATTTACTCCAATGTTTTCTCCTAAGTTTTCTGTAGCTCTTAAGTGTATTCCTTTGGTCCATTCTGAGTTGATATTTTTTATAAAATGTGAAGTAACGATCCAACTTCATTCTTTTCAGTTCTCCCAGCACCATTTCCTTTTTTTCCCCATCTGAATTTTTTTTTTTGATTGACAGAGTTGATTTACAATATTCAGTAAGTTTCAGGTGTACAACATAGTGGTTTACAATTTTAAAAGGTTATACTCCATTTATAGTTATGATAAAATATTGGCTGTGTTCCCTGCCAGCATCATTTCTTAAAGAGACTCTTCTTCCCTCATAGGCTTGGCTCCCTTGTTGAAAATCAACTGACCATAGAGGTGTGGGTTTATTTATGGACTTTTTATTCTATTCCATGTATCAATATATGTTCTTATGCCAGTACTGCACTGTTTTGATCACTGTAGCTTTGTATTATCTTTCAAAATCAAGAAGTGTGAGTCCTCCAAATTTGTTCTTTTTCAATATCGTTCTAGATATTCAGGATACCTTGCATTTCTATATGAATTATCTCTGCCTTTTAAAAAAGGCAGCTGGAATTTTGAGAAAGTTGTACTCAGACTGTAGATATATTTAGGGAAATTGCCATCTTAACAATACTAAGTCTTCCAATAACAAAAGCAGAGCCTGTCTTTCCATTTCTTTGTGTGTGTGTGCCCAGTCACTCAGTTAAGTCAAGTCTTTGCAACCCTGTGGACTGTAGGCTGCCAAACTCCTCTGTCCATGGAATTTTCTACCCAGGAATACTGGAGTGGGTTGCCATTTCCTACTCCAGGGGATCTTCCAGACCCAGGAATCGAACCTGCATCTCTTGCGTCTCCTGCATTGGCAGACAGATTCTTTACCACTGCACTGCCTGGGAAGCCCCTTCCGTTTCTTTCAGTTCAGTTCAGTCTCTCAATCGTGTCCGACTCTTTGCAACCCCACGGATTGGAGCATGCCAGGCTTCCCTGTCCATCAACAACTCCTGGAGCTTACTCAAACTCATGTCCATCGACTTAGTGATGCCATTCAACCATCTCATCCTCTGTTGTCCCCTTCTCTTTCCGCCTTCAATCTTTCCCCAGCATCAGGGTCTTTTCCAATGAGTCAGTTCTTTGCATCAGGTGGCCAAAATATTGGAGTTTCAGCTTCAGCATCAGTCCTTCCAATGAATATTAAGGACTGATTTCCTTTAGGACTGACTGGTTGGACCTCCATGCAGTCCAAAGGACTCTCAAGAGTCTTCTCCAACACCACAGCTCAGAAGCATCAATTCTTCGGCACTCAGCTTTCTTTATAGTCCAACTCTCAAATCCATACATGACTACTGGAAAAACCATAGCTTTGACTAGATGGACCTTTGTTGACAAAGTAACGTCTCTGCTTTTTAGTATGCTGTTGAGGTTGGTCATAGCTTTTCTTCCAAGGATCAAGTGTCTTTTAATTTCATGGCTGTAGCCACCATCTGCAGTGATTTTGAAGCCCAAGAAGATAGTCTCTCACTGTTTCCATTGTTTCCCTATCTATTTGCCATGAAGTGATGGGACCAGATACCTTGATCTTATTAGTTTTCTGAATGTTGAGTTTTAAGCCAGCTTTTTCACTTTTTTTCACTTTCATCAAGAGGCTCTTGAGTTCTTCTTCTCTTTCTGCTGTAAGGGTGGTGTCGTCTGTATCAGTTCAGTTCAGTGCAGTTGCTCAGTCATGTCCGACTCTTTGCGACCCCATGAACCACAGCATGCCAGGCCTCCCTGTCCATCACCAACTCCTGGAGTTCACCCAAACCCATGTCCATCAAGCTCGGAGATGCCATCCAACCATCTCATCCTCTGTCGTCTCCTTCTCTTCCTGCCCTCAATCTTTCCCAGCATCAGGGTCTTTTCAAATGAGTCAGCTCTTCGCATCAGGTGGCCAAAGTATTGGAGTTTCAGCTTCAGTCCTACCAATGAACACCCAGGACTGATCTCCTTTATCTTTATTGATATTTCTCCTGGCAATCTTGATTCCAGCTTGTGCTTCATCCAGCCCGGCATTTCACATGATGTACTCTGCATATAAGTTAAATAAGCAGGGTGACATATTGTCACCCAAGGGTGACAGCCTTGATGTACTTTCCCAATTTGGAACCAGTCCATTGTTACATGTCCGGTTCTAACTGTTGCTTCTTGACCTGCATAAGATTTCTCAGGAGGCAGGTCAGGTCGTCTGGTATTCCCATATTTCCATAGTATGTTGTGATCCACACAGTCAAAGGCTTTGGCATAGACAGTAAAGCAGAAATAGATGTTCTTCTGGAACTCTCTTGCAACTGCTTTTGGCTATTTCATCTCTGGTTCCTCTGCCTTTTCTAAATCCAGCTTGAACATCTGGAAGTTCACAGTTCACAAACTGTTGAAACCTGGCTTAGAGAATTTTGAACATTACTTTGCTAGCATATGAGATGAGTGCAATTGTGTGGTAGTCTGAGCATTCTTTGACATTGCCTTTCTTTGGGATTGGAATGAAAACTGACCTTTTCCAGTCCTGTGGCCACTGCTGAGTTTTCCAGATTTGTTGGCATATTGAGTGCAGCACTTTCACAGAATCATCTTTTAGGATTGGAAATAGCTCAGCTGGAATTCCATCACCTCCACTAGCTTTGTTTGTAGTGATGCTTCCTAAGGCCCACTTGACTTCATATTCCAGGATGTCTGGCTCTAGGTGAGTGACCATACCATCATGGTTATCTGAGTCATGAAGATCTTTTTTGTATGGCTCTTCTGTGTATTTTTGCCACCTCTTCTTAGTATCTTCTGCTTCTGTTAGGTCCATACCATTTCTGTCCTTTATTGTGCCCATCTTTTCATGAAATGTTCCCTTGTTATCTCTAATCTTCTTGAAGAGATCTCTAGTCTTTCCCATTCTCTTGTTTTCCTTTATTTCTTTGCATTGATCACTGAGGAAGGCTTTCTTTAGGCCTTACCTATTTTCTTTAAGTGTTTTGTAGTATTCTGTGTAGAAGTCCTATACTTCCTTGGTTCAGTTTATTCCTAAGTATTTTATTCTTTTTCATACTAGTATAAATAAACTGTTTCCTTAATTTCATTTTTGATTGTTCATTGATAGAAACTGGAAGAATTTTGAGAAGCATGATAGAGAAGTCACAAACTACCTTGAATAGACTTAGGAGAAATTTGGATTTGGAGGGTGCTGTAGGGGAAAGCTCAGAAGGAAATGAGGAACACCTTAGAAACTGGAAAAAGGGAGAACATATTAGAAACTGGAAGAAAGGAGATGCTTGCTGTTTTGTGACAGAAAGTTTAGGAAATGGCCTCTTATGGTCATGTGAACAGCTGAACTTTCAAAGTGATGATTCTGGTTATATAGCTATGGAGATTTCCCAGCAAAGTGTTAAAGGTGAAGCCTGATTTTTTTTTTTTTGCTGCTTATGATAAGACACGAGATGAGAGAAATTGAGGGAAAAACTATTAAACATAGAGAAAACAGGACTTAATGATTTTGAGAATTCTCAATCTCTCTAGATTCAAAAGATTCCAAATAAAGGAAGGCTATCAGGCCCCCCAAATTCTACTGGCAGGACACAACCTAATAAAATTACTTAGCTACAAACATGATACCTTTCATGTTAACAGGATGACTCAGAGGGTGAAATCAAGAGCTCAGAGGAGAGAGAGCTAAGAGGATTATTTCCAGGCCTTGAAACTTGATGAAGGAATCCTGAATATTTTCACAGGTGGATTTCAGAATTGCTAGGGATCCCTCCCCCACCCCAGCCTTTAACTGGAGTGTCTAGAATGGTTATCCTTTTCCTGGCACACAGCTATATGTTGGGTTTGTTGGGGTCAAATATCAATAATCTGTCTCTAGGAACAGAATGGCTGGATTAAATAGTTAGATGTTAATGTACCTCTGTATTTAGTTTCATAGGGCTATAAAATAGAAATGAATTGTGCCCCCAATAACTTCACTTGCCCTGTATTACATCCAGGAACTTCATTCTTACCTGATTCAAAAGTCTTTGGAGCTGAGGCTCCATCATTCCAAGAATGATTCTCTTGGAAACCTTTAAAGAGAGTTGAATGTACTTTGCATGTGGGAGCACATGACTCACTGGGGGCCAGTGGGAGGACTGTAGTGGACAAATTCCAATGTGCCTCCCCAGCCCGTGATTCTCATCTCTGGGTGTTCAAACCTTTGTGTAATCCCCTCCCTGGGAGTGTGGGCAGGACCTGTGACTTGCTTCAAACCAACAGATGATGGTAAAGGTGATAGGATGTCACCCCCTTGATTATGTTACATAATCTTCTGTCTTGCTAGTAGATTAGCTCTCAGTCTTTCTTACTGAGAAAGCTTTGGAGAAGTAAGCTACCATGACTACTACAGCTACAAGAAACTGGATGCTTCCAAAAACATGAGCCTCAACATGAGAACCAGCTCTGACCAACACCCTGATTGCAGCCTTGTGAGATCTTAAGTAAAGGACTAGCTGGCTGTTATTGGACTTCTGACTCACAGACCTGTGATATAATAAATGTGTATTGTTTGAAGCTGCTAAGTTTGTGTTAATGTTTTATACAACATAGAAAACCAATGCAGACAGTTGTTAGGACATTAAATATACATTTGACCATATACCTTGACAGCTCCACTCCTAGAAATCTACCCAAGAGAAAAAGGAAATACATGTCAAAATGTATGTCTTGTACCCTAGTGTTCATAAAAGCACTAATAGACCAAAAATGAAAATAGTCCAAACATCCATCAACAGATAAATGGATAAACAAGTTGTGGAACAGTGGAATACTACTCAGCAATAAAAGGAATAAATTATTGACACATGGATGACTCTCAGAATGATTTATACTGGGAGAAAGAACATGATAAAAAAAAGTCAATACAACATGATTCCATTTAAGCAGATACGTTGTCACTTCAGGATAGTGAGTTGGGCGAGGGTAGGAGGGAGGGATTACAAGGTCATGAACTTTTGCGGGTAATGGATATGTTCACTGTATTGACTATCATAGTTTCATGGCTGTATATACATAAATCAACTTATTATATACTTTAAGTTTTACTGGTTTATTGTAAATCAGTTCTTCAATAAAGTGGTCTTTAAAATGTATTTGTGACTTGCACATGTTTTTTTTCTCACAAATAATTACATTCAAAAAGAAAGCTCAATCTCTAGTCATCATAGACTAGGCCTCATTACTCATCCAGTCATTCCCAAATATTGTCCAACTATCTGTTAGTTTCTATAAGAAATACAAATATGACACTTCTGTACTATTAAGCATATAATCTAATAGACTGGTTAGGGTTTGGAAGTCTTAATTATTTTTTTACATTGTTTTCACAAAGAGCCTTACCAGAAGCAAATCCCTCCCAGTGAGTACGAGTCAGCTGCTCCATACAGCTTAGGACCTTGCTCCACACGTCATCAAACACATAAGCAAGGACATCCTCTTTCATGCAGTAAAATGGAGCAATGGGTGGATACCCTAATTTCTGTTTCTCTGTAGCTGCTTCTGATTTCTTTCCATGAAACTCCTCTTCCCTGTAACAGAAACAAGAGGGAAAGGTTTCATGGTTCTTTTTCACTGAGTGTTCACCACTGTCTTTTGTGCTGCTTAGGAATGTGATCTGTGCTTCTCCTCCATAAATCTGTCCCCCACCCCCCACCCTTGACATATATAGCACAGATATTAAGTTCTCTTGTGAGCTAAGGAAGTTTTCAACAGAGGAGACTGCATTTTCCTTTTTTACCCCGATTCCACCCCCCTATTCTGGCAAAAAATAGAACAAGAAAAAGAAGGGTGAGAATCACTGTACTTTTTTTTTAGCTTTAAACAGATGGCACTGTCAGTTGAGCAACAAGCAAGCTATGACTTGAACACAGAAATAATCTTTTTGTTGTAATTGGATAACATTTAGATTATATTAATGTGACACACTGAATGGTATAACTGTGATTATGCTGCATAGTTATTTGAGGCAGTGATTCATTAGGGAAATAGTCCACATAGATTATTATATTGTATACTTTTACTAACCTAAATAAACATTTGGTAATTGATTGTAAAGGAAAAAGAGGGAAACCCAACAGCATAGGAAGCTACTCGGGCTCTTCTGGAATCTGTACCTATAATTCAGAAACTCCCAATTAGGCAAGGCTATCTCTTCCCTGGCAGTGAGTATCAATAGCACAAATAGATTTCTAGGGGAAGAAAATCTGGCTGATAGATGTGCTTATCTGTGACAGTATAAACTAAGACAAAGCAAATTGTGGAACTGACTTGGGTGGAGAGAAGTATCTTCCCGCCTTAACAGTGAAAGTTACTCCTAGGGTAACAAAGTACTCAAGAATGAAATAGTAAACTAGGCTGGAAAGAAGGATGCTAAGATTTAAGCAGGACAGCCAGACTCTCTGCTTCTCCTTTCCAAAGGAAGAGCTAGCTTGGCATTAAGTGGTGGAGGAGGCTGTGTGTGTGTCAGTTGCTCAAGTCGTGTCTGACTGCGACCCCATGGACTATCCCTTGCCAGGCTTCTCTGTCTCCAGACAAGAATACTGGAGTGGGTTGCCATTTCCTTCTCCAGGGGATCTTGACCCAGGGATGAAACCCAGGTTTCCTGCATTGTAGGCAGATTCTTTACCATCTAAGCCACCAGGGAAGCTGATTAGTATTAACTGTATTTCAATTTATATTTCTTTTAAGGGGAGATAACATAGCCATATGATGAAAATTCAAATTGCTTAGAAGGAAATGTATACATGTAGTGAAAAATAAGTTTCCTATATCTCTACCCCAATCCTCATTCCCAGAAGCAAACATACATAAGTCCAGAGAAAGTTCCATTATACACTGTACTGTACCTTGCTCATCCAATTATCAATGTATCCTGGCCCATGATCCCTATCAATATATATAAATCTGCCTCTTTAAAAAAATAACTGCAGAGTATTCCATTGGATATACCATAATATATGTAGCCAGGCAGCTGTTGATCAACTAACTTTTTGCTTTTATAATCAATACCACAATATATTTCTAGAGATATTCCTTATGTATTAGGTTACAGCCCAATAAACTAACAAAAACGTAAGTAAAAAATGCATTTAATACACCTAACCTGTTGAACATTATAGCTTAACCTAGCCTCCTTAAATGTGCTCAGAAGGCAAATTAGCATACAGCTGGGCAAAATTATCTAACACAAAGCCTATTTTATAATAAAGTGTTAAATATCTCATGTAATTTATTTCATACTCTACTGAAAGTGAAAAGCAATGGTTTATGGGTATAAAGTGGCTGTAAGTGTATTGGTTGTTTACCCTCATGATAGTGTGGCTGACTGGGAGCTGCAGCTTGCTGCCACTGTGTAACATCCTGAGAGAGAGTCATACTGCATATCGCTAGTCTAAGAAAAGATATAAATTCCAGCAAACAGTTGCTATTCAATGTGTATCAGTTCTATACCATTGTAAATCCAGAATTCATAAGTCAACTCATCTTAAGTTGGGGACTGTATGTATGTAGTTCTTTGGCTACATAGGTATCTTATTTGTAGGGTAGATTCCTATCAACAGATTACTGAGTCAAAGGGTATGTGCATTTCAATTTAAAGAGGTGGTACAGTTCTCCAGTAGTGAAAGAATATGCCTACTTTCTCATTCAAGGAATAATCAAATTTCTTTCCCTTTTGTCTTTTGATAGTCTGTCAGGTAAAATACTCATGATGGTTTTGATTTGCATCTCTGAATGAGACTGAGTTTCATTTCATATATTTAAGATCCATTTTCTTATAATGTGAACTCTGCCATGTTCTTTGTTTTGTCCTTAATTTTTTCCTTATTGATATACATGTTAAGGAAATTAAGCCTCTGTGCATGCATTAACTGCAAATATTTTTGCCAGTTTGTCTTCTGACTTTATGAATTTTTTATCCAGAAATTTTAAGTAGTTATTTTTAAATGACTTGTAGATTTTAAGCTGTAGTTAGAAAGGCCTTCCCTATTACCAAACTATTAAAAAAAAAATCTTTCATATCTTATTTTCTTCCAAACTTACATGATTTCATTCATGACATCTCAGTATCTCAGTGGTATCTCTAAAGAGAAGACTGCCTTCCTAAAAATCTTCCCTGTATTACTTGAAAATTCATTGGGTTTGAGTCATGAACATCACGTTTTGGAGTAGTTAAATCAGCTTTATTTAAAGCTAAAATGAAGGGAAAAGACCTTTGAGGAAAAAGGAGGAGAAAATACAGATAATTTGACTCAGGCCAGATGAAGTGAAAGGGAAGGGGGAAATCTCTGGAAAATCGAAAGAGCATACATATGATTCTCTTGGAACAATTAGCTAACTCATTGCCATGTATAGAAATCTGAGTTATGTCTACCTTAGCCTAGGACTGTATACATTGAACATAAAAGTAAGCATGGCTCAATAGGAAATAAGGGAAGAAAAGTCCAGAATCATGTGACACTAACTAGACCTAACCACAGCCTCATAGCCTGAAATTCTCACTTCCAGATGTGCTACTGTGACTATCATTCTGAACTTCTAAAGGCTTGGAGGAATAGTTTAAGAGGTTAATATTTCAGGGACACAGCATGGAACAGTAAGAGAGCCTGGATTTAGAATAAGATGAATAAAGTTTCCATGAATTACTGGTGATAATTGACAAAGAAGAAAAATCAAATTATATGGAGAAAAAATTAATTCATTGAAAACTGTTTAATCCCAGTAAGAGGCAAATGACATGTGCAGGAAAAAACAACTTATATCAATTAAGTATACGAATGCTGGACAACTGAGAAGTAATAGAACATAAATAACATAAATTTAATTATAGATAATATTGGTGGCATACTTTAGAAAAATAGATACTAATACACAGAACAGGGGAGTAAAAACGTTTACAAGATATAATACTCACATATCTGTGTGGTCAAATGCTAGGTATTCTTCTATTATTCCCTCAGAAAATATGATACAGTCTTCTTCTCTTTCCATAGAACACAAGCAAGGGGATTTGGCAATGGAGGATGCTTTAGGACCAAATGAAGATGAAAAATGTAACTTCTTTCCCCTAATGCCAAATCTGGGAGAGGGGAAAGATAGTAATTATGTACAACATAAACAGTTCTCACAGGAACTCATTCATACAGGTTTCAGCTCAAAGTCCCTTCCCCTGATGACACCTTCCTGGGCTACTCTAAACTTTAATACCTATTATTTCTCAGAACAGGAATAAATACGAGCCACACACCCACTCTGCTTCGGTGTATTATGCACCTAATACTGAAGCAGTTGAATACTGCTTGCTATCTTTTCAGATGCAATGGCTATGGCTATAAAATAAGCTTTCTTTTTTTTTTAAAATCTAAGAATATTTACATTCATGTTCAACTCTGAAGTACCTCAGGAGATTATAGGTTTATTTCAGTAACTTCACTGTTGTTGAAAATGCATGCACATTATTGTGCAACAGATCTCTTGAACTTATATTGCAAAACTGAGACTCTGGTATCCATTAAACACTAATTGCCCCTTCCCCTTCCTCTCCTCCTTTGGGCAACTATGCTTCTATTTTCTGTTTCTATGATTAGACTACTTTAGATACTAAATATGGGTGGAATCATATTGTATTTGTCCTTTTGTGACTAGCTTATTTAACTTATTAAATAATACCTTCAAGGCTCATCAATCCATATTCTGGCATGTAACAGGATTTCCTTCTATAATATTCCATTGTGTGTATATAAATTTTCTTTATCCATTCATCTGTGATGACCATCTGGGTTGTTTCCACCTCTTGCCTATTGTGATTAATGCTTCAGTGAATACTGGTATGCAAATATCTCTTTGAGATCCTCCTTTGAATTTTTTTTGGATATACACCTGAGTGGGATTGCTGGTTCATATAGTAATTCTATTTTTAGTGTTTTAAGAAGCCTCCATACTGTTTTCCAAGAGACAACAGGAGTCTTCCCTGTAGCTTAAATGGTAAAGAATGCCTGCGAGGCAGGAAACCAGGGTTCAATCACTGGGTTGGGAAGTTCCTTGGGAGGAGGGAATGGCAATCCACTCCAGTATTCTTGCCTGGAGAATTCCACGGGCAGAGAAGCCTGGCGGCCTGCAAGTCTGTGGGTTCGCTAAGAGTCAGACACGACTGATCAACTAACACAGCCCATACTGTTTTCCTTAGTGGCTATACTGTTTTACACTCCATTTCTCTCAACAGTTCACAAAGGTTCCAATTTTTTGTCTACATTTTTGCCAAAAGTTGTTGCTTTCTGTTCTCTAGATAGTGGCCATCCTGATGATGGGTTGTGGTGGTTTAGTCACAAAGTTGTGTTTGACTCTTGTGACCCTGTGGATTGTAGCCCACCTGACTCCTCTGTCCATGAGATTTTCCAGGCAAGAATACTGGAGTGGGTTTCCATTTCCTTCTCCAGAAGATCTTCCTGACCCAGGGACCAAACCAGCATCTCCTGCATTGCAGGCAGACTCTTTATTGCTGAGCCACCAGGGACACCCAAAGAGACTGTTACATGTTGACTAAACTTTTTCTCAGGCCACAAAACTAGCCTACATTTCCCAGGACCCCCATACAGTTAAACGATGGGTTCAGTTCAGCTCAGTCACTCAGTCATGTCTGACTCTGCAATCTCATGAACTGCAGCACACCAGGCTTCCCTGTTCATCACGAACTCCCAAAGCTTCCTCAAATTTATGTCTAACAAGTTGGTGATGCCATCCAACCATCTCATCCTCTGTCATCCCCTTGTCTTCCTGCCTTCAAACTTTCCCAGCATCAGGGTCTTTTCCAACGAGTCAGCTCTGCATCAAGTGGCCGAAGTATCGGGGCTTCAGCTTCAGTATCAGTCCTTCCAATGAATATTAAGGACTGATTTTCTTTAGGAATGACTAGTTTGATCTCTTTGCTGTCCAAGAGGCTCTCAAGAGTCTTCTCCAACACCACAGTTCAAAAGCATGAATTCTTCGGCGCTCAGGTTTCTTTATGGTCCAACATTGACATCCATACATGACTACTGGAAAAACCATAGCTTTGACTATATGGACCTTTGTCATTAAAGTAACGTCTCTGCTTTTTAGTATGCTGTCAAGGTTTGTCATAGCTTTTCTTCCAAGGACCAAGCTTCTTTTAATTTCATGGCTGCAGTCACTATCTGCAGTGATTTTGGAGCCCAAGAAAATAAAGTCTCTCCTTGTTTCCATCGTTTCCCCATCCAGTTGCCATGAAGTGATGGGACTGGATGACATAATCTTAGCTTTCTGAATGTTGAGTTTTAAGGCAGCTTTTTCACTCTCTTCTTTCACTTTCATCAAGAGGCTCTTTAGTTCTCCTTCATGTTTTGCCATGAGGGTGGTGTCATCTGCATATCTGAGGTTATTGATATTTCTTCCACCAGTCTTGATTCCAGTTCATGCTTCATCCAGCCTGGCATTTCGCATGATGTACTCTGCATAGAAGCTAAATAAGCAAGGTGACAATATACAGCCTTGATGTACTCCTTTCCCAATTTGGAGCCAGTCTGTTGTTCCATGTTCTGTCCTAACTGTTGCTTCTTGACCTACATACAGATTTCTCAGGAGGCAGGTAAGGTGGTCTGGTATTCCCATCTCTTTAAGAATTTCTCACAGTTTGCTGTGATCTACACAATCAAAGGCTTTAGTGTAGTCAATGAAGCAGAAGTAGATGTTTTTCTGGCATTCTCTTGCTTTTTGTATGATCCAATGAATGTTGGTAATTTCATCTCTGGTTCCTCTGCCTTTTCTAAATCCTTCTTGAACATCTGGAAGTTCTCAGTTCATGTACTGTTGAAGCCTGGCTTGAAGAATCTTGAGCATTACTCTGCTAGCGTGTGAGGTGAGTGCTGTTGTGCTGTAGTTTGAACATTCTCTGGCTTTGCCTTTCTTTGGGATTGGAATGAAAACTGACCTTTTCCAGTCCTGTGGCCAAGTTTTCACCAAATTTGCTGGCATATTGAGTGCAGCATTTACACAGCATCATCTTATTTAAAAAAATAACATTTATTTATTTTGGCTGTGCTGGGTCTTCACTGCTGTGTGTGGGCTTGCTCTAGTTGCGGCTACTCTCTAGTTGCCATTTGCAGGCTTCTCATAACGGTGGCTTCTCTTGTTGTGGAGCAGAGAGTCTAAGGTGCATGGTCTTCAGTAGTTGCCTCACATGGGCTTAGCAGTTGTGGCACACGGACCTAGTTGCCCTGTGGCATGTGGGATCTGCCCACATATGGGACTGAACCAGTGTCCACTGCACTGCAAGGTGGATTCCTAACCACTGGACCACCAGGGAGGCCCTCACAGCATCATCATTTCGGACTTGAAATAGCTCAGCTGGAATGGGTATGAGGTGGTTATTTCATTGTGGTTTTGATTTGCATTCCTCTTATGATTAGTGATGTTGAGCATCTTTTCATTTACTTGTTGGCCACTGGTTTATCTTCTTTGAGAATTGTCTATTCTCTTGTCCTTTTTCTATTTTTAAATTGGGTTCTTTTTGTTGTTGTTGGATTGTAGAAGTTCCTCATGTGTTCTAGATATTAACCCTTTATCAGACATGTGACTTGGAAATATTCTCCCCCACTCCATAGGTTGCATTTTCACTTTAATGATTTTTTTCTTTGGGTGCACAGAAATTTTTGAGTTTGATGTAGTCCCATTTGTCTATTTTTGCTTTTGTTTTTAGGTTTTGATGTTCTATCCAATAAATCATTGCCAAATCCAATATCCTGAAGCTTTTCCCCTGTGTTTTATTCTAGGAGTTTTAATAGTTTTAGGTCTTACATTTAGGTCTTTGAAATCATTCTGAGTTAAGCTCTGTATATGGTGTAAGATCAGAGTTCCACTTCATTCTTTTGCATTGTTTTCCCAGCACCATTTGTTGGGGGGATTGTCCTTTCCCCGCTGTGTAACCTTGGCACCCTTGTTGAAAATTATCTAGTCATATACACAAAGGTTTATTTTCTAGTTATCTATTCTTTCAATGATTTAACGGTTATAATTCTGCATACACTCTTTTCCGGTTATCGCGGCGTAGGGAACTATGAGCAGCAAAGTCTCCCGTGACACCCTCTACGAGGCGGTGCGGGAAGTCCTGCAGGGGAACCAGCACAAGCGCAGAAAGTTTTTGGAGACGGTGGAGCTTCAGATCAGCCTGAAGAACTATGACCCTCAGAAGGACAAACGTTTCTCGGGCACCGTCAGGCTTAAGTCCACTCCCCGCCCCAAGTTCTCCGTGTGTGTCTTGGGGGACCAGCAGCATTGTGATGAGGCCAAGGCTGTGGATATCCCCCACATGGACATCGAGGCACTGAAAAAACTCAACAAGAATAAGAAACTGGTCAAGAAGCTGGCCAAGAAATATGATGCCTTTTTGGCTTCAGAGTCTCTGATCAAGCAGATCCCCCGAATCCTGGGCCCAGGCCTGAACAAGGCTGGCAAGTTCCCTTCCTTGCTGACCCACAATGAGAACATGGTGGCCAAAGCTGATGAAGTGAAGTCCACGATCAAGTTCCAGATGAAGAAGGTGCTGTGTCTGGCAGTGGCTGTTGGCCACGTGAAGATGACAGATGATGAGCTTGTGTACAACATCCACTTAGCTGTCAACTTCCTGGTATCATTGCTCAAGAAAAACTGGCAGAACGTCAGGGCCTTGTACATTAAGAGCACCATGGGCAAGCCCCAGCGTCTGTACTAAGGCACAGCTTAATAAACCATACTAAACCATCAAAAAAAAAAATAAATTCTGCATACAGTCGTACACTTTGGCAACTTATTAGATATTATAGTTAATTTTTGTTGCCGTTATGTATTTAAACTAAGGGTAGACAAGCCCCTTAAACTAACTTGCAGCAGAAGATTACAAAGTTTTTTTTCATTAAAAAAAAAATTGTATTTATTTTGTGCTATACAGTAGGTCTTTGTTGGTTATCCATTTTAAATATAGCAGTGTGTACCTGTCCACACCAAACTCCTTAACTATCCCTTCCTCCCATCCTTACCTGCCCCGGACCCGGAAACCATAAGTTTGCTCTCTGTGAGTCTCTTTCTGTTTTGTAATTAAGTTCATTTGTATCATTTCTTTTTAGATTCCACATATAAGGAATGTCATATGATGTTTCTCCTTCTCTGTCTTACTTACTTCACTCAGTATGAATCTCTAGGTCCATCCATGTTGCTGCAAATGGCATTATTTCATTGTTTTTAATGGCTGAGTAACATTCCAGTGTATATGCTGCTGCTGCTAAGTTGCTGCAGTTGTGTCTGGCTCTGTGTGACCCCACAGACGGCAGCCCACCAGATTCCTCTGTCCCTAGGATTCTCCAGGCAAGAACACTGGAGTGGGTTGCCATTTCCTTCTCCAATGCATGTATGCGTGCTAAGTTGCTTCAGTCATGTCCAACTCTGTGTGACCCCATGGACAGCAGCCCACCAGATTCCTCTGTCCGAGGGATTCTCCAGGCGAGAATACTGGAGTGTGTTACCATTTCCTTCTCCACCACTGTATATATGGACCACATCTTCTTTATCCATTCCTCTGTCGATGTTTTTTTTCAAATGGGAATGTTCTCAAACTCATCTGTTCAAGATCCTTTTCTGGCCTGTATTTTCTCTTTATGCTACCACCATTTTCTACTGTTATAAAGTTCTTGGACTTCCACTTTGATCTATATATGATATTTGTTTTGATTGATAACACTGTTTTGCAGCCACAATATAAGTTCATTTTTATGGAGTTTGTTGTCAAATAAATATGATATTTAATTTAGTTTTTTTTTAAAGTTGATTCTAACTATATTCTAGGCATTGTTTTAGGTGTTAGAGATACAAAGAGAAAGCGACTGTATTTTTGTGTTGTTTTTATACCAATTTCCTCTGGCCCAAGAACTCAAGAATGGAAGCTGAACCAAATATCTTATTTAGTACATTTGAGATGTGAAAAATAATCCAATGTGGAAGGATTAATGAACGAGAGAGTGACAGAAGATAAAGACAAAGATGTAGACTGGGGCCAGTTTATGATATAATTTTAAATTTATCATAAATTCAATGGGAAGCTACTGAAGATTTTTAAGTGAAGGACAGAAAGGATTAACCATGAACTTTAAAAGGAAAATCTGATGTAATGTGGTGGGGCAAGAATAGATATAATTTGAAATGTTATTTTGTAGAAAATCTTAGTAGCTGATAAACCTCATATTTTATGGAAAACTAATTTGTTAAACTAAAAAATACCAAAGTTGTATTTCTGACACATTTTTTTTACATCACTTATTTTAAAAAGTGGCAAAACTGCAGCATCACCACCAACTTAAATATCCTCAACTACCCAAATTTTGTTCTCAAATACTAGTAGTCTCTCAAAGAAGTTAAGTGTTTCCTTGACTTTCAGCTGCTTCCATGCCTTAAAGAAGAAAAAATATTTTTCCAGGATAGGCCTGGAAAAAAGGACAAAAACGAACCAGCTTGACACGGCTGTAACAATTTGAGCATCAATAACAATTATAGTTAGTTAAAATATATAAATATTTTGCAGTACAGTGAGCTCCTTAATGGCACTTGAGAGGAAAAAAATATAAAGTATGGACAAACTGGTAGTGATATGCAAGTAAATATGGATTATATTTAATTTGTTATTATTTTCTTTAAGTAGTGATATCCTAATATAGCTGAGTAACTTGCTTCATTTAACTATATGTCTGTATAAAGTACAGATAGGTATTTATTTCATCTGTATAGTAAAGAAAAGTAATTACTGAATACTGTAAGTCAAATAATCCAGAACCAAAAATAAGAAGGACCAAGCAGCAACGGTAGTAGCAAGTAAAACAGACAGAAAAGATGTCTGCAGTGTGTTGCAGAATCATGATTTAGCCAAACGTCCTAGAGAAGGAGGAGTTAACTGTTCAGACTTGTTCCTTATTTCTTTGGAATCTCTAAAAGGAAATGCTATTTACAATTAGAAAATAAAAGGTATATATAAAGTTTAAACTAATAGATCAGGTAAATATATCTTAATCACAGGACCTAAGTTATCTAATTTTGGTCTGTGAGAATTAAAGAATACATCCTTTCTGTGGGAGACAAATTAGTCTATAAAAATCTGAAACTTATAGAAAAGGAGTTAATTTTAAAAGGCTTATTGGTGTAATACATGAGGCTTAAATTTAGAAAGAAATCTCAGCCTGGTAAACAGAACCTTGAGTTTAAATTACTCTGAAAGAAGTAAACAAATCCCACTCTCTGACCAAAAATCAGTTAGTTGATAACCCAGATCCCATAACCGTAACTAACCTAAGACAATAATGTTTTACTTTGTGGTCTGATGAAATTACTACAAGCTTTAAAAGGCATCAAAAGCAAGTATCACTACAACTCTTAACTGGTATCAGTATAAATAAAATTACAGTCTTAGGAAATAGTAAAGGAATAATTTTAAAATGAATTAAAACCATGACATTTTACCACAGAATTAAGGGTAAGCATAGGTTTTTAAAGCAATCCTATCTGGGTTTATTGTGCTACTGTTAAAAGAGTTTGAGGTATTCAAAGAATTAGCCACTTTAGCTAACGACTAATTACCCATTTTAATAATATCAGTTTAACTTCCATAATAATTAGTATTACATGTTTAAGAAAACCACTTTTTCAAAGTTTTTTTCAAAACAATTTAAAATTCTATTTCTTAGATCCCTGAATTTCTTTAAACCACTCTATTGACACATTTATTCCAGGAAGAAAGTGCTTGTATTTATAGGTAGACAGAGATATAAGTATCTATGGATATGAGTAACTCTTAAAATTCTAGAGAAAATCTTTTTTTTACCTAATCTTTTTAAAACCTAAGTAAAAAAATTCTAGTATGCATAAAGACTATGATTAGTCTTACAGAATTTGCTGTGCTTTACTAAATACCAATAAATAAGTATTTTAATCCTTTAGTATAAGTGGTAGAATAAAATACTTGCATATTTAGAATATATAAATACTTACATACTAGAATACTTACATAGTAGAATCTCTTTCTTGAGACAGTGTTGCCTCACGTGAAGCTGAAACAGCAGAAGGGGATCTAGGGTACAGTCCATAACCTTCACTTGGAGTGATTATCTGCCGACCTAGAATCCTTCAAAGTGAAGAACATAAAGAGACACTTAAGCACCTTCATCCAGCATGCATACAAAATATAGGTATTTTTGGAACAAATGTGATGGCTCTCCAGAGAAGTCTAGTACATACTTAGTCCCTTACTGATTTAGAATGATTCTTGAGAGAAATGTGAATCCAGAGCCTTTCTGAAGGTATCTCTCTCTCCTATACAATGGAGACAGAATGGATGAAGCTTTTCCACCCCACCGAAAAAGAATCCAAGGAAACTGGGCAAACATTTAAATTTACCCTCCACCCTTCATAACAATCTTCATTAAATTTGCTAAAATGAGTGAAAGCCAGGCCAAATTAGTAAAAACTGAATTGTATTCTTAAGAACATGAAGCTTTATAAATTTTAAGTATGTGTAGTAGTGTGGTTTCTAAGGGAAGCTTCCTAATAGCCTATGTCTGCTTTCAAGTATACATGTATAAGAATTTACTTATAGACAGTAGTGTAATCAAATACATTTTCTGATGCTTTTGTTCAAAAGAAGGTCTCTTTTGGACACATACAGATCACAGCTACTGGTATAGAAACTGTTTTACTTGATTAGGACAACTAGTTATGAAAACTCTGAGAAACTTCCATCAACATGAGTTTTCTATCATCTGAGGCTTTATACCATATCACCTTAACGATACAAATCCATGCCCATTAAGATTTTAGAATATAAGGTTTCTTGGAAATCTGCTTTTCAAATTTTAGTATTAGCCATGAATATACAGGATTCCAATACCTGAGATGAGGAAAGCTACATGTCCACTGTTGGCACTCTTCTTGGAGACTTTTAGTATGTACACTCAACTTTTGCTCATACAAGAGGTCGTCAATGGCTGTGAACATTGCCTGGACTTTTTCAGTGGCATTTTGATCAAGTTCCTAAAAGAAATTATCACCCCAAAATACTTAGGTGAGCTTCAGTCTCTGTTAAGAATCATAATCATAAAGGTTGAAAGCAATCAGATTTTGTTTCGTTTTCAATATTTAGTCCATTTGTGTGAAAGAAAAGTTAAGTTAGTCAGTTTTTCAATCTTAGAATATTCAGATGGCCTTCCTATTCCTATTTAAAGAGAATTCGTAGAAACAGCAGTTTCTAAGCAACATTTTCTTATCATACAATACAGAAACAAATAAAGAAAAATAAAAATTATCAATAATTCTACCACTCAAAGACAATGGTTGTTAATTTTATTACAGTTATTTGGTTCTAGTATTTTTTTTAGAGCTTAAGGTAGACAGTCAGTCCTAAAAATATATCATTTCGTAGTTTACAGTTTTCACCTCACAATTTAGGTTAGCTCTTTACCCTATCATCTGTCCTTTTGCAGCAGCCAGAGGGATGGGAGTCTGATCATGTTATCTGATTCTCTGCCTGCTCTACTTCATCTTTTTTATGTGCCCTTTTACATTCTGGAGGAAGAAAAGTTAACACCTTCTTTTAAAAATATAAGATAAGAAATATGTATTTTAACTCTTAACAGTGAGTCAGGTACTATCCAAAAAAAAAAAAAGGAAGTGGCAACCAACTCCAGTTTTCTTACCTAGAAAATTCCATGGACAGAGGAGCCTAGTGAGCTACAGTCCATGGGGCCAAAAAGAGTCGGACATGACTGAATGACTGAGCACAGAGATAGATTTAAGCACACAGATAGGTTTAACTTTAAAGACTCAACACAAATATATATTTATATTTATATTCATATATATATATTCATTTATTTGGCTGCATCACTTCTTAGTTGCTGCACACAGGCTCTTTGATCTTTGTTGCAGCATGCAGGATCTTTAGTTGTGCCATGTGAAATCCAGTTCCCTGACCATGGATCGAACCTAGGCCCCCTTAGCGGGAGCTCAGAGTTTTAACCACTGGACCACCACCAGGGAAGTCTGTGTTTTATCTTATGTACGCACACTGGGTTGCAATATCAACTATATGTCTTAATGTGGGTTGCAGTTTAAAAAGTTTGAAGGTTCCTTTCTAGTCTAAACCTTCCTTCCTTTAGCTTACAAGATGACTGAAAGGAACAGAAAGGGATGTAGGGGTTTGAGACATCTTTTGCCACTTTGATAAATGACATTCCAATTATGTAAAACAAAAATTTTTTTTAAAAGGACTTTGATATGCTTCAGCTTCCCTGTAAACATCTTCTGTGTGATTTTTATCTTTGATATTCTTTAATTCCCCTCTCAGCATCTTATACTGAATTTCAGCATTAGTGTTGTTTTTAACACATAAAATGTTATTGTTATTTGTTTTAGTAACTACCAATAAAGCTTGCCAATTATTTTACTCTCTGTTGCTTCTTGTACCCCATTTCTTTCTTCTGGCTTTATTTCCCTTTTGCTTCAGTCTGTCCTTTAATCATTCTTTTAGTTGAGTATATAGGAATGGGAAACTCTTACTCTATAGATATTTAAAATGTCTTTATTTTGCCTTCTCTACATGCATGCACACTGAATGACAGTATATCATATTTATGTAATAATTTTATTATTTATCATATATATGATGGAGATGCATCACTCATTTTTTCCTTAGCACTTTAAAGATACAGAATCATTGTCAACTGACATTGTTAATTGTGCGCAACCTATTTTAAGTCTGAGTTTTACTCCATTATATGTAGTCCCTCTTTTCTAGTAACTTTTGTAATTTATTAAAATCTTTTAGTCTAGAAAGTTGTCCGTTATATATCTAAGTTATCTAAATTCTTGACATGAAGTTGCTTATTATGTTTCCTTAGTCCTTTTACTTTCCATAAGGTCAGTAGTTATGTCTTTGCCTTCATTTCTAATCTTGTTAATTTGTCTTATTTTTTCTTGATCAAATTGAAGACTTGTCAATTTTGTTGATTCTTTTCAAAGAACTTTACTGAGTTTCTCTATTGTTTTTCTGTTTTCTGTTTCATTAATTTCTACTCTCATCTGTATTATTTCCTTCCTTCTGCTTGCACTGGATTTAATTTGTTCTTTTTTAGTTTCTTAAGATGGAAGCTTATGTTAGTGATTCAAATATGCTCCTTTTTTTCTATAGGCATTTTTCTTCCATGGAGGTATAATTGACATACAACATTATATTAGTGTCTGGTGTGTATAACATAATTCAATATTTGTATATAAAGCAAATCAATCTCCACAGTGAGTCACCATACGTTATTACAGAATGTTTTTCCTTGTGATGAGAATTAAGATCTTTTCTCTTAGCAACTCTCAACTGTGTAATAGAGTATTTTAACTATAGTCACCATGCTGTATATTACATCCTCATGACTTATTTTTTAACTGAAAGTTTATATCTTTTGATATTCTTCATCCATTTCACCCACGCCCAATCCCACCTCTGTCATCACAAATCTGTTCCATATCTGTAAGCTTGATTTTCTTTTTACATAGGTATTTAAAGCTGTAAATTTCCCTCTAAGCACCACTTTAGCTGTATCTTGTAAATTTTGATATTCTGTTTTTCCCTTTCATTCAAGATATTTTCTGACTTCCCTGTAGACTGTTATTTAACTCATCAGTTGTTTAGAAGAGCACCGTTTTAATTGTCAACTACTTGGGAGATACCTAATTTATATCATTGTTCATTTCTAACTTAATTCCAACATGGTTGAACATACCCAGTATAATTTCAATCCTTTTAGATTTATGAGATTTGTTTTTTATGTGAAGATTATATATTCTCTTGTCATTGGGTGGACTCAGTTAGGTCAGGAGGTAATAGTATTGTTTAAGTCTTCAATATCCTTCCTGATTGTGTTTAGTTGTTACATGGAATATTAAGAGTGGAGTACTGAAGTCTCCAGCTACAATTTTTTGTTTCTTATTTCTCTTTTAAATTCTGTAATTTTGCTTCATATACTTTAAGGCTTCATTGTTAGGTGTGTATACATTTGTAACTATTTTATTTTCCTAAAGAATTGGCCTTTTTATCATTATGGAAATGTCCTTTTTTCTCGTGGTATTTTCTGTCTTAAAGTTTACTTTGTGTTCAAATTCAAGCAGTTTGATGGCTCTTAATTTCTGTGCCCTCTCATATCTCCTCTGCATTTGTGTGCTAACTCACATCAACCAGGGATGTGTGCATAGTTTGGGCCCTCTCTGTTCTTTCCTGCATGGCTATGTGGAGAGTTTATTAGGGCCTCCCGTGACTTAGTTCTCAGATGCTTGGTAAATTTCTGAATAGTCTGCCAATCCATTTTTCGCTCCAGTTAGTATTGAAACTTCAGACTATCTGAGCCACTGTTTTCCCTTCTCCATATGTCGCTAAGTGTAGTACTGATGTTAAAAATGCTATTGGATATAAAGCCCATCCAAGTTCCACTCCAAATCTATTGAGACCTCTCTGGTAGTGAAACTGCTAGTTTTCAGGGGCTTCCTTGGTAGTACAACAGGTAAAGAATCCGCCTGCAATGCAGGCGACCCCCATTTGATTCCTGGGTAGGGAAGATCCCCTGGAGAAGGGATAAGCTACCCACTCCTTACTCTTGGGCTTCCCTGGTGGCTCCCGCTCAATCCAACGCGGGAGACCTGGTTTGATCCCTGGGTTGGGAAGATCCCATGGAGGAGGGCAACCCACTCCAGTATTCTTGCTTGGAGAATTCCATGGACAGAGGAGCCTGGCCAGCTGCAGTCCATGGGGTCACAAGAGGCTGGACACGAGTGAGTAACTAAGCACAGCATCCTTTAACGTTGAATAGACTTTTAGTGTTCCTAACTCAAAGTTTTCTTAATTTTGATGAATAACTGCTTCTCCATTTTCTGTGTACCTTAGTTAATTTTCAGAATCCTGAAATGGTTGCTTTTGACGATTACATTCAGTTTATTGTTGCTTTGGGGGATACTCACTCTGTCATACTATTTACAAATCCCACCTCAGAATTTTCTCCTATTATATTGCCTTTGTCAGGTTTTGACATCAGTAGTACACTGATCTATAAATTGTTGTGTGACTGTTATTTCTTCCACAAATGTATGTTCTTCCATCTGAGCCTGGTGCTTTCTCTGTGAGAATAGATTGATTCAGTTTAAGAGTTTTACAGCTGTCAGATTTTTAAGGACTTTGTCCATTTCTTCTAAGTTACAGAATTTATTGGCATAAAACTATTTATATTATTATGTTAATAGTGTTTTACTAATGTCTCTAGAATTTGTAGTGACATCTCCTCTTTCATTCCCTATATTTATAATTTGCATTTTCTTGCTTTTCCTTGACTAATACCACTAGAGGGCTTACTATTAATCTTTCCAAAGGGTAAACTCTTGAACTTATTCATTTTCTCTTTTATTTACCTATTTTCTATTTCATTGATTTTGCTTTTAATTATTTCTGTCATTCTACTTTGGGTTTAATTTACTCTTCTTTCCTAGCATCTAGGGTAGAAACTTAGATTATTCATTTTAAAGCTTTCTTCTTTTCTTAAATAAGTATTTAAAGCTATAGATGTCTTTTTAAGGACTGCTTTAGCTGCCTCCATAAATTTGGATGTTTTGTCGTTTTATTGCCATGTAGTTGCAGAATACCCTCTAATTTTCCTTGAAATTTAATATTTAGAGCAGTGTTGTTTAATTTCCAAATATTTGGGAATTGTTATAGGTATTTTATAATTATTGATTTCTATTAAATCTATTGTAATCAGAGAGCATACACTGTATGATTTAATCTTTTGAACAATATTGAGATACTTTATGGTCCATCATACAGTCTGTCCTTGCGAGCATTCCATATGCTCTTAAGAAGGATACGTACTCTGCATTTGTTGGGTATACCATCAGATCTTTTATTTATTTCTGATTTTCTAATTGCTTTATTAATAACTAAAATCTCTAACAATAATTATGGTTTAACCTAATCTCTTTAATTTTATCAGTTTTTCTTCATACATTTTGAGACTCTATTAGATGTTTATTTATTTAGAATTGTTATATCTTCCTCGTATACTGTGTTATGGACTGAACTGTGTCATCTCAAATTCTTATGTTGAAGCCCTCATCTGTAATGTGATGCTATTTTGTTAATGCCTTTAAGGTGGAAATTAAGGTAAAATGAGGTCCCAAGGATGGAGCTCTAATCTGATAGAACTAGTGTTCTTATAAGAAGAGGAAGAGAACCAGAGATCTCTCTACCTATGCTCGTGCCCAGGAGAAAGGTTATAGAGAGGATACAGTAAGCCAGGAAGAGTAGCCTTACCAGAAATCAGCCCTGATGGCATCTTAAGTTTGGATTTCTAGCCTCCAGAACTGTGAGAAAATAAGTATCTACTGTTTAAGCCACACAGTCTGTGGTATTCAGTATGGTAGCTTCAGCTAAGGCAAACTGCCCTAAGTGTTACTATATTTTGTTTTAAACAGGTTTTTGTTTGTTTGTTTTTGGCCGCACAGCATATAGAGTCTTAGTTTGTGCCCCCTGCAGTGGAAGCATGGAGTCTTAACCACCAGACCCTCCAGGGAGGGCCCCAAACTGCCTTTTTATCACTAAAACACATTCTTCTTTCCCAGTGATCAACTATGCGTCTTTAGGTTTATGTTGTATCATATTAATACAACCTCGTCAGCTTATTGTGTGTATAATTTTCTCTGTCCTTTTAATTTTAACCTATTTGTGTCTTTATATTTAGAGTTAATCTCTTTCCATATAGTATATGGGCTTCCCAGGTGGCACTAATGGTAAAGAACCTGCCTGCCAACACAGGAGACATAAGAGTTGCAAGTTTGATCCCTGGGTCAGGAAGATCCCCTGGAGGAGGGCATGGCAACACACTCCAGTATTCTTGCCTGAAGAATCCCATGGACAGAGGAGCCTGGCGGGCTACAATCCACAGGGATGCAAAGAGTTGGACATGATTAAGTGACTTAGCATGCACACATATACTATACAGTTGAGTCTTTTTTTTTTTAATCCATTCTGCACTTTATCCATTTTTTACCCATTCTATTTACATTTGTTTTAATTGTTGACATGGTTGGATGGAAATCTACCATCTTGCTATTACTCTTCCATTTGCCCCGTTTTTGGGAGGTGGGTCCTATTCTTTTCCTTTCCTGTCTTTTTCTAGGTTAATCAAATATTTGTTACTATTCCATTTTATTTTTCCCATTGGCATCTTAGCTTATTCTTCTTAAAAATTTTTAATGTTTGCTCTAGGGCTAATAATGTGCATTCTTAACCTATCAAAGTCTAGTCAGTCAACATCTTACCACTTCATACCTCCCTCTTCATATACTTTTCACTTCTCTCTCAATACCTGACACAAATGTAATAACTTTTTATCACAAATGTAATAACTTTATAACACTATACTTCTGTTTATATTCATCCATCCTTTGAGTTGTATTTGTCTCATCTTTTACTTCTATAAATATAAACTCCATCTTGTACTTTTTTGCTTTATTCAGCTAGTTATCCCTTAGAGAAATCACCAAATAATATAGACTTTTGTATTTACCCAATTATCTTCTGGTGTTCTTTATCGCCTCGTGTCCTAAAGATTCTAACTGCTTCATCTGCCCAGAATTCCGATTTCTGTTACTCAGCAAAATGGGACCACTATGCTTTGTTTGGACTCTGTCTTACAACTCCATAGTCAGAAAATTATTCCCAGGCAGGAAGCTAGGTTAAATAGGGGCCTACCTTATGAGTTTCTTTTCTCTCAGGGATTATAGGTATATGCTGCCTGTTCACCAATGCCTCAAAAGACAGCATGGAGTTTCAAAGCCAGAACAGAATAAGGAAAGCATCAACCTGGCAAGGCAGCCTGGTATAAGACATTGAAACCCAAGCACAGTAAGAAGGGCATCTGTGTAGGAAGATGGCCTCTTGTATGGTAGGAGCCTAAGAGAGAGAAAGAGAACATCTAAGCAGTTTTTCTGACCCTGAGCAGTGTGAGAAGGGTGTTCTAATTACTTTGGCAGTGTACCAAATTACTCCAGAACGAAATGGCTCAAAATAGCAATAATCATGTGTTCTCTCTCCAGGTTTCTACGTGTCTGGAATTTACATATCTCACAGCAGGAATGGCTTGTCTCTTCTCTGCAGGTGAGATACCAGCTGAAAAGCTCAAAGGCTTGGAGCTGAAAGTATCTGAGTGCTCGTTCACTCAAATATCTAGCAGTTGATACTGGCTTTCAGCTGGGGCTTCAGTTTCTCACTACCTGGGCTTTTCCATGTGGTTTAAATGTTCTCACAATACAGTAGCTGAACTTCAAGGTTAAGCATCCAGAGAGAGAAAGAAAAAGAGCCAGATAGAAGCTGCGTTGCTTTCTAACCTAAAAAATCATGCAGCATCACTTTCACTGCATTCTGTAGGTTGAGGCAGTTAAACAGTCCATTCCAGGTTCAAGGGGAAAGAACACAGAGCCTTTCTCTCAATGGAGGAGTATTAGTATCTTGTAAGAAGAGCATGTTAGATGGGATACATATTAGCATGGCTTTTGAAAATGTAATCTGTCACAGTGGGTGTTTGCATGGGAAGCAGTTTGTTGCAGAGTGATGGAGTACAAGTGAGATGAGGATGTCCATGTGGAAGAGCAGTCAGCTTATAATGTTAGAACCACATTTAAGTGAGGGAAGTTACCATACAGGGAGTAGGCAGCCCCACACAGGGTGACAGCCAAGTGTGAGGAAGGTACATGGATGCGAGGACAACATTGGATGTCTGACTGAGCAGGGTGAGGCCACTCAGTGGGTGGAAGGGTGCAAGGGGCAGTGACCCAGCACAGGGTGTTGAAAACATATGTGGAGTGAGAAGGGCTTTGCAGAGGTTAGGAGGCAGTGAATTAGTGGGGAATTGGTTATGTTCAGGGGAATTAATCAAATAAGTAAATATATTAATTATAAGGGGAACCATGTTCTATCAGAGAAGTTACAAATTTGCAAAAGGAAAAAACTAGAATGAAATGGGTCATTTCACAGTGGAATCAGAAGAATACTTCTATTCTCTAGTTCTGTCGACTGGGAGGGTTTAGGAATCAGTGACACCTAAAAAGCAGTAAGCACACTTAGCACCCAAATCTTGTTTCTAAACATGGCACTAAAAGGAATTAGGGCTCGTTGGAGAAGTGGCTGATTCCATGGCTGTGGCAAGGAAAATACAAAATAAGCCTGGATACCTTGTGTCAGACAGACTCAAAGAATGATGGGAACATGTCAAAATGGCACAGAAACCAGCTTGAAGGGAACTCTTACTGGTAAAATCTGGGACAATTGGAACTTCAAAATAAATAATGATAACTATGTATTATAACTAACTAAACAAAATAGGAATCCTTGAGTCTATACTGATGTAAACCATAAACTGAAAGTTAGAGGAGGAATAGGATAGTAGCTACATAATTTCAGTGTACCTCCCCATAAAATACTTTAAAATGCAAAGGAAAGTCACATTAAGTGATTAAAGTGAACAACATCAATAATGGGAATTACGTGCCACCTAATAGAATGAAATGAGAAAAGCAAGCTCATTTCTTGGGTATCACAGATTGAAGAACTAGTCCAGATTGAGGGAGACTAAAGAGACCTGACAATGTGATATAAGATTTTGCCAAGAAGAATATTATTGGGACAACTAGTGAAACTTCAACGGAATCTGTGTATTAGATGGTAGCAGTGTTAATTTCCTAAATTTGATGCTTGCCCTTTAGTTACACAGAGTGTCCTTGTTTGAAGGAAATACACACTAAAATGTTTGGTGCAAGTATCATGTCAGTAACTTACTCTCAAACCATTTAGGAAAAAAACAGTTGGTCTTCCACATCCATGGGTTTGTAATGTAAAACCCATTTACATTGTATTAGGTATTTTAAATAATCTAGAGAGGATTTAAAGTGTATCAAAGGATGTGTGTAGGTAATATGCAAATACGGTGCCATTTTATATATGAGACTTGAGCATCCATGGATTTTGGTATTCATGGGGGGTCCTAGAATCAGTCCCTTATGGATATCAAGGTACAAATGTTCTTTTTACTATACTTGTAACTTTTCTGTAAGTTGGAGGTTGTTTCAAGTTAACACAGTATGCAGTAATAGCAACTGATCACAAAACTTGAACTTCATTAATTAAGATACAACCTTACTAACAAAATAATGGATTTCAAAGGAATAACCTACTCTGACATACATGTGAAATCTCCAATGAAATGTTTGTGTAATTCAAGGAAAATATCAATATTATTTACATACTAACCAGGAACCTTGAACAAAATCACAATTATAGGTATAAATTTCAAAGAGAAATGTATTCTTCAAAATATTAAACATAAAGTTTTTATATCACCTAGCAATTCCACTCCTAAGGGATATACCTAAGAATATTCAAAACATGTCCACAGAAAAACTCATACACAAATGTTCATAGTAGCATTATTCATAATAGCAACAAAGTGAAGCAACCCAAATGTCCATCATCTGATGGATAAACAAAATTGGTATAGCAATGCAATGAAATTTTATTTATCAGTAAAAAAGAAGTACTGGCATATGCTATAACATGGATAAAACCTGGATATATGCTAGATGAAATAAGCCAGATATAATAGGTGACACAGTATATGCTTCATTTATATGAAATATCAGAACAGACAAATACATAGAGACAGAAAGCATATTAGTAGTTGCCAGGGGCAATGTGAAGAGAGAAGTGGAGAGTAATTACTAATGGAGACTGGGTTTCTTTTTGGGATGATGAAAGTGTTCTGGAATTAGGATAGTTTACACAACAGTGAATATACTAAAAAACACTTGTTTACTTTAAAAGAATGAATTTTATGTATGTGATAATGATAGTAAAAAAGGTAAAAATAATTAATCCAATCAAAGTCTAATCTTATGTTAAACAGATAAGAAATCTATTAAAATATTTAAATGAAATATCAAAGTTTTAAACATGTGACAAAGAATATAAATTTCTGCCAGAAGTCAATATTAGCCTAGAACTCAGTTCCCTTAAAAAAGATGAACTCTACACCTATATACTAGCAAAAATAGATTAAAAATACAATTTTTCATATACCATGCAAGGTACCTAGGAATAGATTTTCAACAAATGTATATTACTTTTATGGATAAAATTATAAAAATGTATTAAAAGACATTAAAGAAATGGATATTAAATGGATAGATTTATATATCAAATTTATGATTAGGAGAATTCACTATCATAAAGATAGCTGCTGCTGCTACTGCTGCTGCTAAGTCGCTTCAGTCGTGTCCGACTCTGTGTCCTCTCCAAATTGACCTATGCAATTTAATAATCAGATTCTAACATACATGAAAAAGACTGGCCAATACAATTATGAACAGTGTAGTAAGACTTCCCTATCATATATTATAGATTATTATAAAATTATAGTTTCATTAAAGTCAGTTGTAGTAACATGATTTTAGAATAGAATAGTTTAGATAGCCCAGGAACAAACCCTTTTATATTTTGAAATTTATAACAGAGATAACAGCAAATCAACAAGAAAAGGATGCAACAAGGATCAGGAAGATCCCCTGGAGAAGGGAATGGCTACCCACTCCAGTATTCCTGCCTGGAGAATTCCCTGGACAGAGGAGCCTGGAGGGCTACAGTCCACGTGGTCACAAAGAGTCAGACACGACTGAGCGACTAACACTTTCATGCTACTCCTTTCACATGGAAGAAGTTGGAAATGTGTATGTGCATTTTTAGTGATCACAATGACCAGAGGTTGCTTTAGGTATTTAATAGGCAGAGATGATGAATACTAAACATCCTGCTATATATATGGGACATTTCTGTACAGCCATATCCAAAATGCCAAAAATGCCCTTGCTTAGAAATCCTGAACTAGTCAGTAAATGGTGCTGAAACAATTCATTATCCACATAGAAAAATTAAAATTATGTTCCTTCTATATGAATGTACAAAAAAACCATTCCAGGGGATTAAAGACCTAAGTATGGAAGAATTTGTGAAAGTTACAAAAGCCACTTATCAGGAAATGATATTTGCAATACATTTAACAAAGAATTAGTGTATTAGTGATGAACTGCACTTAGTTACTACTAACAAAAACAATAATAGTGGCTTAAACAAGTTTATTTTTCTCCCATAAAAAAATTAATCTACAGATAGGCATTAAAAGCTGATATGGTAGCTCAGCTGATACAGTAGCTCCATGGCTACTAAGGATTCAGTTTCTTCTATCATTTCCATCCTTAGTGATGCTTTATGGTTCAAAACGGCTGTTTTTACCTTTAGCCATAGGTCCATGTTCCAGGCAGGAATTAGGAGAAAGGGGCTAAATGGAAAAAATGGCATTCCAGAAAGCCCCATCTCCTGACTTATTGTACAATTCATTAGCTACCTCTACCTGTAACAGCAGTTGGTAAATAAGTTTTCAGCTGGGTATAATACCAAAAGTTCTGTAGTTCTACAGGGTGAAGGGACACAATGCAGCTTCCTAAGAGTCTCTATTAAAAGTATTTAGAATAGGGGTCAGCAAACTATGACCAGAGGGGTAAATCCAGCCCACAACCTGTTTTCTAATAACATTTTATTGGAATCCTGTCATGCCCATTTATTTATGCACTGCCTACAGCTGCCTTCTCAATGAGAACTGAGGGTCCTGACAGTCTGCAAAACCTGAAATATTTACTATTTAGTCCTTAATAGAAAAAGTATACCTCCCTTGTAGCTCAGCTGGTAAAGAATCCACCTGCAATGTGGGAGACCCCAGTTCAATCCCTGGTTTGGGAAAACCCCCTGGAGAAGGGAAAGGCTACCTACTCCAGTATTCTGGACTGGAGAATTCCATGGACTGTATAGTCCATGAGGTTGCAAAGAGTTGGACACAACTGAGCGACTTTCACCACACCTAATCTAAAAGATAAAGAACTCCTAATTAATATGAAAACGATAAATTAAAAAATAAGTGAGTGTGAAATATAGACAGACAATTCACAGACTACAAATATATGCAATATCATGTATGAACTGTCCAAAGAATTCTAAACAAAAGTAGCCAGATATAACTGTTAATACATACTATAGGATTCCATTTATATGAAGGGCAAGAACAAGTAAACCTGGTAATAGAGATCAGAATAGTGGTTATCTTTGGGACTGGGAGAGGGCATCTAGGAGCCTTGTGGAAGCTGACTGTCTCTATCTTGGTCGGTGTACTGTTTTCATACACACACAAGCGCATGCATACCCAATACATAAGTTATGCCATTTTCTTTAAGTTGTACAATTTTTTTTTCCTCATCAACCGCACTGCATCAGATACCCTTTAAAAAAAAACTAAGAGACTTCCCTGGCAGTCCCGTGATTAAGACTTTGCCTTTCAAAGCTGGGGATATGGGTTTTGGGGAGCTAAGATCCCACATGCCTTGTGGCCAAAAAAACCCAAACAGAATAAAAATACCTATTGCATCAAGGCGATAAACATGCATAAAATTTATCTTTTAAATTTTCTTTGAAGAAAATTTAAAATACAATTTAAAATACAATGGGAGATAGTCAAGAATGAAAAAAATAAACCTCATCACAATACTCAGTTAATTAATAATAGCTGAATAACATCTTAGGTAAACACCTTTAATCTTTTTTCTAGTATATATAAGCAAAAATATATGTAAATAAAATTAGAATCACACTACACATTGTTTTTAATGGGCTTTTTAAAATTTAACAATATATTATAAACATTTTCTGAGTCTATATGGCTTAGTAGTAACTTTCAAAAACATTTTAAACAACAAGGTAACGTTAGTAGTGGAGAGACACATTAGTGGACTGAGCACAGCACAGTAGATCCAGGGCCCAGATCCATACTGACCTGCAGCTGTTTAAGCCAAACACTAAGCATCTTTAAGGATCAACTACTCAGAGGACTGATGCCTTCTTTACAGCTATTTTAAAGGGTAAATAAACAAAGTAGGAGGGACTTCCCTGGTGATCCAGTGGTTAAGACTCCATACTTTCACTGTTTGATTCTCTGTTGGGGAGTTAAGATCCTGCATACCACATGGCATGGCCAAATAAAATAAAATAAAATAAAAAATGTAGGAGAGGGAAGGCATGAAATATACTGACCAAACGGACAAATCCTAACTCCCAGAACAGTCACACAAGCACTCCATGAGACCAATAACATAAAACTCACACCATATCCCCAGGAGAAGTCCGAGCTGCCTTCAGTAGAGATCCCTGTGCTTGTATAACTTGGAAAAGCAGACCTTGAATTTCCAGTGTCAGCTGATGTAAAAGGTGATTCTTGTGTGATGTCAGATTCACTAAATGCACAAGTGGGAAGGAAAAGAGAAAACAGAAAAATTCTTCTATTTCCTCAAGTTTCTGTAGCATTAACTACTCAGCAATCTTTTAGGTGTTAGACATTTGTACAAATACATCCACAGAGATAAAAATAAATGAAGAATTTGAAATGTAAGCATCACAGTAAGGTCTGACCTAATTCCTACAGAATTGATGGCAGCCATTCTAAATAATTCTAGTCTTAGTTTACAATTAATATTTTTTAACATTTCACTTATAACATCTACCCTCAAGAAACTAAAGATATTTCAGAAATACTAGGAATAGTATGTGAACTTGTATGCCACTTTTAGTTTACTAAGCACTTTCACAGATATTAACTGCATTTATCCTCACAACAATCTGGTGATGTAAAACTCACCAGTACATCTAGTGATATACTTGAAGACAAAAACTCTGGAAATTTAGTACTAGATTTTGAAACAAGGTTTTATGACTATAGTTTTTGTATGATACCACAATTGCTTTTCAGAACCCTCTGTGAAGTTAGCATCTCCTCTGTCCTATTTCTTAAAATAATAATTGCAGCTAATATTTACTCAGCATTTACTATATTTTATCTCATTTATATTCACTACACCCTTTAAGAGATACTATTACCAGGTAAATAACTTGCCCAATATTATTCAGCAGCTGCTGCTGCTGCTGCTGCTGCTGCTGCTAAGTCGCTTCAGTTGTGTCCAACTCTGTGCGACCCCATAGATGGCAGCCCACTAGGCTCCCCCATCCCTGGGATTCTCAAGGCAAGAACACTGGAGTGGGTTGCCATTTCGAAAGTGGAAAGTGAAAGTGAAGTCGCTCAGTCATGTCCGACTCTTCGTGACCCCATGGACTGCAGCCTACCAGGCTCCTCCATCCATGGGATTTTCCAGGCAAGAGTACTGGAGTGGGGTGCCATCGCCTTCTCCAATTATTCTGCTAATAGGTAGCAAAACCAAGATTAAAAATCTGATCTGTTTGGATTCCTCCTGCATTTCTGCTTTTAACTACCTCATAATACTATTTTTCAAAGATTACAAAAATAAGTATGTTTCCACTAGTTGTTCCAGAATGGAAGTTGAATGGTATTGAAAAATGTGACAAAAATTCTTTTGTTTCATCAGTACAAGGCTTGATACCAATCCTAAGGCAAAAAACCCAAAACTTATGCCATTATCAAGTGCAGTAAGCAAACAGTACACTTTGTGTCATTACCTTTGGGAACTTAGGTCTTTTTCCCGGCTGTCATTGGCAAAGGAAATTTCATCCAGTTGCTCAGGAAGAGGATGATGATTAAGAGCATGTTTTGTTATTCCTTTCCTGTGAAATGGAAAAATAGTTATATTTTTTGTAAAGAAAAAAATATATACCTTTCAGTAACTTGATCTACAAGTCACCTACTTCTTGCTATTCAGGAACTGCACTATCCAGTGCAATAGCCATTAGCCACTAGCAGTTAAAATGTGGTCAGCTGGAAATGAGATACACTTTAAGTATAAAACACACAGGATTTTGAAGTCTTAGTACAACAAGAATGTACAATGTACCACTAATTATTTTATTTTGGTTACGTGTTAAAATGATAATATTCTGGATATACAGGGGTTAAACAAAATATATTAAAACTTATTTCACTGCAAATTGAAAACATAATAAGGTATAAAACACACTTATTAGAACAGCTAAGATAAAATACAGTGATAACACTAAATAGAGGTGAAGATATGGAGAAACTGGATTTCTCATACATTGCTGGTAGTCATGTAAAATGGTACAACCACTTGGGAATAATTTCACAGTTTCTTATAAAACTAAATGCATGTATTAATCATAAGACCTACCCATTGCACTCCTGGGTTAATCCCAGAGAAATGAAAATTTATGTTCACACAAAATCTGTACACAAACATTCAGAGCAGCTTTATTTATAATTGAAAAAAAAATTAGAAGAACTGAAATGTCCTTTCACAGGTGAATAACTTTGGTATCTCTACACACATAGTGGAATATGATTTAGCAATAAAAAGGAGTGAACTGATACATGCAACCACTTGGATGGATTGCAAAGGCATCATACTTACTGAAAAAAGCCAATCTCAAAAGATTACATATACTATATGATTCTATTTATATTACATTCACAAATGAGAAAAATACAGAGGTGAAGAAAAGATTAGTGGTTCCAGGGTATGGAGAAAGGAATGGAAGTGACTATAAAGGGGTATATAAGGATGTTTCTTGGTGGTGATAGAACAGCGCTGTATCTTGATTGCACTGGTGGTTAAATAAATATATAAATGAGACCAAATTGCATAGAACTATGTATACATATACATACACAAAAGAGTGGATATAAAAATTGATGAAGACTGAGTAAGGTTTATAGTCTACTTAACAGTACTGTACCAATGTCAGTTTCATGGCTTTGAAAGTTACATAAGTTGTCATCATTGGGGGAATCTGAGTGAAGGGTTCATGGGACTCTATGTACTATTTTTGTAACTTCCTGTAAGTCCATAGTTACTTAAAAAGATTTAAAAGTTAATTTCACCTGTTTCTACTATTTTTTAGTGTGAGTATCTCAAAGTTTTAAGTTACGTGTTTTGTATTATATTTCTATTGGACCGTGCTGTTCTAGAGAGTTCAACATGTGCATTAGAATAAACTATGAAAAAAGTTAAAGTGTTAGTTGCTTCAGTTATGTCTCACTCTTTGCGACCCTATACACTGTAGCCCGTAAGGCTCCTCTGTCCATGGATTCTCCAGGCAAGAATACTGGAGTGGGTAGCCACTCCCTTCTCCGGAGGATCTTCCTGACCCAGGGGTCGAACCTGGGTCTCCCACACTGCAAGTAGATTCTTTGTCATCTGAGCCACTAGGGAAGCCTCAGAATAAACTCTGGGGTCAATTATTGTATGTTCCAGTCCTAATCATCTATAGTAGACTTTCTTTCCACAAAAAACCCTATAGTCAAATAACTTCATAGGTTAAACAAAGTTACACAGGTTTCTTTACAATAGGTTTTCCAAGGGCTTTTAATATGCAAATGTGTATTATAAATGTAATACTCTTGTTTCACAAGAAAGGAAAGTGAGGCACTGAAGGATTAAGGAACTTGCTTAAGGTCATATGGCTAGTAAGTGATGGAGCCAGGATTCAAATACAAATAGTCTGTCTCAGGCTGCTCAGAGCAGATGAATAGTTTGAGATTTTAATAAACTGTACCATTTTTGTATATAGAGATAAAGACCTACTCAGCAGAGCTTGTACTTTAAATTATTTCTCAAATGGTGGAGCTGAATTAGTGGAGAGCTTTTTTCTTCTCATTCAATGATCTTATAACCAAAAGCTTGTCTTTGAAACAGTGGTGGAGATCAGAAATGTGGATTCCAGTGATGAAATAGAAACTTAAGACATATTTTAGTCTGTCAGAGAAATTTGGTTATGAAGTAACAATCAGATAATACCAAAGATATATTAACTTTGATTACAGACTTATGGTTATTAAATAAGAAAATGTATATAATTTTTAGAAATGCATACTGAAGCATATGGGGGGAAATGATAATGTCTGGGGTTTTCCAATATTTCACAGATGACAGGCTGAAAAAATATACAGATGAAATATGAAGCAAATATATTAAAATTTTGATAACTGTTTTAATGTAGGTGATGGGTTCAGTTCAGTTCAGTCGCTCAGTCGTGTCCGACTCTTTGCAACCCCAAGAATCGCAGCATGCCAGGCCTCCTTGTCCATCACCAACTCCCAGAGTTCACTCAGACTCACGTCCATTGAGTCAATGATGCCATCTAGCCATCTCATCCTCTGTCGTCCCCTTCTCCTGCCCCCAATCCCTCCCAGCATCAGAGTCTTTTCCAATGAGTCAACTCTTTGCATGAGGTGGCCAAAGTACTGGAGTTTCAGCTTCAGCATCAGTCCTTCCAAAGAAATCCCAGGGCTGATCTCCTTCAGAATGGACTGGTTGGATCTCCTTGCAGTCCAAGGGACTCTCAAGAGTCTTCTCCAACACCACACTTCAAAAGCATCAATTCTTTGGTGCTCAGCTTTTTCACAGTCCAACTCTCACATCCATACATGACCACAGGAAAAACCATAGCCTTGACTAGACGGACCTTAGAGGGCAAAGTAATGTCTCTGCTTTTGAATATGCTATCTAGGTTGGTCATAACTTTTCTTCCAAGGAGTAAGCGTCTTTTAATTTCATGGCTGCAGTCACCATCTGCAGTGATTCTAGAGCCCCCAAAAATAAAGTCTGACACTGTTTCCACTGTTTCCCCATCTATTTCCCATGAAGTGATGGGACCAGATGCCATGATCTTCATTTTCTGAATGTTGAGCTTTAAGCCAACTTTTTCACTCTCCACTTTCACTTTCGTCGAGGCTTTTTAGTTCCTCTTCACTTTCTGCCATAAGGGTGGTGTCATCTGCATATCTGAGGTTATTGATATTTCTCCCAGCAATCTTGATTCCAGCTTGTGTTTCTTCCAGTCCAGCGTTTCTCATGATGTACTCTGCATAGAAGTTAAATAAGCAGAGTGACAATATACAGCCTTGATGTACTCCTTTTCCTATTTGGAACCAGTCTGTTGTTCCATGTCCAGTTCTAACTATTGCTTCCTGACCTGCATACAGATTTCTCAAGAGGCAGGTCAGGTGGTCTGTATTCCCATCTCTTTTAGAATTTTCCACAGTTTGTTGTGATCCACACAGTCAAAGGCTTTGGCATAGTCAATAAAACAGAAATAGATTTTTCTGGAACTCCCTTGCCTTTTCCATGATCCAGCAGATGTTGGCAATTTGATCTCTGGTTCCTCTGCCTTTTCTAAAACCAGCTTGAACATCAGGAAGTTCACAGTTCATGTATTGCTGAAGCCTGGCTTGGAGAATTTTGAGCATTACTTTACTAGCATGTGAGATGAGTGCAATTGTGTGGTAGTTTGAACATTCTTTGGCATTGCCTTTCTTTGGAATTGGAATGAAAACTGAACTTTTCCAGCCCTGTGGCCACTGCTGAGTTTTCCAAATTTGCTGGCATATTGAGTGCAGCACTTTCACAGCATCATCTTTCAGGATCTGAAACAGCTCAACTGGAATTCCATCACCTCCACTAGCTTTGTTTGTAGTGATGCTTTCTAAGGCCCACTTGACTTCACATTCCAGGATGTCTGGCTCTAGGTAAGTGATCACACCATCATGATTATCTGGGTCATGAAGATCTTTTTTGTACAGTTCTTCTGTGTATTCTTGCCACCTCTTCTTAATATCTTCAGCTTCTGTTAGGTCCATACCATTTCTGTCCTTTATCGAGCCCATCTTTGCATGAAATGTTCCCTTGGTATCTCTAATTTTCTTGAAGAGATCTCTAATCTTTCCCATTCTGTTATTTCCCTCTATTTCTTTGCATTGATCGCTGAAGAAGGCTTTCTTATCTCTTCTTGCTATTCTCTGGAACTCTGCATTCAGATGCTTATATCTTTCCTTTTCTCCTTTGCTTTTCGCCTCTCTTCTTTTCACAGCTATTTGTAAGGCCTCCCCAGACAGCCATTTTGCTTTTTTGCATTTCTTTTCCATGGGGATAGTCTTGATCCCCGTCTCCTGTACAATGTCACGAACCTCATTCCATAGTTCATCAGGCACTCTATCTATCAGATCTAGGCCGTTAAATCTGTTTTTCACTTCCACTGTATAATCATAAGGGGTTTGATTTAGTTCATACCTGAATGGTCTAGCGGTTTTCCCTACTTTCTTCAATATATTATTCACTATACAATTATGCTCGAGATTTATCATTTTTAAAATGTCAAGCTGTATCCTTATGCCAAAATCTTTTTAATATCTATAATTTGGAACTATTAGAAAACTAAAATTAGTTCTTCAAAGCAAATTATCATTGTAAGAGCAAAAGGGAAAAGTACCTTTAATATACTTTTATTTAAATGCATATAATCTTCATTATTGTCATTATTCACATTATTCTGACACTTCTAGACAATCATCTTTTGGGAGAGTTATCTTTAGGGAGTATGAAATCAACAATAGAGAACAAGTAACATAACCAAGTGGTTCAGTGGTAAAGAATCTGTTTGCCAAGGCAGAGAATGCAGGTTTTGATCCCTGGGTCAGGAAGATCCCCTGGAGAAGGAAATGGCAACCCACTCCAGTATTCTTGCCTGGGACATCCCATGTTCAGAGGAGCCTGGTGGGCTACAGTCCATGGGGTCGCAAAAGAGATGACTAAACAAGAACAACAACAACGTAACCATACTGGGTCAATAATTCTGGTCCAATAAATGCAATCAACAATTTTTTTCCATAAATGATACTTTTTTCACTCTCATAATGGTCAGAATTAATTATAAAACCAGGTTTTTGGCTAAGCTCTGCTCCCTAGATTGGGAAATGACTTTCTTCTCCTAGTTCCTAAAAAGCTTAACTGAGTTGCTTCTGCGTCTATCCTATTATTTAATAGATAACAAGCTTCTGAAAGGCAAGGAAAGATCATAGACTGATTTTCTTTGTATGGCTATTGTACCAAATAGAGATGGGAAGGGACAAGGAAATTACCACTTACTGAGGACCTACTATGTGTCAAGCTCTATGCCATCACTTTTAGATAAGGTCTTAGCCTATATTGCAGAAGTGAAAGCTCAAAAATTTAGTAATTTGCCTAAAATGAATAAGGCTAGAAAAGAGTTTAAACAGAAACCCATATGTGACTGAAAATACCATGCCTGTTATTACTCTGTGTAGGTAATAGTTAATAAATGTATGGTTGTTAAAATTACACAGTTCAGTGGAGGGAAAAAAATTGGTATTTGGGGTTGAAAAGCCCAAGCTCAAAACCTATTGGTTATATAATCTTAAGGTATGTACCTTTCTTATATTTCATCTGCTGCAAAACTTAAGATAATCATACTCATCTTACAGAGTTGTCACAAGAATGAAGATGTGAAAGTATTTTTGAAAGTATAGTGAAAGTGAAGTCGCTCAGTCGTGTGCGACTCTTTGCGACCCCATGGACTATAGCCTACCAGGCTCCTCCGTCCATGGGATTTTCCAGGCAAGAGTACTGGAGTGGGTTGCCATTTCCTTTGTATCTTCCAACCCAGGGATCGAACCCAGGTCTCCCTCATTGTAAGCAAGACGCTTTACCGTCTAAGCCACCAGGGAAGTCTAAAGTATTAACAAATAGATGACATTACTTCCTAAATTACAACATTTCACTAGGGGAGGGAGGTGGGTCTTTAAGCCAGAAATACTTGCTCTGGGCTTCCCTGGTGGCTCAGATGGTAAAGAATCTGCCTGCAGTATAGGAAACCCAGGTTCCATCCGTACATCGGGAAGATCCCTTGGAGGAAGGCATGGCAACCCACTCTGGTATTCTTGCCTGGAAAAAACCCATGGACCGAGGAGCCTCTGTGGCAATCCAGAGAGTATCTAAGAGTTGGAGAAGCCTGAAGTGACTTAGCACACAGCACACTTGCTCTCTAAAGTCTCAAAAGCAAAACTGATCCTCAAGGATTCCGACACTAAGTTGCAGAGGTGGGGAGGCAGTTATGTGTAATGGTTATGACCACAAGCTTCAAAATCAGACAACAGGTTTATACTTCAGCTCCACCCCCTTCCGGCCGTGTGATCTCTGGCATGCTACAACCTTTAAACCTGGGATCTTTATCTGTGCAAAATAATAATAGTTCCTATCTGGTATCCTTATTGATAGAGTTGTGAGCTAATGCATATAAGTAGCTTTGCAGTGTGGTTGGCGCCAGACGTATTCAACTTTCTTGTAGCATTTAGCTATTAACAGTTTCACGAGTTGTCAATGGCCATTGACACTGGGGCATGGAACACGTGGAAACTACAAAATGCCTTAGGATACCAAGTCCCTAAGCTCAAGAAGTGCAGGCCAAACAGACCAAGTTTCTGGGACAGCACAAGTAACATGCCCTTATTAGCTGGAGAAGGAAACAGAAGGGCCAACGTCCGGCAAAGCTGGTAGGAGAGAATTCCAAAGATTTTCTTCCTCACCCTGGGAAAGGTAAAAGGAGCAAGGGACTGGGCAGGAAGGGTCCCCAGCGCGCCTGCGACCCTCCTCGGCACCCCCCGGCCCGGGCTGGAGTAGCTGAGCAGTTCACTCACAACTCCAAGTTCTGTGGCACCGCCTTCCTAGTGTATCTGGAGGTCATTCTCTTCTTCCTCCTCAGCCGCGGCGGGGGCGGACAAGCCAGGGTGGGGGCCTCCAAGCCTGGCCCTCGCGCCCGCTCCGGCTCGGCCCCCTCCCGCCACCTTCCGGCCCCGTCACGCCCCGTTTCCTAGACTCCAGATCGCCACTTTGCCAGGGCCCCCACCTCCCTAGTCTTCCGGCTTGCCCGTGTGGGCGGAAGTGACGATACCACAGGAGCACTCGCCTAATGCTTCCGCCGACGTGCCTCGGTACGACGGCCCGGGGTTCCGAGGCTGAGTCGTTTCTGACTTTCGGAGTTTCCTCGGGGTTCTGGTTCCAGACGAACGTGTGGACCCATCCGGGGCCTGGCTGTGTCTACTGCTGGCAGTTCCCCACCAGCTCACTAGGTAGGAGAGACGGCTGAGGAAAGGTGCTGCGACAAAGACTTGCCGAAGAGGCCCAGGCCCAAGACCGTAAGCGGAATTTGCTTCATTTTGTTGGGTGAAGGAGAGAGCCTAGTCTGAGTAAAGAGCCCCTAGACTCCAAGCCAGGCCTCTGTTGCTTGGTTGCAAGCAAGCTTGCAGTGCTCCCAGTTTTCTCATATATACAGTGTGGAGTTAGCCTGCATGGTCTCAAAAGTCCCTTCTAGCTCTGTCACTAGAGGACTTCCCTGGTGCCTCAGACTGTAAAGGTCTGCCTACAATGCTGGAGACCCAAGTTCAGTCCCTGGGTTGGGAAGATCTCTTGGAGAAGAAAATGGCAACCCACTCCAGTATTCTTGCCTGGAAAATCCCATGGACGGAGGAGCCTACAGTTCATGGGGTTGCAAAGAGTCGGACACGACTGAACGACTTCACTTCAGCCCTGTCACGAAATTCTTCATAATAAGGCTTTCCTGGTGGCTCAGATAGTAAAGAATCTGTCCGCAGTGGGGGAGACCCGTGTTCGATCCCTGGATCAGGAAGATCCCCTGGAGAAGGAAGTGGCAACCCACTCCAGTATTCTTGCCTGGAGAATCGCATGAATTCCCAATCCATAGGGTCGCAAAGAATCGGACACGACTGAAGCGACTTAGCACGCGGGCACTTGGATTAAAAGGCCAAATGGACAGTCTGTAGTGAAAGAATGTCTGGATAGAAGATGCAAGTTCCTCTGGACCTCATTTTACTAATCCGTTAGAAAAACAAGTCTGAAAATCGAATTGCAGCCGTGAAGTGGACGATCCAGCGCAGTTTTTTCTTTTACCAAGCCTCTGCTGCTGCTGCTGCTGCTGCTGCTGCTGCTGCTGCTGCTGCTAAGCCTCTTTAGTCGTGTCCGATTCTGTGCGACCCCATAGATGGCAGCCCACTAGGCTCCTCCATCCATGGGATTTTCCAGCAAGAGTACTGGAGTGGGTTGCCATTGCCTTCTCCGTACCAAGCCTCACCTGACAACAAAAGTGAACTAGTACTTTTGTATGTAAGCGAAACCTTTAGAAAAGAGTTATTTTCCACCTCCTAATATCCCAGAGCTATACCCTCTGAAACCTGAAAAGGGGGAAAATTTAGAACAGATAGTTGTAGGATCAAGAGCCATGGGCAGATTATTTGGGGGTGAAATGATAGGAATGAATGTTTTGTAGTTTTGAGTTCTTCTATCCCACACAATGGGAAAGATTTAAATTCTGCGGAGGAAGGGAGATTGTGCTTAAGAATATTTAAATATTAAAAATTTAACTAGGGAAGGATTATAGAGATAACAGATAACAGTCTCATTCTCCAATTAAGGGAAAAGCCACAGAAAGAGAAAATGAAATGCCCAGAACACAACTGGGACTTTAGGCGAACCTGGGATTTTTGATAGTGTTTCAAAAGATGTTATTGCAGTTTTTCCGAAAGTGTGTTGTACACTACTGATAATGCAAGGGCAACATTTTTTATTTTATTCTTAATGCTTATTTATTAGTTTGGGAATGTGGTATTGGATTTCCATTTATTATATATTAAAATTCTTTTAATATAACTATAAAACTGTCATTAAAAGAATATTAAATAAGTGTTACCATAGTTGGTATGTGGTCAGTGCAAAAATCATGATGATGGTATGTGAATCATTGAATTAGGGGAAACAGTGTTAATGGAATTGCCTAGCATAGTTCAGGGACTAGGATATTACTTCTGCATTATTCTATATGGTTTATATTATTGAAACTTTAAATGTAACTTTCAAAGAAGAATGGAGGAAAATATGAAGTTTGCTACAGTGGAAGACACCGTAGAGTATCGCCTGTTCCTGATACCAGATAAACCAGGGGACCCAGAAGAACGCAGAGAGATCCTTCAAAAGTACATTGAGAGGATAATGACCCAGTTTGCACCTATGCTGGTCCCCTATATCTGGCAGAATCAGCCTTTCAATCTCAGATATAAACCTGGGAAAGGTAAGGTTATTTTGCTTTGATACATGTGATTTTTAATGTCATTCTGACACCAGTGATATGTAATAGTCCACAGTTCATTCAGTGTTGTCAGGAAGACTTATATCCTGAACTATTTATGGTATTTGCTGAAATTCAGTTAAGCTCTTGAACTTAAAAAATTTAAAAAAAAATTCATGTTGATGAAAGCTTTCTAACAGTCATTATCTTAGGAACTAATACATACTCAACATTATCAAGCCATGGCTTTACTTTTGAACTTTACTATGCCATCATATATCTAGGTTCCTACACTAAACAGGTTCTGGCTGGCTTCTTTAACCATAGTTCTTTCAGCTGTTACTCTGTATTCCTCGGTCTTGATAGTGTGTTTACTAGGCTGCCTTGTTTCAAATAGTTGTTTTGCTAAGGGTCTAAGAGTGGCTCTGCTTGGCTTATAAAGAGAAATAATTGAGCTAAGTAACCACTATTTTCCACCCAGAAGCATTTTGACATTCCTTCACTGCTCCCTGTATTGTCAGTGCATGAGATCTGACCTGTGGCCAAATAATGGCACTTTGTCATCTCATTTCTTATAACTTTACTAAAATGAGTCATGGATAACTTACCAAGGCTCTACTCATGCAACAACAACTTCTGTGGGGTCTTATTTCGTATCAGGAGCCTGACATCTTGTGATTCCTTCATTCTGGCTCATTTTAATGCTTCTCTGTTAACCTTTTGGCTGCTGCTGCTGCTGCTGCTAAGTTGCTTCAGTCGTGTCTGACTCTGTGCGACCCTGTAGACGGCAGCCCACCAGGCTCTCCCATCGCTGGGATTCTCCAGGCAAGAACACTGGAGTGGGTTGCCATTTCCTTCTCCAATGCAGGGGAGTGAAAAGTGAAAGTGAAGTTGCTCAGTTGTGTCTGACACTTCGCGACCCCATGGACTGCAGCCCACCAGGCTCCTCCGTCCATGGGATTTTCCAGGCAAGAGTACTGGAGTGGGGTGCCATCGCCTTCTCCAACCTTTTGGCTAGCAGTTGCCAAATGTAAAACGTTAATTTTATTGAATGCCTTATCACTGATACATGTGATACTTATTGGCAAGAACACTGTCCCATTAGCATAACATGGCCAAAACTAATTCCCTATCTTTTTTCTCGAAAATAATTTTTACACAGTGGTTTCTTGTCTTGCTTAATGGTGTTACTATCCATCTAGTAGTCAAGCTTGTTAGTAATTCAAAATCATCCTCAAATCCTCACTTCACTATGTTCCACAGGCACTAAATCCTACTGTTATTACCCTTGAAATCTGACCCTTTCTCACATCTGTTTGGCTACAGTCTAAGCCCTCTTCATCCGGAAGACTACGGAGGCCCCCTGACAAACCTCTCTGGTCCCAATGTCTCCAGTTCCTGACAGTGTTGACAGTTACCTTGTAAAACCAATCTGATCATGTCACTCTCCTGTCCAACACCCTGCAACAGTTCTGCATTGCTTCTGGATGAAATTAAAATTGAAGTTAAATATGTAAAGTGAAAGTCACTCAGTCATGTCCGACTCTTTGTGACCCCATGGACTATACAGTCCATGGAATTCTCCAGGCCAGAGAATTCTCCAGTGGGTAGCCTTTCCCTTCTCCAGAGGATCTTCCCAACCCAGGGATTGAACCCAGGTCTCCCTCATTGCAGGAGTACTCTTTCCTAGCTGAGCCCCAAGGGAAACCCTTAGTTTGTAAGGTAGATAAAAATGAAGCCACTCTGACTGGAGCTTCTCTAGTTGAAGAAACTTGGGAGATCTGGAGTAGGGAGAGGAGTTGGTTGGGCAGTTTGTCCCACCTGTGTGGTGCTTTTTTTTGCCATGGCAGCTCTTGAGACACTCCACAGTACACTTGTTTGACCTTCATTCTGTTAATATGGTATATTACGTCAGCTGGTTTTCCTGTGTCAAATCATCCTTGCATTCTAGGAATAAATCTCACTTGGTCATGGTGTATAATCCTTTTAACATGTTGTTGAATTAGTTTGCAAGTGTTTTGTTGGCTCATGCTGGCCTCATAAAACAAGTTTGGGAATGTTTCCTCCTCTTCAGTGTTTTTTTTTTTATGTTAATTCTTCTTTAAATGTTTGGTAGAGTTTTCCAGTGAAGTCATCTAGCCCTGGGCTTTTCTTTGTTGAGAAGTTTCTGATTGTTAATTCACTTTCCTGACTTTTATAGATATGTACAGATTTTCTACGTCTATGAGTCCCAGTCTTGATAAGTTGTGTGTTTCCAGGAATTTATGCATTTCTTCTAAGGTATCCAGTTTGTTGGTATACAGTTGTTCTTTGTGTTTTCTTATAATTTTTATTTCTGTGGCATAGGTTGTGATATTCCTTTCCTCTTTCATTTCTGATTTTAGCTATTTGAGTCTGTTTTACTTAGTTAATCTAATGTTTTGTCAATTTTGTTGATCTTTTAAACAAACCAACTCAGTTTAGTTGATTTTTTAAAATATTGTTTTCCTGTGAAAATGCTGCACTCAGTATGCCAGCAAATTTGGAAAACTCAGCAGTGGCCACAGGACTGGAAAAGGCCAGTTTTCGTTCCAATTCCAAAGAAAGGCAATGCCAAAGAATGTTCAAACTACCGCACAATTGCACTCATCTCACATGCTAGTAAAGTAATGCTCAAAATTCTCCAAGCCAGGCTTCAGCAATACGTGAACCAAGAACTTCCAGATGTTCAAGCTGGTTTTAGAAAAGGCAGAGGAACTAGAAATCAAATTGCCAACATCCGCTGGATCATGGAAAAAGCAAGGGAGTTCCAGAAAAACATCTATTTCTGCTTTATTGACTATGCCAAAGCCTTTGATTGTGTGGATCACAATAAACTGTGGAAAATTCTAAAAGAGATGGGAATACAGACCACCTGACCTGCCTCTTGAGAAATCTGTATGCAGGTCAGGAAGCAACAGTTAGAACTGGACATGGAACAACAGACTGGTTCCACATAGGAAAAGGAGTACGTCAAGGCTGTATATTGTCACCCTGCTTATTTAACTTCTATGCAGAGTACATCATGAGAAACGCTGGACTGGAAGAAACACAAGCTGGAATCAAGATTGCTGGGAGAAATATCAATAACCTCAGATATGCAGATGACACCACCCTTATGGCAGAAAGTGAAGAGGAACTAAAAAGCCTCTTGATGAAAGTGAAAGAGGAGAGTGAAAAAGTTGGCTTAAAGCTCAACATTCAGAAAACAAAGATCATGGCATCCGGTCTCATCACTTCATGGGAAGTAGATGGAGAAACAATGGAAACAGTGTCAGACTTTATTTTTGGGGGCTCTAGAATCACTGCAGATGGTGACTGCAGCCATGAAATTAAAAGACACTTACTCCTTGGAAGAAAAGTTATGACCAACCTAGATAGCATATTCAAAAGCAGAGACATTACTTTGCCCTCTAAGGTCCGTCTAGTTCATTACATTGAACCTGCCTGTGGTCATGTATGGATGTGAGAGTTGGACTGTGAAGAAGGCTGAGCGCCGAAGAATTGATGCTTTTGAAGTGTGGTGTTGGAGAAGACTCTTGAGAGTCCCTTGGACTGCAAGGAGATCTAACCAGTCCATTCTGAAGGAGATCAGCCCTGGGATTTCTTTGGAAGGAATGATGCTAAAGCTGAAACTCTAGTACTTTGGGCACCTCATGAGAAGAGTTGACTCATTGGAAAAAACTCTGATACTGGGAGGGATTGAGGGCAGGAGGAGAAGGGGACGACAGAGGATAAGATGGCTGGATGGCATCACTGACTCGATGGACGTGAGTCTGAGTGAACTCTGGGAGATGTGATGGACAGGGAGTCCTGGCGTGCTGCGATTCATGGGGTCGCAAAGAGTCGGACACGACTAAGCGACTGAACTGAGCTGAACTGAACTGATTCTTTATTTCATTGATCTCTGCTCTAATCTTCATTATTTCCTTCCTCTATCTTGGAATTTAGTTCTTTTTATAGTTCCTTAAGGTATAAAGCTACGTTGTTGATCTGAGATCTTTTATGACTGTAAACTTCCTCCTAGCACTGCTTTCACTGTATCCCATATGTTTGGTTTGTTGTATTGGTTTTCATTGAAAGTGTTAAAGTGAAAGTGTTAGTTGGTCAGTCTTGTGTCTGACTCTTTGCAACCCCGTGGACTGTAACCTGCCAGGCTCCTCTGTCCATGGAATTCTCTGGGCAAGAATACTGGAGTGGGTTGCAATTTCCTCCTCCAGAGGATCGTCCCCACTCAGAGATTGAACCTGGGTCTCCCGCATTGCGGGTAGATTCTTTACTGTCTAAGCCACCAGGGAAGCCCTGGTTTTCATTAGTCTCCCAATATTTTCTGATTCCCCTTACGACTTCTTCTTTGACCCATTGGCTATCTGAGTATATTAAGTTCTGCATGTTTTTGGATAATGCACTTGTTTGAAAATTTCTGCCGATACTCCCAGAACACACAATCATCTCTCATGCCTCTGTGCCTTTATACATGCACGTGTTCTCTTTCTGGAAAGCCTACTGTGGTCATTCCTCCAGAGGCACGTAGCTCAGATATCACATACTTTATGACCACGTAGCCCTCAGTGTATACGTCTGTTCATCATCTTGTTTTGTGATTGGTTGTCTATCTCCTGTTGTCCAGACTCTAAGCTCTTCAAGAGAAAGCTGCTTTCTTATATCTTGTTCAGGATTGCAACCCCAGCTCCCAGTATATGGCCATACTCCTGGGGCATAGCCAGTCAATAAGTTTGTTTAATTGAATGATTGCTTGTACTTTTATTTGAACTGATAAATTTATTTGATTATATCATTGCTTTTCTCTTGTTTTTAGGAAATGTTCCTGCTCATATATTTGGCATAACAAAGTTTGGGGATAACATTGAGGATGAATGGTTTATTGTTTATATAGTGAAGCAAATTACGAAAGAATTTCCAGAGTTAGTAGCAAGGTATTATAGTTTTATTAATAATTCTTAAACAGGTATCATATTAATGCATATATATGAAATCTAGAAAAATGGCACTGATGAAGCTAGTAGAGAACAGACTTGTGGCTAAAGAGGGGGACGATGAGGATGGGATGAATTGAGACAGTAGTGTTGACATGCATGCACTATTATATGTAAGACAGACAGATAGTGGAAAGTTGCTGTATAACATAGGGAACCCACCTCCTGCTCTGTGATGGCCTAGAGGGATGGGGTAACGGGAAGGGAGGGAGGCTCCAGAGGGAGGGAGATGTGTATACACACACACACACACACACACACACACACACACATGTATTTGTAATTATGACTGATTTGTGTAGTACTGTACAAACCAACAAAACATTGTAAAACAGTTTTCCACCAATTAAAAAATAAAAATTAAAAAAAATAAAGAAGCCAACTTCACCAAAAAATAGTAATTCTTAAGAAATTCTATTATTGAAAGTCACTATATTTTTATCCGTTTAGTAATTTTTTTTCTGTAGCTGGTGGAAATTGTACAGATTTGAGATACAGATTTTAAATGTGACTTCTGTGTTTTCTTCCTTTTTGCTGGTGACTTCCTTTTCATAAAGAAGAATTAAAGTATCATCTGAGAGTTTAACTTTCAAAAAATTTCACACAAGACCTGCTTAGTATAGGTTTTCTCTTTTTTTTATTCTTGTTATGAAAGAACAAATACACGTGATAAATAAAATTCAAGCAATACAAAAGCGTGTACTGCTCTGATTTCCCAAAAGTAATCACTATCAAATTTCTGTGTCTTAAACAGAAATTCATATATATATATATATTTATTTATTTCACAGATTTCCCTATCTCTTCCTCTATAGCTCTATTTTTTTTTTGAGCAACTGTAGACAGAAGAAATTTAAAGAGACATCAGTGAACAATTGTATGGATAGGAAGCAAAGTAGGTAATAATGCATTGTAATCCAGTTTTTAAAATATTATAGGAACTGATAATTCTCTGTCATTCTCAAGTTAGTTGCTCTGTGGCATATGGAATCTTCCTGGATCAGGGATCAAACCCAAGTCTCCCGATTGGCAGACTGACTCTTAACAACTGAGCCAGCAGGGAAGCAAGAGTGTTTTAAAACAAACCTCCAATATTATACCATTTGATTTTTAAATACTTTAGGATGTAAACTTAAGAGATAATGCAACACTACTATTACCACACCTACAAATAGGTAGCCATACTTTTTAAATAAATGGTAGAATTTTCAATAAACAGGCACAAATATGGTAGTTTATATCTTTACTAGGGTAATGAGGGGGCAGTGCCTTTCATATGCTGATTCTGATATTTATATATGCAGTGATGGGTCATACTTACCCACTAGGCCTCTAAAGCTCTTTTAATAAGCATCTACTGTCTTGTCAGTTGTTGTTTTTTAATTAGAAAAAGAAAGACGTTTTTCCTCTATGTCTCCGCCAGATTAATATTCCTAAAGTAGGACTCAAACCATTTTACTTCCCTACTCTAAAACATTTCACTTGTTTTGTTTATAAAATTAAACTTATTCTCACTGGATTCTGCCAACATTTAAAGCTCTTCACAAAATGATATAATTGTGCTTGTCTAGTCCTTTTTTTTTTAAATTTGTTGTCAGTCTTCAAATTTCTACCTTAAATGCCACCTCCATAGTTTTGCTTATGCTATTCCCACTCCCCAAAGCATCTCTCCTTTTTCTGGATAAATTGTATCTCCACCCATTAAAAGTGAAAATAATCTGGGACAATAAATATAGTATGTTACCATTCGTGCAACAGGAGAAGAAAAAGATTCATATTCCTATTGACTACACATCAGCAGACTCTAGAAGGATAAACAAGAAGTAACAATGGTGGAGGGGTTAGGCACATTAGATACAAACATAGCAAGGAGACTTTTTCATTGTATAACTATTTATGGATTTTTTAAAAGTTTTAATCATGTGACTGTATTACATATGCAGAACTTAAATTTTTAAAAAGTGATACAGATGAGGCAAAACAGAAGTATCTTTCAGGGCCTAAAGGTACTTACTCCATAAAGGTTTTTCTAATCTTGGCTGTATGTGATTTTTTTCTTTTTTTCATTTGAAGACCTATGTACTTGGTTTATTTTTCACATTTTTTTCTACTGCTATTTATTTATGTACTTATTTTTTTCTCCTTATCACTCTCGAATTCCTCCTTATAATTTTAGAGTCTCCCTTCAGTACTTAATGGTATCTTAAAACATTTTGCTTAATTATAGAAATCTACATATTTATAGAAATGTATGGTATATACTCATATATTTATTTACTAAGATTAGGGCAAAAATGTATTAGAACAAATCTGTTTTGATTATTAGCAAATATGTACTTCTTTTAATTCAAAGTTGAAATTTCTTTTGCGTTAGGATCGAAGACAATGATGGTGAATTCTTGTTAATAGAAGCTGCTGATTTTCTCCCTAAATGGCTGGATCCTGATAATAGTGCCAACAGGGTAAGTATATCCAAGTTTAGAAAATTTACAGAGGTGAAACCATGTTGCATCATTTTCATATGTCCCTGGATTTTGTCAATGCCAAGTATGGAAACTATATCACTTTGCAGGTATTTTTCCACCAAGGGGAGTTGTGCATTATTCCTGCACCAAAGAAATCTGGAACAGTATCCTGGTTACCTACCACACCCCCAACAATCTCACAAGCACTGAGTATAATCTCAACACACCCAGAAAAAATTCTGGCTTCAGAATCTGTACGAGCTGCTGTGAATAGACGCATCAGAGGGTAAGAAAACTGACACTTTCACTGCTAGTCAAGGAGCCTTTTGACTTGTGTTGCTCAAGTCTTTTGTTGAATCTAAGCATTTCTTTCACCTAGATTAGTGCTGATTTTCATTCTGTCTTCATCCTTTGTGAAATTGACCAACAAATTAAACTTCATGTGTTTTAAAATGGAGAAACAGATGTATCTTTTAGTTGCCATTGGAAGGTTATAGGCCCAATGTTTTTGCATTTATTTATCTTAGTGTGGCCAAGTATTATGTAGATCCATAGATAAAAATTTTCAGACCTTTAGAGATGAAAATCTGAGTGAGCACAATCTGTTCAGGATTTTTCTCTGATTCTGGGTGTATATATGGGATTCTCTGACTTAGTTGGAGCACATTAGGTTCTATTCAGAAGAGAACACCTTAGTCTAATAACATATTAGTTCAGCCATTCAAATTTGAGTACCTATTAAATATTTAGTACTATTCAGACCATAACAGTATTAAATAATAATCTCTTTTAGCTTTGCCTCAGTACACTTTGTACCATTTTTTAGGAGAATAAATTCTGATTTTCTTTTCAAAGTATAGTAATAACATTTTCGTTTTGTTTTTATTGAACCACCTTAATCCCTTTTCTTTATTTTCCATTTCTTTCACTTTTTCTTTCTCTCTTTTCCTACCTGTAGTCTTTAGTATATAGAGTATCTTTTTTAAACAATTATTTTTTTTGCCACTCAGCATGGAAATCTTAATTCCCCAGTTAGGGAATGAACCTGGGTTGTTGCTGGCAGTGAAAGCGCCAAATCCTGACCAGTGGACCACCAGGGAATTCCCAAGGGTGACAAGAAAGTTGTTACTCTTTTCATCTCACTCATCTCACTCCTGATGAACCAAGACAAGATAAAATGCAAGTAAATGGTATAAGAATCCTAGATATTTACATCAGTTCAGTTCAGTTCAGTTGCTCAGTTGTGTCTGATTCTTTGCAACCCTGTGGACTGCAGCACACCATTCTTCCCTGTCCATCACCAACTACCGGAGCTTGCTCAAACTCCTGTCCATTGAGTCAGTGATGCCATCCAACGATCTCATCCTCTGTTGTCCCCTTCTCCTGCCTTCAGTCTTTCCCAGCATCAGTGTCTTTTCTAATGAATCAATTCTTCACGTCATGTGGCCAAAGTATACTGGAGGTACAGCTTCAGCATCAGTCCTTTCCATGAATATTCAGGACTGATTTCCTTTAGGATGGACTGGTTTGATCTTGCAGCCTATGGGACTCTCAAGAGTCTTCAGCAACACCACACTTCAAAAGCATTGATTCTTCAGTGCTCAGCTTTCTTTATGGTCCAACTCTCACATCCATACATGACTACTAAAAAACCCATAGCTTTGACTAGATGGACCTTTGTTGGCAAAGTAATGTCTCTGCTTTTTAATATGCTGTCTAGGTTGATCATAGCTTTTCTTCCAAGGAGTAAACGTCTTGTAATTTCATGGCTGTAGTCACCATCTACAGTGATTTTGGAGCCCAAGAAAATAAACTCTGTTGTATCATAAAATAAAAGTGATTATGTTACCTGTCACAGGTACCCAGAAAAAATTAAAGCCTCCCTTCATCAAGCACACTGCTTCCTCCCAGCTGGCATTGCAGCAGTGCTGAAACAGCGCCCTAGATTGGTGGCTGCAGGAGTCCAGGCGTTTTACCTCCGGGACCCCATTGACCTGCGGGCCTGTCGTATTTTCAAGACATTCTTGCCTGAAACACGAATAATGACATCGGTAAGATAGCTCTCTCGGTCGTTTAGTTTCTCTCACTGAAAGGAATGTTGAACATTATTTTAATTGTTCACCAGGAAAAAATTGGGAATATTCTGTTTCCTCATAGCAAGTTAATAGAGACTTTTTGTTGTTATTGTTCAGTCACTAAGTCATGTCCAACTTTGCAGTCTCATGGACTGCAGCACACCAGGCTTCCCTGTCCTTCACTATCTCTCTGAGTTTGCTCAAACTCATGTCCATTGAGTTGGTGATGCCATCCAACCATCTCATCCACTGTTGCTGCCTTCTCCTTCTGTCCATAGTTTTTCCCATCATCCAGGTCTTTTCCAGTGAGTCAGCTCTTCACATCAGGAGTCCAAAGTATTGGAACTTCAACTTAAGCACCAGTCCTTCCAATGAATATTCAGGGTTGATTTCATTTAGGATTGACTGGTTTTATATCCTTGATTTTTTTCTTTTCTCCTATCCAGAAGAGGAAGACTATAAGAGACCTGACTTCCTATTTTATATCTCAGTATTTCCTAGCTATTTTTGACCAAATTTTCCCTATTTGAGCAGTTATATCTTTCTTAGCAATAAAATATTTCATTTCCTCCAGAGAATTAAGAATTATTCTTTATCATCTACCTGCCAAAATTGCCATGTAATGTAACTAATGATTTGAATTACCTGCAGTTCAGTTCAGTTCAGTCACTCAGTCATGTCCGACTCTTTGTGACCCCATGAATCGCAGCATGCCAGGCCTCCCTGTCCATCACCAACTCCCAGAATTCACTCAGACTCACGTCCATCGAGTCAGTGATGCCATCCAGCCATCTCATCCTCTGTCGTCCCCTTCTCCTCCTGCCCCAACCCCTCCCAGCATCAGGGTCTTTTCCAATGAGTCAACTCTTCGCATGAGGTGGCCAAAGTACTGGAGTTTCAGCTCTAGCATCATTCCTTCCAAAGAAATCCCAGGGCTGATCTCCTTCAGAATGGACTGGTTGGATCTCCTTGCAGTCCAAGGGACTCTCAAGAGTCTTCTCCAACACCACAGTTCAAAAGCATCAATTCTTCGGCACTCAGCCTTCTTCAAAGTCCAACACTCACATCCATACGTGACCACTGGAGAAACCATAGCCTTGACTAGATGGACTTTTGTTGGCAAAATAATGTCTCTGCTTTTTAATATGCTACCTACGTTGGTCATAACTTTTCTTCCTAGGAGAAAGCGTCTTTTAATTTCATGGCTGCAGTCACCATCTGCAGTGATTTTGGAGCCCAAGAAAATAAAGTCAGCCACTGTTTCCACTGTTTCCCCATCTATTTCCCATGAAGTGATGGGACCAGATGCCATGATCTTCGTTTTCTGAATGTTGAGCTTTGAGCCAGCTTTTTCACTCTCCTCTTTCACTTTCATCAAGAGGCTTTTTAGTTCCTCTTCACTCTCTGCCATAAAGATGGTGTCATCTGCATATCTGAGGTTATTGATATTTCTCCCGGCAATCTTGATTCCAGCTTGTGCTTCTTCCAGCCCAGCGTTTCTCATGATGTACTCTGCATAGAAGTTAAATAAGCAGAGTGACAATATACAGCCTTGATGTACTCCTTTTCCTATTTGGAACCAGTCTGTTGTTCCATGTCCAGTTCTAACTGTTGCTTCCTGACCTGCATATAGGTTTCTCAAGAGGCAGGTCAGGTGCTCTGGTATTCCCATCCCTTAGTGACAACTGAATATAGACAGTGAAGGTAAATTTTATGGTGTGTGAATTATATCTCTGTAAAGCTGTTACTAAAAAGTGTAGACAGTAAGTAGGTTGAGTCGTCTTTGCATTTATCTGAATGTGAAGCTCATAAATGAAGTTATTGTTGTTAACTGTGAAATGATAGTCAGGCATTTTAATTTCAGGAAGACACTCACATATTTTGTCCTAATGTCCAGGTCACTTTCACTAAATGTCTGTATGCACAGTTGGTGCAACAAAGGTTTGTGCCAGACCGGCGGAGTGGATACAAGCTGCCTCCTCCATGTCATCCCCAGTACCGAGCCCATGAATTGGGCATGAAGTTGGTAATGTTGAACCAGAAAATTTAATTTTCTTCCTTAATGTCAAAGGGCTCTTCACAGAGTAATGACACAACCTAGAAATCTAGAAATAAACTCTGTTAATGTATTAAGAATATAGTAAGATGTGGTATATGAAATAAGGCAAAATGGATTATTCTGTAAGGGATGATAGAACTGTGTGTCCAGCTGAAAAAGTTACTACATCCATGACAAAATAAATTCCAGTTGGACCAAATATTTAAGTGAAAAAAAACAAAACCATAAAATTTGGAAGAAAGTGTAGGGAAATTTATGAAAATATGAGTAAGAAAGTCCTTCCTAAGCATGACTTGAAACTGGAAACAATAAAAGATTGATAAATTTGATTATATAAAAATTAAACATTTCTATATGGAAAAAAACCCATAAATATAGTCAAAATATAGTTAACCTGGAGAAAGTATAAAATATCTTTGCAGTTTAAATGACAAAAGAGTAAAAATAAAACTAGTAAATGACAAAAGTTGCTTTATCTAGTATATAGCATTGCTACAATTCAAGGTGAAAAAAATAGTAGTAATCAATCAAAAATGATCAGAAACCATTAACAGATAGTCCAGAGAAAAGGAAATACAAATGATTTTATGAAAAATGTTGACACTTGCTCATAATAAGAGGATTGCAATTTAAAACTACAAAGTAATGTTTTTCACCATTTGATTGACAAGTATCCCGAAGCTTGATAACAAATACGAGGTTTGTAAAAATACATAAAGAGGTACCCTCAAACATTATTGATAGAAATATGAGTTGATTCAGTCTCCTAGAACAGTTTATCACTTTCCATAATATTTAAAATGCACAAACCCTGCTGCTCAGTATTTTCACTTCCTGAAATTTATCCTCCATATATTTTACTCGTACACAAAGATGTATGAAGATACTCGTGAAAGCATTGTTTATCTTAGCAGAAGACTGGAAAATACTTAAATGTCTACTAGTAGAAAAATAGATGGATAAATTATGGTCTATCCGTGAAGTGGGATGGATAAATGTATGTGTTTGTATGAAATCATCTCCAGGGCATATCACTAAGAGAAAAGCAAGGTTCAGAGCAGTGTGTATGTTGCCATTTAGTGATGAAGGGGATGAAGTAGGAGGATATATGTACGCACACGCACACAAATCTGCTTGAGGGCAAAGATTACTTCTGAAAGGATATGCAAGGAATTGATGGCAGTAGTTTTCTCCAGAGTAATCAGGGAAGCTCCCTATTAGAATTATTTTGCCTTGTGCATTTATTATATTTTTTAATCAAAGGACTCTTAAAATGAAGTGATTCCCTCCCTTTACTATTTCTAAGACCATGCTTAATTCATTTATAATTGTGTTAGACAAGAAACCTTTTGCAACCTTTTTTAAGCAAGCAGGAAACAAGTTTAAATTTCTAGTTTTTTAATCAGTAAGAAGAGAAATCTCTTTCAGGAAAATAAGAATTTTTTGTTTTCTGTTATTTGCTTCCCCTTTATAATTTTTAGTAATCTGTAGAGATTAAGAAACTTGGAATTAAAGTCATATTTTTTTCATAAAATTTAGAGTATTATTAATGTTCACATACCCATATGTCCAGTCACCTAGTTCTTGAATGTGGTTAAATGGAAAGAAAGTAACCAAATAATAAAAATTCTGTCTTTTCCATGTAGGCTCATGGATTTGAGATCTTATGCTCCAAATGTAGCCCACATTTTTCTGACTCCAAAAAATCCCTTGTGACTACGTCACCACTCTGGGCTGGCTTCCTTGAAAGTCTGAAAAAGAATGATTACTTTAAGGTAGGACTTACTATGCACTCTTTAAACTGTACAGTCTAGGCAAAATCAAGCCAGTGATCTAAAGTGTTAGGTCCATATTTAATGTGTGACATAATTGTAAGAACTAGAGTTAAAAGGGACCATTCTAGTTTGGTGGTAATAAGGGAGTGTCTATAAACTGTTTCTAATATTTTAGAAAAATTAATAACATCTATGCTGCTGCTGCTGCTCAGTCGCTTCAGTTGTTTCCGATTCTGCGACCCCATAGATGGCAGCCCACGAGGCTCCCCCATCCCTGGGATTCTCCAGGCAAGAACACTGGAGGGGGTTGCCATTTCCTTCTCCAGTGCATGAAAGTGAAAAGTGAAAGTGAAGACGCTCCGTCGTGTCTGACTCTTAGCGACCCCATGGACTGCAGCCTACCAGGCTCCTCTGTCCATGGGATTTTCCAGGCAAGAGTACTGGAGTGGGGTGCCATTACCTTCTCCAAATAACATCTATACAAAGTGATAAAAGTTATTATTTATATCAGATGAATAACTTGTGCAAATCTATGAAGCAAACATGAAGACACCAAATAGAAAAATTAGCAAAGACATAGATTAAAAAATTATATGACCTAAATGGGAAGGAAATCCAAGAAAAAGGAGATGTATGTAGATAGAGGTATGGCTGATTTCACTTTGCTTTACAGTACACAACAGTATAAAGCAACTATGCTCCAATAAAAAAATTTACGAAAAGGAAACTAGTAAATTTCTCTTAAAATAATCATTCACACATAGTAAAGATATGTATATTAACACAATAATAAAGACCATTTTCACATATGTAAAAAGCATATGAAAGATATTCAGTGCTATTGAGAATATAGTGAAAATAGTTACACCTATCCATTGCCGATAACATTGTAATAGTGGCAACCTTAACTGGAAAGGAATTTGATACTGTATTCCAAGAATTATACAGAAGTTCAAACTTGGAACCTTCACTTTATTTTATTATTATTTTTAATTGGAAGATAATTGCGTTACAATGTTGTGTTTTGTGTTTCTGCTGTACAACGCGTGAATCAGCTATAAGTATATGTATGTCCCCTCCTCCTAAACCTCCCTCCTCCGCACAACCCCACCCCCTGCAGGTTATCGCAGAGCACAGAGCTGAGCTCCCGGTGCTGAACAACAGCTTCCTAGTAGCTGTCTGTTTCAAACGTAGTAGTGTATATATATCAGTGCTGCTGTCTCAGTTTCTCCTACCCTCTCCTTCCCCTCCATGTTCACAAGTCATCCTCTATGTCTGTGCCTCTGTTCCTGCCTTGCAAACAGGGAAGCTTTATGTTAAATAATCTACACTTTAAGGAAACATCCAAGAAGTAGAAAAGGCCTTAAGAATATGATAATTTTAAAGATTGTGTAGTGGTATGGAAAACTGCTTATATTATAGTATATTTTTAAAGAATGTAAAGTATTAAGCATAAATGCCATCATAAACATGCCTGTGAAAGGTAGAAATGATAGTTAAGGTTAGGGTTATGCTATTTTTTGAGCTCTATTTGTACTTTGTTTTATAAATTAGTTGCTGGTTAATCAATTGTTTCTTTATAACAAGTTATTAATAAATAATAGAAAATGATAGAAAACCTCCCAAATTGGAAAGAGGCCCTTAAATGGTGAAAAGGATGAGGTCCCATCACATTTAGCCTAGTCCGTTTTCTGGAGAAACTGTACATCCATGACAAAACAAGGACGAGGAGTCAGGCCTCATGATTTTCGTACAATATATTAGAGTATTGTATACTGCCTCCCTGGAAGTTGCTGGTGAGCAGGTTATTTTAATGATATCATCTATACCAGGTTCTGATGGGCATTATTATTTTTTTAGGGACTGATGGAAGGTTCTGTTCAGTACCAGGAAAGGCTAGAAATGGCCAAGAACTACTTCCAGCTCTCTGTAAATCGGCCAGAAAGGTGAGTTTATCTCTACCCAAACAGGGCAGCAGAGTGATAACTTGCCAGAAGTTAAGGAGTTACTTACTCCTGAGATGGCTGCACATGTTGGAGCTGCCATATTTAAACTGTTTACGGCAGAACTCATGACTACTGAAGGAGCTGGTGTCAAGAGAGGAGGTGTTGTTATGGGAGTTTGCTGGCACTTGTAGCCACCACCACCACCACCACCTTCATCATCATCATATAATGGCTAGTATATGTTGAGTACTTACAAAGCTTAGGCCACTAACTCATTTAACCCCCTCTTAAAGCCCTGTGAAATAGATATAATTGTTATTTTCTCTATCCACAGCTGAGAAACTGAATCTTAAAGAGGTTATGTAATTTGCCAAAGGTTACACAGCTCAAAGTGACAGGCCTAGGGATTTGAACTCGCGGATTCTGTTATTGAGCCACATGCTTAATTCCTGTGGGAGTTCTGGGCTGTGTTGAGTTTTTTAAGGTGGATCTGAATCACAGGATGAAGCAGACATTCAGCTTCCAAATGATATCTCATTCTAACCTGCCATATATTTTCTGGGGGAAGAAAGAACTGAGCACAAGGTTGAAAGAAAATGGTGGTAGTTTAGTCGCTAAGTCGTGTCCAACTCTTGTGACCCATGGACTATAGCCTGCCAGACTCCTATGTTCATGGGATTTTCCAGGCAGGAATACTGGAGCGGGTTGCTATTTCCTTCTCCAGGGGATCTTGCCGACCAAGGATTCGAACCCACATCTCCTGCATTGCAGGCAGATTCTTTTACCGACTGAGCTATGAGGGAAGCCACATGGAAGAAAATGGCTGCCCTTTAAAATTCGATAAAGTTGAGTTTCAGTTCTGGTAATACTGAAGTCTCATCTCAGACTAACTCCCTGCTAATTACGTGATAACCCTGGACAGAATATTTTAAAAAAAGAGAAAAAACAGTTATTTGAAGACACTGGAGAAAAAAGCAGGCAAAAATCAGAAGGAATAGGTGCTTGAAAAAAGAAAGTCCCTCTTGTCTGACTTGTCCCCTGAGAGCGCTTCTAGTCAGTATGGCCCAAGGATAATGGAGCTTCTGCAGAAGGGTTTATTGGGCTGAGGAATCAAAGGTCAGAATTTGAGCACTGGAAAAAATTCAGTTTCTGTTTGCAAAACTGAATTTGAGATACTTAAAGCTATTAAATAACATGAAAGAAATAACTTTGTAAATGTTGTGACTCAGAAGGTCCCCAGTTGTGTGTGGATGTGTGTTTTGTTTTGTTGTTGGGCTTTTTTTCTCAAACCGAACTGGTTTTGAACCTTATTTGTTTTGTCAACATCTCAAATATCACATATATGTGTAATACTTAAAGATTGTATGAAGCAAAATTGATGGCGAGAGAACTCTAACCTCAGTATCTGTGAGATAGTAATGACTTTACAGCAGTCTTTATTCTTTTGTATTCTTGCCTGGAGAATTCTGTGGACAGAGGAGCCCTGATGGGCTGCAGTCCATGTGGTTGCAGAGTCCGACACAACTGAACGGCTGACACTTTTTTTCCCACTCTTTTGTAAGTGTCTAGAGGTGCCTTTGTCCCATTCTCATCAATTTTATGGCAGTAATTTGTGGAAAAGAGGACGCCTTCTTAGGGTATGTTTTAAGGAAACTTGGGAAAGAAAGTAAAGGAGGTGGCTCTCATAATTAGGGGAATCTCCCCCAGATGAATCTTGTCACCTCTAGGAGACCACTTCCCTGTTGAATAGCATTACTTTATAATCTTAGGTTGAAAAGAAGTTAAGAAATTAGAGAGACTCATGTAGGAGATTTAGGGCTATCTTATTCTCCCATGAAATAAGATAGATTGAGGGTTTGGTAGTTCTTTTTAAAAAACAATGTCTTTTATTATTATACAAATAACATTCATTCATATAGCAAATAGAGAAAAACGTAAGAGGGAAAAATTTATATCATGAGTAAGCTACTATTATTCCAATTTATATCATGAGTTAGCCACTATTATTATTCTTCCAATTTACTGCCTCCCAGGATTATTATTCCCCATAACCAATTGATTTTTTTAAAAAATTTTACATTATCAAGAAATTATGTATCTTGTTCATAATTTTTACTCATTGTGATCTTACATTTTCCCATGACCTTAAAATGTTTTGATAAAGTGTGTTTTTAAATAGCTGCACAGCGTTTTAGCAAATGGACTCTAATTTACTTATTGCAAATAGCTTCAATATCCAACATTTTCATGAGTGTTGTAGGAGAAACTCCCGTTCACCAACCAGAATGACTTCTTTGCAGTTTGAAACCAAGCTCACATTCCCCTCCAGACCTGCTCTTGGCTCCTAAAGCTTCTGTTTGTTTGCTTTGCTTTTATTAGCTGAATTAATATCTTCGACTGTGTCCTGCTGGCTTTTAATTGTACCACCATCCTTCTTATCACCCAGACCTCCTGGCTCTCCTTGGATCCAGTCCTTAGATACTGTTCACTGTTATCTTGTATCTTACATTCTTTTACCTTACTGCCTGGCTAGATACTCTAATTACTTAGTTATTGAACTCTCAGTTCAGTTCAGTCGCTCAATCGTGTCCGACTCTTTGTGACCCCATGAGCTGCAGCACGCCAGGCCTCCCTGTCCATCACCAACTCCCGGAGCCCACCCAAACTCAGGTCCATTGAGTCAGTGATGCCATCCAACCATCTCATCCTCTGTTGTCCCCTTCTCCTCCTGCCCTCAATCTTTCCCAGCATCAGAGTCTTTTCCAGTGAGTCAGCTCTTTGCATGAGGTGGCCAAAGTATTGGAGTTTCAGCTTCAGCATCAGTCCTTCCAATGAACACCCAGGACTGATCTCCTTTAGGATGGACTGGTTGGATCTCCTCGCAGTCCAAGGAACTCTCAAGAGTCTTCTCCAACACCGTAGTTCAAAAGCATCAATTCTTTGGTGCTCAGCTTTCTTCACAGTCCAACTCTCACATCCATACATGACTACTGGAAAACCATAGCCTTGACTAGACAGACCTTTGTCAGCAAAGTAATGTTTCTGCTTTTTAATACACTGTCTAGGTTGGTCATAACTTTCCTTCCAAGGAGTAAGCATCTTTTAATTTCATGGCTGCAGTCACCATCTGCAGTCATTTTGGAGCCCCCAAAAATAAAGTCTCTCACTGTTTCCACTATTTCCCCATCTATTTCCCGTGAAGTGATGGGACCAGTTGCCATGATCTTAGTTTTCTGAATGTTGAGCTTTAAGCCAACATTTTCACTCTCCTCTTTCACTTTCATCAAGAAACTCTTTAGTTCTTCTTCACTTTCTGCCATAAGTGAACCATATTGAACTATAGCTATACCTAAACTTATTTCTCAGCCTCTAGCGACTCTTCTCTTCCAATTCAACCATTAGAGCCAGGAGAATCTGCTTGAAATACATATGTACTCATGTTACCTCCCTCTCCTAAAAATTATTAGAGATTGTAATAGTGAAAAATTACAAACAATGGAAGTGTCCACCAATAATAGATAAATGAATTTCAATGTATTTATATGATGGCTTACTGTCCATTAGTTAGCCAGAGATTATATAAATATCCATAAATCTAAGTAAGAATTTCTCAACCTTGACACTATTGACACTTTGGACCAGATGGTTCTTTGTTGTGGGGAACTATCCTGTGCATTGTAAGATGAAGCAATGTCTCTGGCCTCTACTCAGTAAATTCCCCTAGGACTGACTCCCCACCAATTGTGACAACCAAAAATATTACCAAATGTTGCCAAATTGTCCCAGTTGAGAATCACTGGTCTAAATGAATAGATTAAAAAAATACAATGTTGAATGAAAAATACAAGTAAAATGTAGGTGCTATGGATATAAATTATAAAAATACACAAGATATTACATATTATAGATACATATATCCTCATTCACTCAGTAAGTATTTATTATCTCCTATATGCCAGGCCCTCTTCTACGCACTGGGAATACAACAAGTGAACCCCAATTCTCCCTGCCCTGTGGAGCTGCATACTAGTGTTGGAGAAAGATGATAAACCATTATATGATGATAGATAGTAATTAGTACTTTGAAGAAAAGGCAGTGTTTGGGGAGAGAGATGTAAGGGCTGCTCTTCTAGAAAGGTTGACCCAGGAGACCTTTCCAAGGAGGTTTTCTTTCAAAAGAGATCTAAGAATGTCAGGGATTGAGGCAGACAGGTGATAACTGAGGGAATGGTATCAAGGGAATAATATGTCTGGTAAAGAAAACAGTGTTCTCTTACTCACTCAGTGGCCCAGAAAGGTTCTTGTGAGAGCTGTCACTTCTGGGCAGCAGAGAAACAGATTGGAACTAGTAGTTGATCATCAAAGGGAATACTAACTTTATCTATCATATATTTTTTAAAGTACGTACTTAAAGAATTCACCTGCAGGAGATACAGATTAGATCCCTGGGTTGGGAAGATCCCCTGGAGGAAGAGGAAGTGGCAACCCATTCCAGTATTCTTGCCCAGAAAATTCTATGAACGGAGGAGCCTGGCAAGCTGCAGTCCATGGGGTCACAAAGAGTCGGACACGACGGGACACCACCACCACATATATTACTAGTTTGGTTTTTATGTTAAATTTATTAATGTAATAATATATTTAGAGATAAATATAGCAGTATTTTAATTCTGGGTGGTAAGGATATATTATCTTTTTGACTTGTCTATATTATTTTAATCTCATAAAGCAAAAATTAAAAGTAACAAGCCATCAGTGATCACTCACTCCTTACTTCACTGAGTCTAAACTTAGCCTTTTCAGCCTCGTTGTACTCTTCAGTCCATCTGTTCAGCCTCAGATCTCACCCTTAAGCCAAACTGAACCCGTTTGCTCTCTCTGAACATGTTCCTCACTTCCCCACCTCTGTACAAATGCTCATTTTTTCCCCTTACATTTCTCTATCCTGTCTTACCCATCAAAATCCTCTTGGTTCTTTAAGGGCTAACTCAGCTTCTTCCATGAGCTCTTTTTTTTTTTTTTTTAACTTCTCTGTCTCCACCCAGTGAATGTAATTACCTTCTCCTATGATTCTTTGAACCATTTGGTATTTCTGTGTGACTTTATATGTTTTTAACTTACCGTAATTATTTGTGTATATTTCTTCTCTCTGTCTTAGTAATATTTGCATATTACAGAGTAGGGATAAGTCCCTGTTACCCACATGATTCAGCAAGGTATGCAAATGTTTATTAAATTAATGCAAGTCCACTATATAACTTGGTTTGTTCCCTTATAAATAGTTCAGACAGAGTTCCATAAACTTATATAACAAATCACATCACCATCATAAAATAGCTCACTCTGTGTGTATTTCCCTATCAGTTTATAGTAAGAGGAGCACAAAATAGTATCAGAAGACTTGATTTCAAGCCTTTGCTCTGTCCAACTCAATGACCTTGTAAAAGTTATAGAGATTCACTGGGCTCTGAGTTTCTCCTTTGTAAAACAGGATTATTACCTCCTTGTAATAGTAATTAGAGGGCTAAATAAGAAAATGTATTTGAAGTGCTAGCCTAGCGTTTAATACGTGATAGATTAATTTTTGTGCGTACTTTCTTTGGGTTTTCATTTCCTCATAGTATGATATATGCAAATTGAAAGAGCTACGCTAAATCAGCAGCTTCATGATGGTGTCCATGGAGCCTGCTGCAGAGCAAAGGGGAAGGCAAGAGGAGCAGGTCTCCAAGCCTCCAGCTTCCATTTCAATCAAAGCAATCTTTCAGGGTTCTTTTTAGTTTGACTGAGGTATAATTGACAAAACTGTAAGACACTTAAAGTGTCACTGTGGTGATTTGATATACCTGTACATTATGAAAAAGAGTCCCACCACCTAGTTAATTAACAGATTCTTCACCTCACATGTTTATATTTTGTGTGTATGTGAGAACATTTAATATTTACTCTCTTAGCAGACTTCATTTACACAATAGTGTTATCAACTATAGTAACCATGTTTCACATTAGATCCTATGACTATATTTACTTACAGCTGAAAGTTTGAATCCTTTTTCCAAGATTTTTGTGCTTATTTCCGTCACCCCTTAGTCACTGGCAACCACTTTTATTCTCCGTTTCCATGAGGTTGACGTTTTTTTTTTAGATTCCACATATAAGTGATACCATGCAGTATTTAACTTTCTCTGTCTAGCTTATTCCATGCAGCATAAAACCTCCAAGGTGCATCCATGTTGTTGCAAATGACAAGGTTTCTTTCTCTCTCATGGCTAAATAATATTCCATTATATTCCAGTGTGTGTGTATATATATATATATTCCAGTGTGTATCCAGTATTTATTTATATATATCTCCAGTGTGTATATGTATATCTCTGTGTGTGTTTGCTAAATTGCTTCAGTCGTGTCAAGCTCTATGTGATCCCAGGGGCTGTAGCCTGCCAGGCTCCTCTGTCCATGGGATTCTCCAGGCAAGAATACTGGAGTGGGTTGCTGTGCCTTCCTCCAGGGGATCTTCCTGACCCAGGTATTGAACCTGCATCTCTTACATCTGCTGCATTGGCAGACAAGCTCTTTACCACTAGTGCCACCTGGGACCCCATGTAGATCTCTGTCTCTGTGAATTTATCTGTCTGTCCGTTCATCCATCTACACCACACCTTTATCCAGTTATCTATTTGTAGACACTTAGATTGTTTCCAGTCTTAGCTACTGTGAATAACACTACAGTGAACATGGGGATGCAGACATCTCTTTGAGATTTTGTTTTCATTTCCTTTGGATAAATACCCAGAAGTGGGATTGCTAAGTCATATGGTAGCTCTATTTTTAATTTTTGAGAAACCTCCATACTGTATTCCATAGTGGTTGTACCAACTTGCATTCCCACCAACAGTGCATGAGGGTTCCCTTTTCTCCGCATTCTTGCCAATGCTTTTCTTTTTAATGATAGACATTCCGACAGGTGTGAGGTGATATCTCACTGTGATTTTTATTTGCATTTCCTTGATGATTAGTTGCTGTTGAGTACCTTTTCTTGGCATTTCTGTATCTTCTTTGGAAAAATGTCTATTCATTCTCTCTGCCCATTTTTGAATCAGAACTTGGGGTTTTTTTCATATATATGGTTAGTGAATATTTTCTCCCGTTCTTTAGGTTGTCTTTTCATTTGTTGATGGTTTCTTTTTTTGCAAAGCAGTTTCTCTCTTCTTTACTTTTTGAACTTTTTGTTGGTTTGGCTGTGCTGTGAGGCTTGCAGGATCCTCTTTCTCTAATCAGGAATTGAACCAGGGGTCATGGCAGTGAAAGCACCAAGCCCTAACCACTGGACCACCAGGAACTCCTCAAAGCAGTTTTTCTTTGAGCTCTTTTTTATATTTTGAGTTCCTGGTGAAATTTTGAGAGGAAGGATTCAGTATCCTGAACAAATGTTTAAAAACAAATTAGACTAGATAATCCTTTCCAACTTTAAAATACTCTGTTTTTGTGGTTATTATTCTAAGTTCTCATTAAATACCCATATCTTTGATTTTTTATAGCTCTCATGCTATGAGCCCAGGTGAAGAAATCTTAACGTTATTGCAGACAGTACAACTTGATATAGAAGAGCTTAAGAAAGAAGAAGCTTATCTTCCCCCAGAAGATGGTAAGTGATGGGCCAGGATAGAGCACGGAGTTAGAAAGAATTAAAACATCCCACTAAGTCTCAGAGGGTACTTTACTGAGAGTATACCTGTTTCATACCTGTTTCATGTGAGTATAGTATGGCAGTGTCACACTTCTTTTTCAGATGAACGGTGGTTAGATCTCTCACCAGATCAGCTGGACCAGCTGCTGCAGGAAGCTGCTGGCAAAAAAGAGCCAGAGCCCACTTCCAAGGGGCGGGAGGAGAACTATGACTTAACCCAAGTCTCAGAGAGCATGAAAGCTTTCATATCCAAAGTTTCAACCCACAAAGGAGCAGAGCTGCCTCGGTAATTTCTGTTAAAGTATAATTATCTAAATAGTTAAAGGATCTATGTTGGCATCATCCAATCATTGCCAGTTCTATGGTTTTGTTTTGGTTTTTTTTATTTTTTATTTTTAGTAAATGATTTTCAATGCTTTGTTTTCCTCTTTTGGTACCTAGTGCTATGATAACTTACTTATCTGGAGTCAAATTTCTGATAACCTGATTATGATCCTTGAAGTGAGCCAGAGAGATCACTCAGATCTAAAGGCCACTGCCCCAGAGCTGTGCAGGGCAACCATATACTTTACTATTTAGGCTTTTACTCAGAATATTATGGACTTTTAACATCTAGCTCTTATCAAGATCAGACATCTGATCTTGTACCCTCAAGTAGATTGGAAGCTTCAAACTTGAAAGAGGAGGATAAGTGCCGCTGGGTACCTTGAACACGTTGTCTTCTGCTCATGGCACAGGAACACCTGGAGTTCTTCCTTTTGGAGATAAAGTCTTTCCTTTCACTTTTTGGAGGTTAGTTCACCAGTAGTCAGGAAACTTATGAAAAGTCTCCTTTTTGGATTCTTAGCATTCCATCTGAAGGTATTGCCAGAAGCTTGATTTTTCTGTGTGTGCCAAGTCTATATTTGAACTATGGGGTCATGGAAAGTGTCCGGAGGAGCTGTACAGTTCTCTTAAAAGCTACCCTGTTGAGAAGGTGGTTCCATTTCTGCATTCAGAGTCTATGTATAAAATAAAGATTCACACATTTAATAAAACCTTGACACAAGAAGAAAAAGTCAGATGAATAGATGCATTTGAATTTCTGTCATTTGAAGGGAAAGTGAATTTTAAAAAGCCACAACATACATTCTCTATTTTGGAAGATTATGGTTTGGACCCAAACCACATCCCTGAGAATCCACATAATATTTATTTTGGTAGATGGGTTGCAGATGAACACAGAGAGCTTATTGAGTCATACAGTGTCAAAAAGAGACACTTTATTTGAAATACAAGCATGGATGCTGGTTTATCATTCATCATGGCCAACCATGGAAAAATGAAAAAAGATGATACTGTATTTGATCCATTTGTTGGAACAGGTGGCCTTTTGATAGCTTCTGCTCATTTTGGTGCATACGTATATGGAACAGACATAGACTACAATACTGTTCATGGCTTAGGAAAGGCTAGTAGGAAAAACTGGAAATGGAGAGGACCGGATGAAAACATCTTCATCAGTTTGGTTTAGGGCAAATCTTCATCAGTATGGTTTAGAGAAGTATTACCTTGATATCGTGGTTTCAGATGCATCAAAACCCTCCTGGTTGAAGGGCACTTATTTTGATGCAGTCATCACTGATCCTTCATATGGTATTAGAGAATCTACAAGAAGGACAAGTTCACAGAAGGAAATACCAGAGGGAATAGAAAATGTCCAGAAAGCCACGTTCCTGTTTCCTTGAGTTATCTGTGTGACATGTTTTTTGACCTGTTAAAGTTCTCAGCAGAGACCCTCGTATTAGGTGGAAGACTTGTCTATTGGTTACCAGAATACACCGAGCAGATGGTACCCTGGCACCTCTGCTTGAAACTCATCAGCAACTGTGAGCAGAAGCTTTCCAGTCACATATCAAGGTGCTTGATAACAATGGAAAAGGTGAAGGAATTTGAGAACCGAGGCCAGTATTCACATTTGCTGAGCGATCACTTTCTGCTGTACCAAGGTCATAATTCCTTCCATGAGAAATGTTTTAGTGGGGTAACAAAAAGAATTACCAAGGAAGAAAAATCTAGCAGGAATGAAAAATTAAGATTTTTGACAATGGAGAAAGAATAAAGATTTGATAGAAAAGACATCTGTATGTGAATTTTCATGTGTAATACAGAAAATGTACTGTTTTAAATAACTTTATATAATAAATGCTATAAAAAAGAGGAGGTGAAAGTGTTTATCAGAGGAAGAAATAATAACTGAGAACAAGGCAATGGCACCCCACTCCAGTACTCTTGCCTGGAAAATCCCATGGGCGGAGGAGCCTGGTAGGCTACAGTCCATGTGGTCTCGAAGAGTCGGACACAACTGAGGGACTTCACTTTCACTTTTCACTTTCATGCATTGGAGAAGGAAATGGCAACCCACTCCAGTGTTCTTGCCTGGAGAACCCCAGAGACAGGGGAGCCTGGTGGGCTGCCATCTATGGGGTCGCACAGAGTCGGACACGACTGAAACGACTTAGCAGCAGTAGCACCAGCAGCAGGGGAAAAAAGGTAGATGGAATTGTTCCTTGCCCAGCCAAATACATCTTTATTAGTGTTGATGCCATTAGCCTCATAAGATTAAAATTTATGTTCAGTATTCTCTCTTTAAGACAGCAAGGATAGGGAAAGTTTGATCTTTTTTATGTTTAAAGGTTTGGTTCTTAAAAAGATAGATTTTATTTAAATGAATTTGGATAAATAGCTTCTTTTGCTAATGCTAGATATATCTGATAGGAGGTGGTAGGTTGGCAGATCCCTAAATCAGCATAAGTTAAAAATGTGCATAATCAAAGTGCAATTTTTACTTTTATTTCTTCTATCTTTCTCATTTCTGTTGCCCTGCAAGATCAGTAAGCCTAATGGTTTTTAAAATTTAAACTACGATTTTCCTTGCTCTGCCTCCTTTGAAAGTTTATCTCTGGTAGTGTTCCTAAGAACAGCACCAACTTAGACAAAGTTTCAAAGAGTTTTGTTTGGGATAAATTGTCTTTTTCCTTTCTTTTTTTTTTTTCTTTTTTTTTAGTTTTTTATTTTTTAAATTTTAAAATCTTTAATTCTTACATGCGTTCCCAATGTCTTTTTCCTTTAATCTTACAGAGAACCTTCTGAGGCTCCAATCACTTTTGATGCAGATTCTTTTCTTAATTATTTTGATAAGATTTTAGGTGAGTTACAGTGATGTTTACTTTTATTTTGCAACTGTAAGTTGTATAGAGATTGCTAGAGCTTTGGAGCATTGGATCTCATTTGTATTTTGTTTTTTGTGTGTGTGTGTGTGATTTTGAGTTGCTTTCAACTATTAATTATTGCCCTAAGTAATTTTGCAGAAGATGCCTTGCTTAGTGCCTGGCATAGTAGTTGCTCATTAAATAGTGAATGAATGCTGTGTGTTTAGATAGGGTTTTACATGGGCTCCAGTGTTACATTGTTCTTTTTTTTTCTCTTTTAAACATCCTGCACTTATAATACTGTGCTTCCCTGGTGGCTCAGACAGTGAAGAATCCGCCTGCAATGCGGGAGACTGGGTTCGATCCCTGGGTTGGGAAGGTCCCCTGGAGGAGGGCATGGCCACCTACTCCAGTATTCTTGCCTGGAGAATCCCCATGGACAGAGGAGCCTGGCAGGCTACAGTCGATGGGGTCGAAAAGAGTTGGACACAACTGAGCGACTAAGCACAGCAGCACTTATATATTACTAAAATAAAAAAGACAAATAGCCCAATTAAGAAAAAAATCAACAAAGAATATAAACAGGTAGTGTCTTGAAGAAGAAATATAATCAATAAGTATTCGAAAATAGTTAACTCTTTCTAGTAAACAAGTAAGTATACAATAAAAGTAAGAATTAGTTTTATTGCCCATCATATTGGGAAAAATGTTAAAGGTTGGTAATAATCAGTTTCCTCAAGTGTGGGAGAAAGGAGCACTGTCCAACTGTGGAGGTGGAGGTGTAAGTTGTCTTTTCTCAAGGCAGTTTGGTGCTCCAGAACGTTGATAACCTTTGACTTTGCTATTTCACTTCCAGGAATTTACCTCATGAAAAAGCTGTGTGTGCTAAGATGGTGATTGCAACATTGTAGTAGCAAAAACTGGGTTATAGTACAGTTTTACCCCCCACCAAAAAAAATTATAGTACATTCATTTTATGAAATATTTTATAGCCTTAGTGAAGAATGAGGTCCATTTATGGGTTTTGACAGTAAAGGACCTCCAAGATATATAAATAAATAGAAAAACAAACCGTAGTTCAATATATCTATGTAAAAAATATTTTGTATACACATACAGACACATACAGAATTACATAAATAAAGGTCTGGGTACCCACTGAACTGTTAAAAGATGTTTAACTCTAGGAAGAGAATGAAATGTGAGACAATAACTCTATATAACTTGAATGTTTACATCAGAATGTATTCATGTATTATGTAGTTTTAAAATTTCTTAAGTAAAAATTTTTAATCAATTAAATTCACCTAAAACAAAAAAAAGGAATCTTTCAGCTCAGCCTGTGTACTTTTCTGCAAATGTCTGCCAGCAGTATCATTTTCTGGAGGGGATTTTTCTGAAGTACTTGGACTATGTATATTCACCTTTTTTTTTTTTCAGAGAATATTCTAATTCTTTTGAGATGTATAGTTATGCCAAAAAAATGTACCAAGTGACTCTTTCTGTGTTGGGGTCTGCGTAGGTTCAAAGTCCCATGAGTCAGACTCTGATGATCTGGATGAGGAAGACTCTGAATGTTTAGACAGTGATGATGACTTGGATCTTGAAACACAGGAGCCTGGAGAAGAAGCATCTGTAAAAGGGACTCTGGATGATCTCAAGTCATACATGGCCCAGATGGACCAGGAACTAGCACATACCAGCCTTGCCAAAAGTTTCACCACCCAGAAGCAAATGGTATATGTTCAGCCTCTTTCCCTTTTGAGTCTAGTACAAAGGACAGCTAAAATTATTTTATCTTAGTTTTTCTTTTTCATTTGTGGTAATTTTTTGTGATTTGAATTTGATCTTTTGATTTGAATAAGGTTAATTTTTTCTAACTCTGTTTGGATAAAAGATTATTTTCTTAAACATAAGCTTAATTATACTGCTTATTCTATGTTACATGTGGGTAGGAGAGAAATCTACCTTCTTTCACTTAGAGTAAATTTCAGATTCTGTTTTATTCATTTATTTTTAACTGTTCATTTTTTTCTGTGTATTTCTTTTAAAACTCTTAGGCAAGCTATAAATATATCTCCTTACCTCTGGTTATCTCCCTTGGGCTATTTCAAAATCGGGAAGGAATCCATTTAATTTGTAGAAACTTTTCCTAGGAAGAAGTATGCTATAATCTTTGGAACTAGATTTTAATGTGTTTGTTAAATTACATAGTTTATTATTAGACTTCATTTTCTTTCTGTCAAGAAGGGAATTTCCTTTCTAATATGTAACTCAACTTTACATTGTTGCTTTTTATTTTAACTGCCATCCAACCTAGTCCTATTGTCCCATGACTTTCTTTTCCTTCCATGAACAAGGAACCTCTATCCCAGACTACCAATGACAATTCAGAGGAAGAAGATTCTGGCACAGGAGGATCTGTTATGACGCCAGTGGATGTGGACCTGAACCTGGTTTCAAACATATTAGAGTCCTACAGTTCCCAAGCTGGACTGGCAGGACCTGCTTCCAACCTTTTACAAAGCATGGGTGTGCAGCTGCCTGACAACGATGATCACAGACCCACAAGTAAGCCAACGAAGGATTAGCCAGCCAACCCAGCCTCTCTTTTTCCTTCTTGAATAAATACTGAGTCTGACTATGCTCATTTCTAGTTTTGATTACTCATCTAGTAAAAATGTTTTCTTCAAGTTCATAGGTTAACTTCTCTATGAGCCCCAAATGTTGCCCTCTTTGTACAAGTCTTTTGTGATCTCAACTCTGGGGTGCATACAAGGTTGTGAAATCAGCAGAAGAAAGAGAATCAAGCCCTTGAGATAAGACTTACACACTCTATGTTTGGAACATTAAGTTTATCTTTATTCAGGATTAAACATTGGGTGGAGGAAGGAAGGTAGACTGGCAAACATAAGGAATGAATGAGCTGCTTTATTCCAGTTACCAGGAACGACCTTGAGTCAGTCTCCCTTTGGTGTCAAATAATTGAATGTTCTACCTGTTTTTGCTATTCTTCTTCAAGGACCCATCAGGTGTTTTTTATTCTTAGCACCTTCGTAATTCATTGCCACAAAAATATTCTCCAGTCAGGTAAGCCCTATACCAAAGTTTCTTTTATTTATCTGCCATTTTTTAGGACCCCAGCCCACCCTGGCCTCATTTGCCTCTGCTCTCAGTTATCCTTGGAATTCTAAGAACCAAAGCACTCTTTCTAGTCACTGCTGGAAAACAAAGTTCAATGTTGGAGCTCCTCCTATTAACTACTGTCATTTTTTCTTTTCCAAAACAACACATTAATCCAAAAGTAAACAGTTACTTCGTGGTAAGTTGAGAAACTCATAACCAGGAATTCTGTACACTCCTCTTTCTATCAGTATTTTCAAATTGGGGATATGTACACATGTGGTCACAAACACACCCACATAGAGATAGAAAACATTGGGAGGCGGTACAACTCATGGACCCTGAACTGTTTTCTTCTAACTGCAAGATATGAAGAAATCTCAGGACCTCTCTTGCTAGAGTGTTTTTTCCCTTCTATGTGCCCGGGTTTAGCCCAGGTCAGGGCAAGCTGCCAGTCTTAACAGGACAATCGAGTCCCATCACATATTATCCCTCAGCCTTTCCCGATGACAGCAGTTTGATTTTCCCAAAGCCGTGATGGTGTGCTGGCAGTGGTGAGAGTATTGATCCCAGCTTTTAGGATCAAAAGGAAATTCAGTGCTTCATCCTGTCTAGTTCTAGAATCGGTTTTACTTAGTCCTGTGGGACTTGGGTGTGTGAATCATCTTAGGGTCTCTGGCACTTGTGTCTTTAATCACTAGTTGGTTGCCTAAAAGTACCTGAACATACGACTCTTGCCTCAGCCATTCCTCTTCTCAAACAGACTTCTCACAGCATTTCTTCCCAGCGTTGCTTTAGTCATTACACAGACTTCACACTAATAGTTTCCTCCCTCCCACCCTCAGTTCTCGCTTTCTACAGTTTCCTCACTTCATAAGATAGAAAAATACATCTGAACAGAGGCTCAGAAATGTACTTCATTTCCTCCAGATCAGTGCTTCTCTCCTGTGATAAGGTACAGAATGGCATATATGAATGACGAGAAATCCTAAATTTAGTTTATTCCATAAAACTCAAGAAATGGTTCATCTTCACTGGTCATTTTATTGCAGTTACAACACTTGGTGTGCAAATGGCTGCAGCCATTTTTAAGTTTAGGAAAACAGGCGTGGCAAGGGATACTCTTTTCCCTGGGTCGCAAACTGAGCAAGTAACAGCAAAAAATGCTTACCCTCTTGAGCCCCACTGGCATGCAGTTACCTCAACAGAACATCACTGTATCTGATTTATTACAGAGCACCTTGAGGAAGACCTTAATTCCTGCTTTCCTGGGATGAAGGACTTAAGGAACTATGACTTTTACTTAACTACTATATATAAAACAATTACCTCTATGCAAATTCAAAAATGTTGTGCTACTTTTTAAAATTCTGTGAACATAAAAAGTAACTCAGTTGAGATCTGCTATATATTTTTAATACTAAGATAAAATTTTAACTGAAATTATACCAGGCACATTTTGGCAGTTAGTATAAATCCAGCATTGATAAGCCATATGCCAGAAGATGTTTGCTTCCACAGTGCAGGAGAAAATGAGTGAACAAAGGGCCTGTATCCAGACTAATCAACTTTTGCTTTGATTGTTGTTATCTGATGGGTTTTGGCACTTTTGATTGCCTGTGGTTAGGAACTTCTGTTAACACCGGCAGATGTGTCCTGCAGTAGGCTCACCGTCTGTTCTGCCTTATGAGGTTGGCCTGGGATGGGCTTTTGTCTCCTCCTGTTTATCGGTTGTTCTCTGATGTGCCCCTCTTAGATCGTGAGGAGGGAGTTATCTGATCAGGTAGCCTGATCTGAGCTAAGCAGGCAGGGGAGAACAGGTCGGTTTTTCCACCCACTCCTTTATCAGTTGATGGGCAATGGCTAACTTGGGGGGCAACCAGAATGGGACGGCCCCACTCTGTTGTTGATTAGATAGGTTGTTTCTCCTCAGGACTGTGGCCACCTCATCACGACTGAACCAGGCAGCTGCTTCTAGTTCTTTCAAGTTCACCTGGAGCTGAAAGACATAAGGAAAAACAGGATATAAAGTTAGGAGCTACTTAGAGTACAACGGCCAAGGGTGAGAAAATGTTCCAGAACTGAGAAATCTTAGAAGATGGTATCTGGATTCTATTCACTGGGAGATAATATTCTAGATAATGTCCAGAAGCAAAATAACCATAATTAAGGGAAGAGAGTTAAGTATATTTTTTAAATATTAAAACACACACACATTAAAAAAATCATGAAAGTGCAAATAGTAAAGTATTGGGGGTTTCCTAACAGTCTAGTGGTTAGGAATTTGCGCTTTCACTGTTGTGGCCCAAGTTCAGTCCTTGGTCGGGAAACTAAGATCCTGCAAGCCATGCAGTGCAGCCAAAACAAAAAGTGGTTAGCACTGAATATAAGTTATGAATAATATTGTTTCTTTCTGTGCCTAAATGATTATATAAAAAGGAAACATAAGTGTTACTCTTCTTTGAAAGGTAAGTGTTAATTAATGATAGTCAAAAGCACAGTATCTTCCTTGCAGGAAGCAAAATAATGCAAACTGCATCCACAGTTTATTACAGAAACTGAGATAGGTTAGATATTACTGTATAGAAACCAAAGCACACAATAGGCAGACTTTGGCAAATAGGGAACACAACACAATCTGTTAAGATTTACGAAAGAGCAAGATGAGGTTGGATAAGACAACAACATCTAAGTCCCTTTCAGTCAGAAGTTCCTGTGACTTTATATTATTAATCCCCAACATCCTGACTGACTTGAGCTATAAGACCAATTCTGAAATCAGTCATTAAATTTTATATATTTATTGTGTGCCTACTCAGTGTAAAACATTGTTAATTTCCTGATGATGAAAGGTAAATTGTCTCATGATTGAGATATATATACAAGGAAGAATGGTGGTCATGTTGACATTCCTAATTTTTATGGTGAATTTGTTTATAAGACTGTAAATTGCTTAAAGGTATAAATCATATCTTACACATCTTTGTATAATCTAGACAGTGCTGGACTAGGCAGGTGCTTAGTAAGTAACTATGGACCAGCTCGGATGGGGCAAAGGATATGTCATAAGGAAAGCATCAGAACTTACCTCTGTCTGCCCTGGTTTCACAGTTGCATGACAAGCAATCATGAGTGTGCTGTTAGGAAAGGGCCAATGCTGGGATGCAGAGTAATGCAGTCTGTCCACCTCCAATCCCACCTCTTCTGCAATCTCTCGCCGGACAGTCTCTTCCAGACTTTCACCTATAAGTACTCAGATTAATTCAGAACAGCCCTGTAGCAGGAAGGGTGATGCAGATGCCCATTTTTGAAAGGAGCATAAAAGTGACTTCAAAGTCAAGGAAATACTTTTGGGAAAGGCCTAAATCTCTGAGTCTTTACACTAGGAATCAACTCTGGAGTTGGGTATCAAACTGCCAGTTCTTGAACCTGCTATGTTCGTTACACAAAATAAGAGTTGGAAAGGCTACTGCTGTCCTCAGCTTTTCAATAAAATTCGAATGCCACATGTCAGCATTTGCCGATTTTACTGCAATTGGCTGAGAAAAAAACAGCCTGTAAATAAATATTAAATTTTAGTTAATAGAATATGAATATGTATGCTGAAATATTTAGGAGGAAGTGTATTAATGTCTGCAATCTATGCCTCAGAAAATAAGAATGATTAATGGATGGATGGAAGAATGAACAGATTTGTGATAAAATAATTATCGAATTTAGGTGGTGGGTATATAGGTGTTTACAGTATAAATCGTCCATATGCTTATATTTGAAAATTTCCCTATAAAATATTGGAAAATTATAGTGCCAGAAGGTAGTTTTCTTGATAAAATAGGAGAAAATGTGCTTGAGATTCCAAGTACTCTGGCAATAAGAATAAATACGTAACTATTGAACATTCCTGGTGGTCCAGTGGTTGAGAATCCACCTGCCAATTCAGGGGACATGGGTTCAGTCCCTGGTTTGAGAAGATTCCACATGCTGCGGGGCAACTAAGTGCCACAACTGCTAAGCCTGCACTCTCGAGCCTGCAAGCTGCAACTACCGAGCCCACCCACCACAACTACTGAGCTCATGTGCCCTAGAGTCCTGTTCTGCAACAAGAGAAGCCACCTCAATGAGAAGCCCAGCCACCACAACTAGAGGAAGCTGGAGTACAGCAATGGAGACCCAGTGCAGCCAAAAAAAAAAAAAAAGAAATACATATTATTGATAAGCTTTCATTTCCTTCAATGTTATCTGTATATGCCTAAATTCCTTACCTATATCACAAAAACCTGCCAAGGCAGAATACATTCCCTTGGGAAAGGAACTCTGGCGGACAAGCAGGCATCGAGTTCCATCTGACACCAGAGTGATCACCACAGGTGCCACCTAGGAAAAGGGGATGGAAACGTAGGGCTTTAGGGCCCGTTAATGAAACCAAGTAATGGGTAACTAAGGAAAGCCTTTTGGCTTGGATTATCGTACTTTTAAAGCAATGCTTACCTGTGGATAATAGATGATGTTATTGGAAGGGCACACACGCTTGCTGCCAGACACATTCTTCTTGGTGGGCTGCCCACTTCTGCTGCAGAACTGATGAGTGTCATGCCAACGGAGAAGAGCCTGAGCCTAGGAATACAAAGATGGACTTGGCACTGTTTGGAGAGAATGTGGGTTTCATCTGTAATGGTGCTGGGACTACTAATATTGAGAGCAACTCAAAGGGACGTGTCATTCCCTTTCCAGCTCACCTGCTTTAAATGGTTATTAATTATTTAAACTTTAAAGGAAACTCTCTGAACATAGTCCTCTATCATTTTAAGTATGAATTTTTTTAAAAAAGCATTTTAAATGCATTATGAATTATTTTTTTAAAAAGTATCATAATAAACACCCATGTACTTATGACACAGATTAAGAAAACATTTTCTATATAATGGCAACCAACTCCAGTATTCTGACCTGGAGAATTACATGGACAGAAGAGCCAGGCAGGCTACAGTCCATGGGGTTGCAAAGAGTTGGACACGACTGGGTGACTGAACAACAACAACAACAAAATACCTCAATATGTGTACTCCCCAATAAGTCTGGAATTTTTTTGCAAATGAATGTTTAGAGATAGCTCTTTAACTTAAACGGACAATCCAATATTATATAGCAACTGAATTGGGAAAAGAATTTGAAAAAGAATAGATAACATGTGTATATATATATATGTGGGTAGATATATACGTATATCTGACTGAAACTGACACAACAGTATTAATCGACTACGCTGTACTGTGCTACGCGAAGTCATTGCCGTCGTGTCCATCTCTTTGCAACCCTAGGGACCGTAGCCTGCCAGGCTCCTCTGTTCATCGGATTCTCCAGGCAATTTGAGTGGGTTGCCATGCCCTCTGCCAGGGGAATCTTCCTGACCCAGGGATTGAGCCCGAGTCTCTTATGTCTCCTGCATAAGTAGCTAGGTTCTTTATCACTAGTGCCACCTGGGAAGCCCAATTAAATGGACAGTCAAAAGCCATTTCAGCAAGTGAAATCCAAAGGTGGAGAATAAGTCATTAGGGCAATGTAAAGTAACTTCTCACCATATATATGTCATGCTGTGGGTCACTAAAAATGTTTATAAGGCCTATAGGTCATAGTGCCATGATGTATACACCCTTAGGAGAAAACGGTACTGTCAAAAACAGGGTAAAAGAAGAAACACAGTGTCCTTTCTCCAAAGTCTATGATCTGAAAAAAAGAAATCAAATCTTTCCCAAATACACTACTTCACTAAATTTCCTACAGAACCAAGAAATCAATCTACCGTGGACAGCAAGGAGGCATCCTTCACATTCAGCTCAAAGAGAGCCTTTGTCAGCTTAATGAAAGACCCCTGGAGGGCTGTCTCCATTTCAGCTTTCTGTAAGGAAGCTAAAATATTAGAAAAGAGAATGAAATGAAAATGAAACAAATGTCAGACGTTACCTCGGGGACCTTCTCTAGTATATCTTATTAGAAGAGTGTTTCCCAAACTCACCTAATAAGACTCAACTAGGAAGAATAAAAAAATATTCAAGTTCTCAAGCCCCTACCTGGAGATTCTGAATAGCAGATGAGTGAGGCCTAGAAATTTTTTTTTTTTTTTTAACAAGCACCAGGAAATTCTTATATTCAGGCAGATTTGGGTTGTTTCCCAAGATTTGGGTTGTTTCCCATAGTGTTTCCCAAGATCCTCTCTGGGGCAATAAGGACATTTGGACTAGCCACACACTATCCCTGGAAAAAAGATGAAATGGGACCTTTGAGCCCCTATCTAAACCTCATTCCAGCATCATTGTATTCACAGCTGATACCCTAAAACAGACACAGAAGGACTGATAAGGGCCACAAGCTCTAGCAAACCAGTTCCCAAATGCAAGTCGGAAGACTCAGAGCTACTCCAGGGTAATGTGTTTATTCACCTGCATTGATAAGAGAAATAATAATATCATGAACTTTAAAACATTTCTTTCTTCTTAAGATATATAAAATACATGAAGGTACAGAGAATAATATAACAAACATCTGTGTACCACCATATAGTTGAGAAAGAAAGCATTAAAAAAATCCTTTATTTTATGTAATGATGGTAGTATTTTTTAGTGTTCTTACTTAAATGCTTATGATTGGATGGCTTCACCGACTCAGTGGACACGAGCCTGAGCAAACTCCAGGATATAGCAAAGGACAGGGAAGCCTGGCGTGTTGCAGTTGCAGGAGAGTCACAAAGAGTCAGACACAACTTAGCGACTGAACAACAACTTAAAAACAGATTGTTTTATATTCTTAACATGTTCTTTGAAATTTTATTATGAAGAGTCCCAAAGCCTAAGAACCACTGGGAAGTGTCCATCAGGAATAATGTTATGTACCATTTATGGAAGAAGAGCTATTTAGACCTAGATCCAGAGCAAACCATGCTTCTTGCTGTTCTGAGCATCCAATTAGCACGGAATCTTCTAGTATTTGTGAGTCTTGTCCAAACTTACCCAGGAGCCTTTCCAACTCTAAGAAATGCGAAAGGGGGGAAGAAAACACAGGAGTTAAACCACCGGAGCCATACTAGACTTATTAGAAACCATCTACTTCAACTTAAAGAAGGCACACCTGGCTCCCAGTCACTGCGCTGCATGCTAATTAGCTGTGCAATTTTGATCTACTCACTTAAGCTCTGTTGGCCTCCATCAGCAATCTGAAGAGTTTAAAGGAATTCTTTCTGTGTAATCCTGTATTACTCTGATTATATCATGAAAGCGGCATATCCCCTAGTTTTAAAGACACATCATAGTTAACTTACTAAAGCACTGAAAAAAAAAAAAAGTGTCATACTTAAAATGGTAGACCAAAGCAGTTCTACAATTTCATCTCCAGAGTATGCTGCTTTTATGGGCCAGGGTAGACTCCTCATCAGAGATCCTGGTCTGTAAAGACAAGTGCTGTATTGGGAGAAAATCTGTTCTGTGCCTGAAGGATTCATGGTTATTTGTTCATAATACAAGATTACGTTGCTAACCTCTAAATAATGTTTAGTGCCTTCTGATAAACATCCTCATATACTTACGTACTGCCAGAAACTATCCAAGTATTCCAACATATGCAGTGCATAATCTGGCCCTGGCAGTGTATTTAGAAGTTGGCATATAGCGACACAGGGGCTTCCCAGATGGCACAAATGGTAAAGAATCTGCCTGCAGTGTAGGAGATGCGGGTTTGATCCCTGGATCGGGAAGATCCCCTGGAGAAGGAAACAGCAACCCACTCCAGTATTCTTGCCTGGAAAATCCCGTGGACAGAGGAGCCTGGTGAGCTACAGTCCATGGGGTTGCAAAAGGGTTGGCCAAAACTCAGCGACTAACAACATCTAGTGACATCATGTAAAACTGAAAGGTAGCATCTTGAATGCCAATTCCTAATGGCTTAGATATCTCTAGTTATATACCTTAAAAGCAAATTATATGATATGTACTTATTAATATATCAGTAATTATATGTAAAATTATTCTATTTATATAAAACATTATATCTCAAAGCAAGTTAATCCATGTTTAACTTTGACCCTTCTAAGAATAAATTAAGTCATGATACACATCTTAAACAGTTGTGCACACATGCTAAGTCTCTTCAGTCATGTCTGACTCTTCGTGACCCTGTGGACTGTAGCCTGCGAGGCTCCTCTGGCCATGGGATTCTCCAGGCAAGAATACTGGAGTGGGTTGCCATGCCCTCCTCCAGGGGATCTTTCTGACCCAGGGATCGAACCTGGATATCCTACATTGGTAGGCAGGTTCTTTACCACTGAGCAACCTGGGAGGTCCATACCATCACCAAAAATTATCCAACTGGGCAATTCAGTTCATATACTAAATAATTAATTGGCCAAAGCATTTGGAAAAAATCTGGACTCTAAAGTTGGAGGATTCTTCTCAGGGATCTAACATGGACTGAAATTCTGTTCAGTGGCCACAGGCTGGTCTACTTTGCTGGCCTACTTTCAGTTCAGTTCAGTTCAGTCGCTCAGTCGTGTCCGACCCTCTGCGACCCCATGTTGGGCTTACCTAATAGGCTATACTGGGGGGCCAGGTATTGATGTTCTGATTTCTGAAGCAAAGGAGCCAAGTTATGAAAGAGGTAAAATGCTCCTGTCTGCTGGGCTTTTTTACATGCATCATCATCTTCTTTCAGTTCAAATAAATACCTGTGTTTTGGAAATAATCAAACCATTACAAAACCATCCTTAGCTTCCTGTACAACGTTCGTCTTTGAGAATTATGTCCCTGCATTGCTCTCCTACCACAGTTATTTCTCTTTTTTTATTTACATCCTAAACTGCTTTAAAAAAGGATATGACTCTGGGAGATCATTCCCTCCTTTGTCCTACTGTATACCTTGCTGATACTTCTGTGACTGCACTAACATGGTTCTATTTGTTAATCTGTCTCCTCTAAGATTGAAATCTTCTTAAGGGCAGGCAGGGTCTGTTTCAGTTATGTATCTTGAGTAATTAGCATATTGAATGGCTCAAATTCAATAAATATTTGACTTGAACTTCAACAGTAAATAGTTACTGAATTGAACCTCAAGGTACTCTGCCAATATGCTGTGAGGCAAGAATTTACATGCAGTGGAGCGAAAGGAAAATAAGTACAGTGATAAAACATCCACCACAGAGTACCTGGAGATGGGAGCAGACTTTATTATTGCAGACAAGGGGCAAACATATACCTTCAGAAACCCCTTTTCAACCTAGGGATGATAAAATTTTTATCTTAAATGCAGTCTTATTTCAAGCATCTATTCTCCCAACTGTATGCCATTAGCTCCTTATCTCTACTAAAGGGACCACTGATGAAAGTGAAGCCATATTTGACATTTATTTAATAAGTAAAATTTTCAGTAGCCAGAATTAAACTGTAGAAAAAAGAGCATCCTATAATGAGTTTCTCAAAAAAAAAAAGAAAAGGAATGCAGCAAGTTCTGTACCTTCATTAAAGATGGCCTGAGTCTATCCTTTCAAGAGCCTCAGGAATCAGGGCAAAGTCTATGTGATTTGGGGAGGGCTGAATGTGGACTCCCCTTCTGGGGCCTTAGGGATAATGATTTTTGTATTGTTTTGTTTGTTTGTTTGGCTGTGCCATATGGCTTGCAGGATGTCAGTTCCCCAGCCAGGGACTGAACCTGGGCCACAGCAGCATAAGCCCATGATCCTAACCACTAAGCCACCAGGGAACTCCCAGCATAATGATTTTGACTGTTGAAATCCCTAAGACAGACTCTCAGGTATACAGTACATTTTGTCCCTTAAAGTGGGAAATACAGTTTACAGATATTTTCTGTAGAATCTGGGAGCTTTTGTAACACCAGTAGCATTAGCTCCACATGAAACTACAAAGCAAAATGATAAACATGCCCCAGTGGTATCTTTAGAAACCTATTTTTGACTGTATGATAAAAGCGATTGCAATGAGCTCTTTGTAAACAGAAGACAAAAGGAACCTGAGATTTTAATACTCAAGATATTTTTATAGTTATTGTGAGTGACTATAATCTCCTGGGACAAAGACTCAGTGTATTTCAAAGGAGAGACAGGTGCCACTCAGACATTACCAAATATTAATATAAACAACAGAACATACACTGGTGCCTTTGTAAAAAAGCAGTAAGAGTTGTACAACCTGTGCTTTATCCTAATGACCATAAAAAGGAAAACATCTACAAAAATAACTAGGTTAAGGTCTTAAATCCAGGGTCTCATTGCAACTGGAACTGAGATCCAAAAACTTATATTCTTCTTGATTGGAACACGTTTCTTAGAAATGCATTTTCTTAAAAAAAAAAAAAGAAATGCATTTTCTTGTTGTATACCTGAAACATTGTAAATTAACTATATTTCAATAAAAACTAAGTTATAAGGATATATTGTACAGCACAGGGAATATAGCCAACATTTTATAATAAGTTTAAACAGAATATAACCTATAAAAATTTTGAATTATTGTGTTAAACACCTAAAACATATAATAAATCAACTATGCCTCAATAATCAGTCACTTAATAATGCATTTTCTCCTTTTAAGTATAACAATATGGAAACCACAACACACTAAGATTAACAAACTTCAACTGTTGTTTTCTTGTTATAAAAGTTGACAAATAGTCATTCTACTGAAATTAGAATATGCAGTTACCAATTTTTTTAAAAAAGGGAAATCATCGAGAATCTCACCACTCAGAGATGATCACTGTTTATCCCTTGGAATTCTCCAAACTATGTATTAATATTATCCATTTATACATATACAATAAATTGTACAATAAATACTTTTAGACTCTATGTACTAATTTGTAGCCTTCTTTTCTTAAACATTAACATTTTCACACCATATTCTTCACTGACAAAATTTTATTTTACTTATGATTATTATTCATTTTCAATATATTTAATCACCTTGACACTCATTTTTTTAGACTAGTCAGTAATTCTGTTATTGTTCTCAGGGTCTCAGCCTGAGAACTGTAAATAATTCAAATGTCAATATCTAAAACAAGTATTGAAATTTTGTTTTCTCACTCTTGCTCGTATAAGATTATACATGGTTGTGTGCTTTTAAATTTTGGACTGGGCACTCATGTATTGGAGAGCTTTCAACATGAAAAGCTCTGGTTGTGAGTGTATCCCTCCAGAGGGGTTTTACACTTGCTTCTGCAGGTCCACAAATGCTACTTAAATTCTTTTCATAGGATGGGAATTTGGAACTACACCACATAGATGGTGCAAATTTACCCCCCAAAATTGTATGACAGCAGGCTAGTGATTTCAAATTCACAGATTTTACACTTGCTCAGACTGATGACAAAGAGGTCCTTTTTCACCTTCCTGTACTGCTGTGCTGGGAGGGATTGGGGGCAGGAGGAGAAGGGGACGACGGAGGATGAGATGGCTGGATGGCATCATGGACTCGATGGACGTGAGTCTGAGTGAACTCCGGAAGATGGTGATGGACAGGGAGGCCTGGCGTGCTGCAATTCATGGGGTCGCAAAGAGTCGGACACAACTGAGCGACTGAACTGAACTGAACTGAACTGTACTGCTGTAGATACTTTTTTCCAGACTGCCTCTCACTGAGGTTTGTTCTTGGAGGAGGGAGTTTGGGAATCATAGTAGGCAGGGAATGGAATTACCTACCTTATTTTCAGCAACATTAATGAACTATTCAATATAGTTTTAATTCCATCATAACGCTGTATCATAATTTAATTTCTCCCTTACTGTTCATTCATCCATTCAACAATATTTCAGTGCTTACTATGTGGCAGATACTAGGGTTCTATGCATGAGGGGTACCATAGTGGAAAAGACTATATTATTACCTTAAAAAAAGAACATATTTAAGTATGTCAGACACTTTAGATATTATTGGAAATTTAGTTTAGAAATTCTCTAATTATATATAATTTGCATTGAACATCTTTACATGTAAATCTTAATCATACATCCGTAAGCCCCAATATATAATTTTGAGATGTTTATATTTTATAATTTTAATGGACCAAAGATAGAAAACTCAGAGCTCAGTTTGGCCAAAACTTACCGTGTCTTAGTGACATAGGTTGACAGCAGCCTATAGCACCAAAAAAATTTTCTCCTGCAAGCAGTTCCACAATACAGGGACATTGTCAGGTCCTTAGGAGAAAAAGGAATTAAAAGAAAAAAAAAAGAGCATGCAATTTGAAGTAATGAATCACCAAGAGGGTTATACTTTAAGCCAGAAAAGGATCACTATTTAATATTAAGAAAAGATAAACTGAATAGAAGTCATGATCTGGCTTCTAAATTACATCTCTACTGCTAACTAGCTGTGGGATGTCAACTTTTCAGAGTGTGCCTGCTCAGTTGCTCAGTCATGTCTGACTCTTTGAGACCCCATGGACTGTAGCCCGCCAAGCTCCTCTCTCCATGGAAGTTCCCAGGCAAGAATACTGAAATGGGTTGCCATTTTCTACTCCAGGGGAACTTCCTGACCCAGGAATCGAACCCGAGTCTCCTGTGTCTACCGCATTGGCAGGTGGATTCTGTGCCACCTGGAAAATCCCAACTTTTTAGTACCTCTTTCGTATCTACAAAATTAAAACCTGTTCTGCCTAGCTAATAGGTTGTGAGAAATAGATAACTGTCAACTAAAAACCTTGGGGTCCTGCTTCCATATTGCGGAGTTCTTGCTGGGTGGTACTTGCCAAGCCAAGGCCTACATTTCTCTCCTCCTGTTTCTTTGACGGGATTAAAATTAGGTCTAAACAGTATAATGTTACTGAAAGTGATGTGTATCTCTTCTAGGCTGGCACAATTAAGTATGGGTTTGCCTTCTCCATCATTTCTCCATCTACTTGGATGACTTCAAAATGGCAGAGCCATTAGATGGAGGAGCCTGGATCCCTGAATCACTGCTGCTGCTGCTAAGTCGCTTCAGTCGTGTCCGACTCTGTGTGACCCCATGGACTGCATCCTACCAGGCTCCTCCGGCCCATGGGGTTTTCCAGGCAAGATTACTGGACTGGGGTACCATCGCCTCCTCCACCCTGAACCACTACGTGGAGAAAAACCATCCACCAAGCAAAGACTCCCCAAGAGTAAGATATAAGCTTCCACTATATTAAGGCACTGAAATTCTGAAGTTGGTTATAGAAGGTAGCATTACACTACTAGACCAAGTAAGCCTAGGACTGTCTCCAGACTAATGTAGCCAAATTTCTCAGCATATGTGAAAAATGAAGTCCCTTTGAAAATGAAGAAGAATCTTGTAGATAAGAAAAATATAAAATCACAAGCATTAGGAAAATATTTCAAAAGGCAGCTATGCAAACCCACATGAATCTAAGATATTTCTTATTTTTTAGTCTTTTTGTGAGAGGAAAAATAACTCTATATCTTAAGAATCTATTCTGTAGAAAGGGATGTCTTTTAAATTGTATATCAGTAAGTTTTTTATTCTCCATGAAAACTACAATTCACATTAGCAATAAAAAAGTCAAGAAATAGAAAATTAGTATAGTTAAATAACCAAACACCCTTTTATTTATTTATTTTTAAAATTTATCCAAACACCCTTTTAACTGTGTCCAAGGGAAGCAAGTTTTGACACTAAATCACCAAGGAATGTCTAAAGTTTAGGCTACTTCTCAGTTGCATAATTATGACTCACTGATGACTAATCCTTGGACAGCTTTGCCTATAATCTATATCCTAGCCAAGGGTAAAATATATTTAGTAAGCAACATTCAACAAAATATTTATTGAGTACTGACTTTATGCAGGCTTTCTGAGGGGACACAATAATGTACAGGATAGAAATCCTGCCCTCTTGCAGGAGAGAGAAAGCAAATATTATAGCTTTCACAGACGGCAGAATGTGACATGTGGGTTACAAAGTATTCCAGGAGAATATTAAAAGTATAGTCTCTAGTTTAATAACACAAAGACTGGTGTGATATCCTGGAGGAAATGAATTTAAAGTTAATATTTCTATCTCAGGTCCAACTCTGAGAATGTTATTGATATGCTATTTTTAGAGGGAAATTTTGAAATATCTATTAAATGGTGAAAGTAAGCACCCTTCCCCTGCAATTCCACTTTTAAGAATTTATCCTAGGAAGAAAAGGATACATATAAGACGTTAATTGAAAATTATGATAAAATGGAATAACACAGAGCTGTAAAAACAAACAGATAAGATAACAATATGACAAAACATTTGTAGTAACAGAGAAAGATATTCAGAATATATTATTAAAAAAACCAAAGAGTAGTTGGTTGGTTTAGCATTATCTAATTAATTTGTAAAGAAAAGGATATATATATATACAGGCCAGTAGAATTAATTAGATATGTATTTTTTTTATTTTAAAAATGACTAGAAATCCACTTGCCAAGCTATTAATGGTGACTAATTTGAGAGAGTGATATGGAGATAGGGATTAAAAAGGGTACTCATAATTTTTACTTTTTACATTTCTGCACTTAAAAGAGTTTTTTAACCAAGTGTTCATATTTCTTGTACGTTCCCAGGACTAACTTCACTGGGAAGCTTTCTACAGGCCACTGTTCCCAGTAGCACTGCATCACATTCCCTGAGAGTCATGGGGAATTTCTTCGGTGAGTTCTTTGAATTCCTTTGGTGATACTGTAAGAGCTGTTTGTAGTTATGACTACCAGCTAATCTGTGTGGCCCACTGTGCTTTGCTAAATGTAATGCTTACTAAATTAACCTTAGCCAACTGTGGATTTACATGGCCTGCTGACTCATAAGTTAATGATCTCAGAGCTGGTAAAAGACATATTAAAGTTCCTCATGTAGTTTTAAAAAAGAATTGATAATCAAGAGGAAGACATAATTTAACTGAGAATTGTACCTTCATTGGTATAGTCATAAATCTAGTAAAGATTAAGTCTAATACCTTTTTGAAATGGCTCCTTTTTATACATATAAAAAGCAGTGTAGACTATTTAAACAGAGAAAATTATTTCCTTTAAATTCAACTTTAATTGTATTTCTCTCTTTCAAATATATAATTTAAATTAGCAAATTAATGCTATATTACAGGACATACAGAAAACAGAATTGTGAGAACACCCATATTATCACCACCTTAATATAATTTATATACTAGTCTTCTGCACATATGACCTTTACATATTTGTAATCAGTAAACATTTTTTCAATTTGCTTTCACGAAGCATGTCATAAGCAGTTTTCCATCTTTTCCTGTAAGTTTTACCTATTCTATTTCTTTTTGGCTGTGTAGTATTACACCAAGCAGACTTCTATCCTTACTTGCTATATATTCCCCTAATTTTAGACATTTAGGTGGCTCTGATTTTAAATTACCAGAAATAAAAGACTACTAAATACCTCTGTGCTGATATTTTCTGGTTACCTCTTTAAAGTAAGGTCTCCAACATAGAACTACTGGGCCAAAATTTGTTTTAAAATCATATGGTTCTAGATTGCTACACTTACAAAGTTTGATAACATCCGGTTAAAAAAAACAACTTTATATTTCATTGATCACTACTGAGATTCAAAGTGTTCAGATTTTTAACAATACTAGCTCCCCTTTTGTAAAGTGTCAGTTTGATTTCCTGTGCTTAGTTATTTATTGTGCCTTTACTCTACTTTTGCCCAGTCTAATTTTTCAAATATTATAGGATATTTACAGCATTTTCCACAATATGATCACTGAAATGCATTGTAGGAACCACTGGTGTACTGCTTTTCTCTGGGAAATTGTCATTCAAACTGAACCTCAGCACACACACACAAAAGACTCTTAACAGTCAAGAGGCTATGTGAGATTACTTTTTGGATAAAAGTAAAATTTCTGATGGCCCTATATTATTTATAAATCTAATACAGGAAAAATTTTGCCACTGCTTTTCTGAAATGCTTTGTGATTTCCACTTTTGGGGTCTTTGGTGTGATGTATTATTCAAAATGTATTGACCCAAGGGCTCACACTTGGTAAACATACTGGTCTACAGCTAGAAAACATGCTGCATATGAAACACATCCGGTTGCTCAATTGCCCCATTAGGAACAGGATAGTTGTTTTTGTTTGAATTGGCAACTATTATTATACTTTATGCCAAATCACGCACTGGAGATAAAAATGCACTATTCACAAAATTAGTCTTAGAAGAAAATATTAGCACCCTTATTTTACTTTAGATGACAAGCCCAGGCCTGCCTTCTGTTTTGTTTACAGTGCAAATGCATGTCTCCTCCAAAGCAAGAAAGGGACAGGGCAGTCACACTTGGACTGCAGAGACTCAGACTTTTTTCCTGGCTCTCTCACTGACTGAATTTGTGGTCTGGAGTTGTCACCTAACTTGTTGGGGAGGTTGGTTTCTATCTCATTTTTCATAGAGGAAGGAAAGGGAGAAAAGAGATCTAAAGTGTATTATTACTGTGTCAGATGTTATTACCTAATTCTCAGCTCTAATAGTCTATAAAATCCTTAAGGACTGGGATTGTATCTCCCTATCTACAGCATCTAGTACAGTCCCTATCACAGAAAAAACCACAGTATACTGAATGAAAAAATGAATTTATTCCATTTTATAAGAGAGGAAGGTAAAACTTTGAGAGGTTAACCAATCTGAGATACAATCTAGAGAGCAATAGATGAAAACTCAGGGCTATCTGGCTCCAAAGGTCATGTTTTGATGAGAAATACATGAGGAAGCACCTTCCAACATTCATGGACTATTTAAGTTTTAAAAAGTATAATTTTTTAAAAGTACTTTTAAAAGTAACTTTTTAAAAAGACTGATACAGATAAAAGTTAATATTTTTTTGACTAAAAACTATTAAATAATGATGAGGCAAGGCCCTTAAGCGGAACAATTTCTCTGAACCTCCTATAATAAAGGATTCATATACACTTCTCATCCTGTTCATCTTAATGGAAGAAAGATTCATTTAGAAAGCACTATAACATGACAAAAAAGTCCACCCCTAATCTCTGTGATTACTTCTACTAAGAAGAGGCCAGGTTCAGTAGTGTTTGAGAGAGTCTTTTTCAGGGAGTCTGACTTTTGATGATTGTGGACCTCAGTGGGATGGGAAACATGCAGAATGGAGAAGCCACTGGGAAACACATTTCAAGCTCTCAGTGACCAGCTTTGTGGTTGGCTTTCTAAAAAATAAGTGTTCCTCCCTTAATTCAAAATAATTCAGACAATGCAGAGAAGTTAACAAATTCCATTTTTAAACAACTCTCCAAAAAAGTATCAGAAAATTATTAGCTGGAGTTAATCTGACAGCTCCAATAATTTATGATGCATAACTATGGTTTCTGCAAGAAGGAAGAGAATCTGACAGAGAGATTTTTTCAAGTTCTGGTTCTGTCTCTTCATAAAATCTTTCTTTCACTTAGAATCTGAATATGTTTCTCTTCCACTGTACTTACTCTGAATTCTCTTCCACTGTACTTACTCTGAATTCTCTTAGGGGTGCCTTCCTAGGCCTCAAGAATCCGAATAACCAGGGAACTCCAAGTCTTCCTGGGAAGTTGGACTCTCCTCAAAGAATGATTGCTGCCTTTGACACACTTCCCAGGATGCTCCTTGAGATGCACTCTGGGAAATGTAGTTCAATCCTCATGCCTGCTTACTAAGCTCTCCAAAGTTAACCACGATTGTCAAATGCATGCTTCTGCCACACTTCCCAGAATCCTCTTAGGATGCATTCTGGGAATTGTAGTTCAATCCCCAGGCATGCTGCTATGCCCTCAAACTACATAGTCAACCATGGTGGTCAAAAGCATGATCTTCTAAGATCTAAATTCATTACCAGGAGGACTACTCCGGTAGTTCTAGTATTAGATCCGTGAAAGTAGAAGTGTTAGTTGCTCAGTCCAACTCTTTGTGACCCCACGGACTGTAGCCTGCCAGGCTCCTCTGTCCATGGAATTCTCCAGACAAGAATACTGGAGTGGGTAGCCATTCCCTTCTCCAAGTGATCGTCCCAACCCATTGTAGGAAGATTCTTTACTGTCTGAACCACCAGGGAAGCCCATTAGATCCATTTTTCAATAAAAAATATAGTCTTTACACCCATCCTTCTACATAGAACAGGGCTTTCCTGATGACTCAGATGGTAAATGAAAAATTCTATCTCTGTGTAACTTACATTCTAGAGAAAGAAACAAGTAAATATATAGTGTATCAAGTAGTTATAAATGTCAGGGAGAAAAATAAAGCAAGAGAAGAAGACAGAGGATTTTGCTATTTTATCTATCTGCCTCATTGTTAAGGTATCATTTGAGCAAAGACTCTGAAGGAGCTGAGGAAGGAAGCCAAGTGAATATTTATGGGAAGAGAGTTGTAGACAGAAAAAAAATTATCAGATGCCAAGACCCTCGTGGGGAAGGGTGCCTGGCAGCTTTGAGGAAAGTCTAGGACAAAGCGTGGTGGTCAGAGATGAGATTAAAGAGTAGCCAAGCACCAGATCATGTAGTACTTTATAAGTCTTACAGCTCTTATAGAACTATTGTAATGCCTTTGGCTTTTACTCTGAAAGGATGGGATGTTACAGAAGAGTTTGAATGGGAGAGCGAGATGATTTGACTTACATTAAAAAAAAAATCACTCTATGTGTGATTAGGCTGTAGGGGATAATAAATGTTATTAAATCTTGAATGTCATTGTTAATATGTACCAGGTTACCTGGGAAAGAAGAGTAGTAGTTCCAGTTAGCTGATCAATTATTTATTTGTGATCTTACTATTAGCACATAAACCTAAGCTTCTTATCAGATTGATTCATTAGCCTTAAGGAAGGCACAGAATGTTTGAGGGAAACAAGATATAAAGTCGGTGAATTCCAAAGGAATGAGGAAGCATGCTTAGAGAAAGTTTGGGCTCTGATAATTTTTTAAAATAAAAAATTATGTTTTTTAGCAATTAAGTGTTAAGTGCTATAATCAAAAATAGTGCCATGGTCTAAATGTTTCCATTCCCCAACCCCCTGATGAAATCCTGATGCCCAGTGTTAAACTTTTATGTGAGGTCTTTGGGCGGTGATTTGGTCATATGGATTGAACCATTATGCTCAAAGACATGGATGCTGTCATATAACAGGCTTGAGAAAGCTTCCTTGCCCCTTTCACCACAAGACACAGCAAGTAATCTGCAGTTCGAAAAAGGGTCTGACATGAACCTGACCATGCTAGCACCCTGATCTTAAAACCACAGCTCTAGCCCCAGAACTGAGAGAAATAAGTTTCTGGTTTTTTGCAAGCCTCCCAGTCTGTGGTATTCTGTTGTAGCAGCCAAAACAGACTAAGACAAATAGCTAACATTAATTAAGTGTTTACTGTATTCAAGGTACTATGCAAAGTGTTTTACATATTTATCATTAATCCTTGCATCCTAAATGATATACATTATTCTTTATACTTTATAGATGAGAAAACAGAGGCTTAGAAAAGCTAAATACCTTGTCCATATTTATACAGCTAGTCAGTAGAAGGGCTGGATTTTAACTCAAGCCTATTTGACTCTAGACAGACATTGTGCCTTTGACTATCATAATGTACTATAGACCTGGGTTATATCTGACTGGGTATGGGGAAGGGAAACTCAATAAAAATATTGGAAAACATTGGAATGCTGGAAATAATCTCATGTTCATAGATTGGAAGACTTAATTTTGTTGAAATGGCAATATTCCTCTAATTGATCTATAGATACAATGCATCCATATCAAATCACAGGTAGCTTGCTTCCACAAACAACAAAATAAAAAGTAGGACTTCACCAAAATTTAAAAACCTTTGTGCTGCAAACAGTACCACCAAGAACTTGACAAGAACACCCACAAAATAGAGAAAAACTGTATTGCCAGTCATACATTTAATATGGGACTTGTATCTGAAAAATGTAAAGAACACTTACAATTCCATAATAAAAAGACGACTAACTGAATTTTAAAATGATCAAAGGATATGCATAGATATTACTCCAAAGAAGATACAAAAATGACTAATACAGACATGAAAAGATGCTGAACATCATTAGCCATCAGAGATGTACAAATCAAAATCACAATGAGATAGCACTTTATGCCCATGAAGGAGGCCACATCAAAAGGGCAGATAATGACAAGGAGTGGTGAGGATGTGGAGAAAATGGAATCCTCATAAACTGCTCACAGGATCATAAGTGGTGTAGCTGCTTTGGCAAACAGTTTGGCTGTTCCTCCAAAAGTTAAACACAGAGTTACCAAATGACCCAGCAGTTCCACTCCTGGGTATATACTCAAGACAACTGAAAACATATGTCCATACAAAAACTTGTACACCAAATTTAATAGCCGTGTCATTCAAAATAGCTCCAAAGTAGAAACAATCCAAATGTCCATCAGCTATGAAGGGGAAAAACAAAATGCAGTATATCCATAAACAGTATTTTATTTGGCAGTATAAAGAAATGAAGTACCAATACATACTAAAACATGGATGAAGCATTAAGCATGCTAAGTGACTCTATTCACAAAAAATCACATATTGCATTTACATAAAATGTTTAGAATAGGCAAATTGATAGAGATAGAAAGTAGTTTAGAGGTTTCCTATGGATAGGGATCAGGGAAGTGTTGGAGGGGAGTGGGGAGTGACTACTGGTTGAAACAATTTTGTTGTTGTTTTGGAGTGATAAAATGTTGTAAAATTGATTGTGGTGATGGTTGCACAATTCTGTGAACCTACTAAAGATCACTGAATTGCACACTTTAAATGGGTAAGTTATATGTCATTTGAGTTATAGCTCAATAAAACTGTTAAAATATTCAGCCAAATCATTAATTATGTTTAACAATTATAGTACATGTTTAATAGATATGACAAATGTGATGTAAGTAGCTAGAATCCTCATAGTTTTTTTAGGTCATAAGGTAAAAATTGTCTCTCCTAGGGTGTGCTTAAGTTCAAAGCAATGGCTTCGTTTGATCATGTAATAATTTAATACCATATACTCTTTTAAGAGCACAAATTGAGCCTCAAGTCATTGAATCCTACTCTAGCTTTTGCTGGAAAGTAACAATGTATTTTATACATATGTTTATTAATTCATTGAACACATTCTTATTGAAAACCTATTATGTGCCAAGCAGCATGCTAGAATTGGGAACACAATGGTGAATAATATGTTGTCTCTGCCAGCAAAAATTAATTACTCTTGTACATGTGTGTATGTGATGCAAGTGACGCATTGTGTGTGTGAGCATGTACGTATGTGAGACAAAAGCCCAATTACTCAGTGTTTGACCAGTTACAGGAGTGAACATTAGGATGCAGGGACACTTGAGCAAACTTGGAGGGAAACTGCAAGTTCATTCTGTAAGCAGGCTTACAGTTGGATGTTGTCTCACTTCATGTAAGACAAGAAATAGATCTTAGCAAGTAGGGTGGTAAGTGGTTTCATGAGGGCCCCTTAAATATTAAGCTACTGGCAAAGGGCCCTGTGTGTCTGCATGGCCAATGGTGCCATAAACACTGGGAGGTCTTTATGCTTCTTTTCAAGGGCAAAGTACAATGGGTTTCCTTCTCTTCCACCTCCCCAAATATGAAGTAATGTTTAACACACAACGGGGAAAAAAAACTAAGACTTGTCTCCACTGGGAGACAAGATGAAATAGGACAATTCAGTTCAGTTCAGTTCAGTTCAGTCGCTCAGTCGTATCCGACTCTTTGCAACCCCATGAATCGTAGCACGCCAGGCCTCCCTGTTCATCACCAACTCCCGGAGTTCACTCAGACTCACGTCCATCAAGTCCGTGATGCCATCCAGCCATCTCATCCTCGGTCGTCCCCTTCTCCTCCTGCCCCCAATCCCTCCCAGCATCAGAGTCTTTTCCAGTGAGTCAACTCTTCGCATGAGGTGGCCAAAGTACTGGAACTTCAGCTTTAGCATCATTCCCTCCAAAGAAATCCCAGGGCTGATCTCCTTCAGAATGGACTGGTTGGATCTCCTTGCAGTCCAAGGGACTCTCAAGAGTCTTCTCCAACACCACAGTTCAAAAGCATCAATTCTTCGGTGCTCAGCCTTCTTCACAGTCCAACTCTCACATCCATATATGACCACAGGAAAAACCATAGCCTTGACTAGACGGACCTTAGTCGGCAAAGAAATGTCTCTGCTTTTGAATATGCTACCTAGGTTGGTCATAACTTTTCTTCCAAGGAGTAAGCGTCTTTTAATCTTCAAGGCTGCAGTCACCATCTGCAGTGATTTTGGAGCCCAAAAAGATAAAGTCTGACACTGTTTCCACTGTTTCCCATCTATTTCCCATGAAGTGATGGGACCAGATGCCATGATCTTAGTTTTCTGAATGTTGAGCTTTAAGCCAACTTTTTCACTCTCCTCTTTCACTTTCATCAAGAGGCTTTTTAGCTCCTCTTCCCTTTCTGCCATAAGGGTGGTGTCATCTGCATATCTGATGTTATTGATATTTCTCCCAGCAATCTTGATTCCAGCTTGTGTTTCTTCCAGTCCAGCGTTTCTCATGATGTACTCTGCATAGAAGTTAAATAAGCAGAGTGACAATATATAGCCTTGATGTACTCCTTTTCCTATTTGGAACCAGTCTGTTGTTCCATGTCCAGTTCTGACTGTTGTTTCCTGACCTGCATACAGATTTCTCAAGAGGCAGGTCAGGTGGTCTGGTATTCCCATATCTTTCAGAATTTTCCACAGTTTATTGTGATCCACTTAGGGTATACTAAAGTAAAAATTAATTGGATTTCATGATTTTATTATTATAATGTAGTCAGTAGACTGAGTATGGGTTTCTGTTTCATGTTAATTAAGCTGTTACTCTCTTCGCTTTAATTCTTCCCTTTTAAATTAAAAAAAAATTTACAATTACCTCTGGCCATTTTATTGAAGTCACTGGAAATTCTATCAGAAAGTTGGCAAAGTTAAAAAAGAAAAAAGTTTCATATTAATTAAAAGGTCTGGCAAGTCTTCCAATAATTGGTTATAATTGTAGTTAACTTTCACTTCTGTATTGTCTTGTATAGTATTATCTTTACCCCAATATCCAAAGGGGTTCTGAGTATTAGACAAAGTGTATACTGTCTGTGGTTGTATTCCCAAGTAAGTATAATTTTTTCTGTGATTATTTCATTTCTCAGTTATAGCTATCCCTAAATATCTAATATTTTATAGCATAAGGAATATCCAAATAGATGGTCATTAAATTTTCAGTGTTGGATGAAAAGAATTTGGAGGTTTCTCCTGATTTACAGTATCTGTACGCTCTGTATTCCTATATCACAGTGGAAGCTTAAGAAGTAGTTGTTATCAGTAATCTATTGTCAAAATAATACTTCAGAGCAAACATCCCTGAAATCACAATATTACTCACATACTTGGAGTGATTGGCTAGGTGCTTCTGCAGATCCTGGTCAGGCTTGTTTATGTGTTTAGGGGTATTGCACTGTTGAATAATCTAAAACGTTCTTGGCTGGGACAATGAGGGTGAGTTGGCTGTGCTCCATGTATCTCTCATTTTCTAGCAAGCTAACACGGGCACATTCTTTTGAGGATGAAAGAGGGTAAGAGCACAGAGAGTAGGCAGAGGGTAAAAGCGCAAGTGGAAATGTGCAAGTCTCTGCCTGCATGACATTCAAAGCTTATTACATGGTCAGGCCCACAGTTACAATAGGAGGGTTTCACAAGGTCTCATGTTGTGAGGGGTTTAGGTCAACTACATAGTTATAAGGAACAGTCCCCAAGAGATCACTTGCCCCCACTGCTCCAGGAGATCATTCTTACCTCCAATACCAACGGCATCTTCAAGGGGTTTCCAAAATCATTCTCAGGTTTTTTTTTTTTAATATTTATTTATTTGACTGTGCTGGGTCTTAGTTGCAGCATGCGAACGCTACAAGTTGCAGCATGTAAACTGTTAGTGAGGCATATGGGCTCTTGTTCCCTGACCAGGGATATGACCCAGGGCCCCTGCATTGGGAACATGAAGTCTTAGCCCCTGGAACACCAGCAAAGTCCCTATCTGCAGTTTTGATAGAAGGACTCATAAAACTCACTGAGAAGTAATTATACTCATGGCTATAGCTTATTATCCATCAGAGGGCAGACAGAATGAAAACCACAATCACAGAAAACTAACCAAACTGAGCACATGAATCACAGCCTTGTCTAACTAAATGAAAGTATGAGCCATGCTGTGTAGGGCCACCCAAGATGGATGGGTCATGGTGGAGAGTTCTGACAAAAGGTGGTCTACTGGAGAAGGGAACGGCAAATCACCTCAGCATTCTTGCCTTGAGAACCCCATGAACAGTATGAAAAGGCAAAGATATGACACAGAAAGATGAACTCCCCAGGTTGGTAGGTGCCCAATATGCTGCTGGAGAAGAGTGGAGAAATAGCTCCAGAAGGAATGAAGAGGCTGGGCAAAGCAGAAATAAAGCCCAGCTGTGGACATGTCTGGTGGTGAAAGTAATGTCCAATACTGTAAAGAACAATATTGCATAGAAACCTGGAATGTTAGGTCCATGAATCAAGGTAACTTGGAAGTGGTCAGACAGGAGTGGGCAAGAGTGAACATCAACTTAGGAATCAGTGAACTAAAATGGACCAGAATGGGCAAATTCAATTCAGATGATTATTATATCTACTACTGTGGGCAAGAATCCCTTAGAAGAAATGGAGTAGCCCTCATAGTCAACAAAGGAGTCTGCAATACAGTACTTGGGTGCAATCTCATAAAAGACAGAATGCTTTCCGTTCATTTCCAAGGCAAACCATTCACTATCACAGTAACCCAAGTATATGCCCCCAACAAGTAATGCTGAAGAAGCTAAATTTGAACAGTTCTATGAAGACATATAAGACCTTCTAGAACTAACACCAAAAGAGATGTCATTTTCATCGTAGGGGACTGGAATGCAAAAGTAGGTAGTCAAGAGATATTTGAAGTAACAGGCAAGTTTAGCTTTGGAATACAAAATGAAGAAGGGCAAAGGCTAACGGAGTTTTGCCAAGAGAATGCGCTGGTCATAGCAAACACCCTCTACCAACAACACAAGAGATGACTCTACACATGGATGTCACCAGATGGTCAATCCCAAAATCAGAATGATCATATTCTTTGCAGCCAAAGATGGAGAAGCTCTATACAGTCAGCAAAAACAAGACCGGGAGCTGACTGTGTCTCAGATCATGAACTCCTTATTGCCAAAATGGTTGTCTGAGGAGGTCTTACAAATAGCTAAGAAAAGAAGAGAAACGAAAGGCAAAGGATAAAGGGAAAGATATACCCGTCTGAATGCAGAGTTCCAAACAATAGCAAGGAAAGATAAGAAAGCCTTCCTAAGTGATCAATGCAAAGAAATAGAGGAAGACAATAGAATGGGAAAGACTAGAGATATCTTCAAGAAAATTAGAGATGCCAAGGGAACATTTCATGCAAAAATGGGCACAATAAAGGACAGAAATGGTATGGACCTAACAGAAACAGAAGATATTAAGAAGAGGTGACAAGAATACACAGAAGAACTGTACAAAAAAGATCTTCATGACCCAGATAACCACGATGGCATGATCACTCACCTAGAGCCAGACATCCTGGAATGCTAAGTCAAGTGGGCCTTAGTAAGCATCACTACAAACAAAGGTAGTGGAGGTGATGGAATTCCAGCTGAACTATTTCCAATCCTAAAAGATGATGCTGTGAAAGTGCTGCTGTCAATATGCCAGCAAATCTGGAAAACTCAGCAGTGGCCTTAGGACTGGAAAAGGTCTGCTTTCATTCAATCCCCAAAAAAGGTAATACCAAAGAATCCTCAAACTACCACAGAATTGCTCTCATCTCTGCTGCTAAGCTGCTAAGTCACTTCAGTCGTGTCCGACTCTGTGCGACCCCATAGACAGCAGCCTACCAGGCTCCCCTGTCCCTGGGATTCTCCAGGCAAGAACACTGGAGTGGGTTGCCATTTCCTTCTCCAATGCATGAAAGTGAAAAGTGAAAGTGAAGTCGCTCAGTAGTGTCTGACCATCAGTGACCCCATGGACTGCACCTTTCCAGGCTCCACGATCCATGGGATTTTCCAGGCAAGAGTACTGGAGTAGGGTGCCATTGCTCTCATCTCACACACTAGCAAAGAAATGCTCAGAATTCTCCAAGCTAGGCTTCAACAGTACATGAGCCAAGAACTTCCAGATGTTCAAGCTGGATTTAGAAAAGGCAGAGGAGCCAGAGATCAAATAGCTAACATCTGCTGGATCATTGAAAAAGCAAGAGAGTTCCAGAAAAACATCTGCTGCTGCTGCTAAGTCGCTTCGGTTGTGTCCAACTCTGTGCGACCCCTGAGACAGCAGCCACCAGGCTCCCCCGTCCCTGGGATTCTCCAGGCAAGAACACTGGAGTGGGTTGCCATTTCCTTCTCAAATGCGTGAAAGTGAAAAGTGAAAGTGAAGTCGCTCAGTCGTGTCCGACTCCTAGCAACCCCATGGACTGTAGCCTACCAGGCTCCTCTGTCCATGGGATTTTCCAGGCAAGAGTACTGGAGTGGGGTGCCATTGCCTTCTCCGAGAAAAACATCTACTTCTGCTTTATTGATTATGCCAAAGCCTTTGATTGTGTGGGTCACACAAACTGTGGAAAATATTTAAAGAGATGGGAATACCAGACCACCCTACCTGCCTCCTGAGAAACCTGTGTGCAGCTCAAGAAGCAACAGAACGGTACATGGAACAGTAGACTGGTTCCAATTGGGAAAGGAGTATGTCAAGGCTGTATATTGTCACCCTGCTTATTTAACTTCTATGCAGAATACATCATGTGAAATGCTGGGCTGGAATCAAGATTGCTGGGAGAAATATCAATAACCTCAGGTATGCAGATGAGATCACCCTTACGGTAGAAAGCAAAGAAGAACTAAAGAGCATCTTGATGAAGGTAAAAGAGGAGAGTGAAAAGGTGGCTTTAAAGAGAACACTCAAAAAATGAAGATCATGGCATCCGGTCCCATCACTTCATGGCCAATAGATGGGGAAACAACAGAAACAGTGACAGACTTTATCTTCTTGGGCTCCAAAATCAATGCAGATGGTGACTGCAGCCTTGAAATGAAAAGACACTGGACAGCATATTAAAAATCAGAGATGTTACTTTGCCAACAAAAATCCATGTAGTCAAAGCTATGGTTTTTCCAGTAATCATGTATGGATGTGAGAGTTGGACCATGAAGAAGGCTGTGCACTGAAGAATTGATGCTTTTGAACTGTGGTGTTGGAGAAGACTCTTGAGAGTCCCTTGGACAGCAAGGAGGTCAAACCAGTCAATCCTAAAGGGAATCAATCTTGAATATTCATTGGGAGGACTGATGCTGAAGCTCTAATACTTCAGCCACCTGATGAGAAGAACTGACCCATTGGAAAAGACCCTGATGCTCTGAAAGATTGAATGCAGGAGAAGGGGATTACAGAGGATGAGATGGTTGGATGGCTTCACTGACTCATGGACATGAGCCTGAGTAATGGGAGATGGTGAAGGACAAGGAAGCCTGGTGTGCTGCAGTCCACGGGGTTGCAAAAAGTCAGACATGACTGAGCGACTGAATGAACGACAATGATGGCTTATTACAGGATAAGAATACAGATTAAAACCAGCTGAGGGGAGAAGCACATTAAGGTGAAGTCTGGGAAAATACTAGCTGTGGAACTGCCACTTTTCTCTCCTCATAGACTCAGTTCAGTTCAGTTCAGTCACTTAGTCATGTCTGACTCTTTGCAACCCCATGAACAGCAGCACGCCAGGCCTCCCTGTCCATCATCAACTCTCGGAGCCCACCCAAACTCATGTCAATTGAGTCAGTGATGCCATCCAACCATCCCATCCTCTGTCGTCCCCTTTTCCTCCTGTCCTCAATCTTTCCCAGCATCAGGGTCTTTTCAAATGAGTCAGCTGGCCAAAGTTTTGGGGTTTCAGCTTCAAGATCAGTCCTTCCAATGAACACTGAGGACTGATCTCCTTTAGGATGGACTGGTTGGATCTCCTTTCAGTCCAATGAACTCTCAGGAGTCTTCTCCAACACCACAGTTCAAAAGCATCAATTCTTTGGTGCTCAGCTTTCTTTATAGTCCAACTATACGTGACCACTGGAAAAATCATAGCCTTGACTAGATGGACCTTTGTTGGCAAAGTAATGTCTCTGCTTTTTCATATGCTGTCTAGGTTGGTCATAACTTTCCTTCCAAGGAGTAAGCGTCTTTTAATTTCATGGCTACAGTCAACATCTGCAGTGATTTTGGAGCCCCCCAAAAATAAAGTCAGCCACTGTTTCCACTATTTCCCCAACTATTTGCCATGAAGTGATGAAACTGGATGCCATGATCTTCGTTTTCTGAATGTTGAGCTTTAAGCCAACTTTTTCACTCTCTTCTTTCACTTTCATCAAGAGGCTCTTTAGTTCTTCTTCCCTTTCTGCCCTATGGGTGGTGTCATGGGCATATCTGAGGTTACTGATATTTCTCATAGACTCGGAATGCATTATTTTCCCAGCATCAGTGCATGACAACAAATACAGCATGTTGCCAACCAGGGGGACTCCCTGGAGTGTTGGTGTCCCGAATTTTCTGGGGGCTCCCTCTCCTAAAGCCCCCACTCTAAATCACATTGTTGGTCTTTTTGGTGTGGCCACCCCGTACTCTAAGACTACTGGGTATGGCCAATCCCTACTCTAAATCACATTGGTAGGCTAGCCACTATGACCTAATACCCTGAGCCAAGTAGACACTCTTATCAGGTATGAGATTATAAGCAGACCTTAAATTGGTAACATTGTTTTACTACACAAGTGGATAGAGGAAGTAGGGAAGAACTGGGACTACTAGTGCACTCAATCCTCCATGGTAGCTCTATTAGAAGTATTTCTTAAATTGGTATAGGGCAGGAAGCAGTGTTCTTTAACTTTAGGATTGACTTAAGAACTAACATTAACCATAGACTACTTATAGATGCTGTATGTAAGCATCCTTGTATTTACTGCTTGCATTTCTTAAAATTTATTGTTCATAATTATTTTCAAAGTCATCAAAACAGGTATAAAATTCACCAAATTGGTTCTATGACTAAAAAAAAAAAATGAGAAAACAAAACCTCACACAGTTTTATACTATATACCGTGCAATGATGATTACTCATATTAATATAGTATTTCATACTTTCACAAGAACTTTCAAAACAGCCATCTCAGTTGATTCTCATATGTCTTTGAGTCGTTGATAGGGGAAGTATCATTATGGCTATTTGCTGGATGAGGAAATTTCAGCATAAAAGTTAAAGGGGTTCACTCAGGGACACCTTGCTGTACTGTTGATGATGCACAAGAACTTGGGTTCATTGAATCTACTAGTGCTCCTTCCACGAGAACAACAATTTTTCTTCCTGAAAAATACTATAATTCTGTGACTGAATGAATTTCAGATCCTAAACTCTTGACTCTCGCTTCATCAAATAAAGTTAGAATTTCTGGCATTCTTCTCTGGTTTGTTCCTGATTTCTCTGGAGTTCCTGACAAGCTCATTTGGGTCAAAGAAATACTTGGACTGGTCAAGCTCTACAAATCTTTCTGACAGTCAAGGCAGATGCTATTTGTTTATACACAGAAGCATTCTTCTGAAGTGTAACATTGTTTTCAGTAAACTATTTAAAAATTTTGTATACATTTTCCATGCTTGACAGAATAACTGTTGGATATTCTCCTGTAAACTATAGCACTTGAAAATATTTAATATTTAGGACTCAAGCTATTTATATTCAATGAATTATGTACATTGCTAAGGAAAGATAACAGAACATGGAAAAGGAAGTGCAAATGAAGGCTGAAACAGCTTTCAGGCTATCCATAAATTGTTCACAGAGAAAATTAAGAAACAACCCTGTCTTATTTCTAACACCTGATAAAATGCCTGAAATAGTGGATCCTCAGTAAATATTTGTTGAATGAATGAATAAGTGTTAACTAAAATAGGTTTCCAGTTATACCAGTTACTTGGTAACAGGCAGTATTCTCTTGACATCATTGTTTTCCTCTTGGAAAACGAGTACATATCCTTTGGGAATTAGACATTTGGTTCAAAACCAGAGAACAGTTAAGAGATGAGTTGGAGCCTTCTCTACAATGAATCATACTCATATAGGGTACTGCATGAGTTAAGATGTGCTTAGTTACTTGCAACTGAAATTTGATAAAATGCAAATTTAATTTGCTTAAACAGCAAAGGAACTCATTAGCTTGCATAGCTAAAATATCCAACTGAAGTTCAAGGCTCAGATACCACTGTATTGAGGTTTTACTCTGTTTCTCTAACCTCTTACCTATTTCATGAGCTGTCTTTGTCCTCAAGTTGGCTTCCTTCATGGTCAAAGAATGGCTAAAAGATCTTGGGGGCTATTTACTTTCTTGTTACTATCCAGGCAGTATGTCCACTCAGCCTCGAAGCAGAAGTATTGGTCTTCACTGTATTTGGGTCAGTTTAGATTATAATCCCCTAACCAAACAATTCCTGCAGTCGAAGGAATGTCATGAATTGACATGAATTGGCCTGAGTTAAGTGCCCATCCCTAAACCAATCACTGTGGCAAGACAGATTGTGATATTACTGATATGAATCAGGTTTATCAGGGTGAGGGGCCACCCCTGATTTTGGAGAGCAGTTTCTTTGATCTGCAGTTTAATATATTTTATTGCTCTTGGAGTGTTTTCTGCCATCATCTCTGCAAATATTTCTAAAGCCCCATTTTGTCTCTCTTCTTCTGAGACTCCAGCTACATATATGTTGGATTATTTGATCCAACAGCTTTGGATGTTTTATTTGTTTTTCACTTTTTTCCCACTTGATTTATTGGTTTGGATGACTTGATCTTTTTTTCAGCTGTGTTGAATAACCAATGATTTCATCAGAATTGTCTCTAAATATCATGGGATTTTCCTCCCTAGCATTTCATTTGACTATTTCTGTTTTTATTTATTTAAAACTTTGGGGGAGGATTAAAATAATACTAGTTATTGAAGAAATGAATGAATGAGTAAGCAAAATTCAAGTTAGCCAATTTGCTTAATATTGGGAAACTCTTTATTAATTGGCCTCAATTCATCTATTTGTTGTAATATTCGTCTCTCAACTGAAATCCCCCATTTGTTCATGCATGTTGTTAACTTTTTTTTTTTAAGCTAGTCAGTCCTTATCTGATAGTTTGAACATCTGGCTTATCTCTGAATCCATGCCTATTGAGTGCCTTTTCTCCTGACAGTGGATTTTTTAACTGTTTTGTGTGTCTAATGGTTTTCTAATGAATGCTGGACATTGTGTGTAGCACAGTTTTATTTTTTGATAAATTGTGCCCGCACCTTGCAATGAACATATCTCTTCTTCTGTCAGGCTGTCCATCTGATGAGGAGCTGAGCTGAGCTGAGGCTTTGTTGTTGCTATAGTTGCTTTTGTTACATAGCACAGCCTTCAAATTCCTTCAGGAGGAAGAAGCTGTGTCCCTGTGCCTATGTAGTGTGGGGGCTGGGGTGCCAGAGAGTTTTTCTGTGCTCCTGCTTCCCCCTTGACTTTCAGTTGTCTCTGCATTCTTACGCCACAGAGGAGCTCTCTCTCTACAGCCTCAGCACACTGTCTCTAACTCTCTGCTCTCTGAGTTTGTGTGGAGATTCTCTGTCCTCTGGTCCAGTCTCAGTCTTAGGCAGGCCCTGTGTGCCTGGACCTCGGGAGCTAGGACTTTTTCAGTCTCTCAAAAGGCAGCCACCTCAGCCTTTCATGGTTGCTCTTGGCCAAGAGCTTCCTGCCTCTCACTCAGCAATAGTAGACCTCAGCTTGTCATCAGTGAGGGATCCAGGGTCCAAGAGAGTCTCCTGCCTCTCCCCTAAGAATAGAGGGCTGTTCTACAGTTTTTCCATCCACAAGGAATCTTTACCTGTGCCCTGGGGAGCAAAGGATTTCCTGCCACTTCTCCAGGGGCTTAAGACGTTTGCTTCATAAGACAGAAGATCCTGGGGGAAAAGGTTTGCGCCATTCAGTGCAGCTCTGTGCTCTTCTGCCCTACTCCCAGTCTTTCATTTGAGCACCACTACGCTGGTGGGATCTTGCCTGGAGAATCCCAGGGACGGCAGAGCCTGGTGGGCTGACGTCTATGGGGTCGCACAGAGTCAGACACGACTGAAGCAACTTAGCAGCAGCAGCAGCAAGCTGGTGGGAAGAACTAGTAGTACAATCTCCCCTTGTGCTTGAGGCGCCAAACTGATAACACTGGGACTTCCACAATTTGTTAAAATTTTTGCTGGGTTTTTTTCTTAACTCTTCAAAGACCTAAACTTTGTGTCCCGTCACTCTTTGGAACTCAGGTTACTTGATTGCCTTGCAACCTGTGCTCTCTGATCTGCTGAAGAACATTTATGATTTTGTAGATTATCTGATTTTTTTTCGCACTGTAGAGGTGGAAGCAGAATTCCTTGCAGGTTTTTACATCCTAAGCAGAAGTACAAGTCACACCTAAACTGAAAGCCTGGATAATTTGGAAAGTCTTAATAAAGTTGGTGAAGGGAAGAATGAATACTAGGTAGGCAACCCACAGTGTCCATTCTAGGTAAAAATATAACTAATAAGTATAATTCTAGTAATAGGTACTGTAAAGGAAAAGTTTGGCTTGCCTTGTTTAAGCAGTAAGTAAGTTAAGAGAGTAATGCTATGATTATAAACAACTCTAACTTAACATTCTATAATGTTTATTTTTCACACAAGTTATACATTCAGTGTAACTTTGGGGCTCTGTTCATTGTAGGAACTCAGAGACGAAGACTGATGAAGATTTCATCTTGACACAGCTTCTGTGGTAACTGCAACAGAGGGTTGGGAACATGGTGAAACACATTCTGACTTTCAAATATGTTGTCTTAATCGACCAAAGCAAATTAGTTGGCCACAAGTAACTTCAGAGAATGTGAAGAGCAGATCTGTCTGGGAAGAGAAAAGCCCTAGAACCAGTTGGTGGACAACATGAATGAACGCCATGAGGAGGTAACCCTGCCTTCTCAGCTAACAGCAGAGGGATATGAACAGTTAAAATGTGCTTGACTCAAGTTGAGCAGAATTAAATCTAAAGAAACCAGATTAATTTTAAATTAGAACTGCAGCTAGATAAAAAGTCAGAATTTTAGCCCTTGTATCAGTTCCTGTTGTGTTGTGGAAATCTGCTTAATATTCACAAACTGGTTATTAATTAGTAGAGTAAGTATGTAGCCTATGATGGTCCCTGTCATTTCAAATCCACTAAGATTCAGAATCAAATTCTTCATTTTTTCTACAAATTCAGCTCACTTTCCCAACTTCCTTATTTTGTTTGTTGATGACCACTATTTGGCCAGTTTTCCAAACTAAAGACCCTGGCACAGTTTTTATGTAATTCACACGTCTTGCTTTTTGAGAGCAAAATATGAGTAGGTCATATGCCTCTTAGTATTAAAATTAGAGGTCTTAATACTCCTATTGTGCTTTTTGAGAGAAGATCTTTCTTATTTTTTGGAGTCCTCTTCCTCAGACGATTTCCCTGATTTCAAGAATGTTTATCTGGTGTAAAGGGTCAGTCCTAATAACTGCATTCACCTCTAAGAGAGAACATTGGGAAATTTACTCTGACCCTTGAGAAATGTCATAATCTTCAGACATTGTTTCATTGTGATCATATATGTAGGTATATCAGTTTCTTATTGCTGCTATGACAAATTACCACAAATCTGATGGCTTAAACAATATAAATTTATTCTCCTACGGTTCTATAGGTTATCACTCTGACAGTGCTCTCATTGGGCTCAAGATTAAAAAAAGTATTGTCAGGGCTGTGTCTCTTTTTGGGGGCTTTAGAGAAGAATCCAACTCTTTTCTTCTTTCTAGAGGTAATTCTTTGCTACTTTCCTACATCCCTCGACTCACGGTGCCCCTCTCTCTATCTTCAAATCAGCAACATATTGAATATCTCACTTTGCTTCCACCCTCACGTCCTTCTCTGATCAGGGCAAGAAACCGTTCTCAGCCTTAAAGAATTTATTTAATCAGATTGGGCCCAACTGGATAATCTGGGCTAGTCTCCCCATATAAGGGTCCTTAATTTGCTTACACCTGTGAAGTTCTTTTGCTGTGTAAAATAACATATTCATAGGTTCTAAGGAGTAAGATGTGGACATCTTTGTGGGGCCATTATTCTGCCTGCTACAGTGAGTGTCCCTACTGAGGCCACATGATGGAGGCGGTCTGGCTACCCTGCTGCAGCCACTCTCCTCAGTGCCACGGTGACAGGATGCTAGTGACTGGAATGGTTTCTAGTTTCAGCTGCATTCTAGAATAACTCTTCTCTTGACTACCATGTTCTTAGTCAAGATTAGGAGGAAGTCCCTATCACTCCTTGTTCCAAGGCTCATCCCACCCCCAGTGACATAGAAAACTCATATGTTTTTACATTGTGTTTTTACTTTGTTCACAGTAAATAACATAACATTACTGCCCTGTTTGAATACTTCAGTGCTTTCCCATTGTACTTGTTCCAGTACTAAGCAGGCCCCACTGACTGAGCCTTTGCATACCGATCATACCAGTTTCTCCCTTGCTTATTGCTCTACAATCACACTGAATTTCTTTTCGCTTCTCAAATGCACCAAGCTTTTTCCTGCAACACGATTCTCACACAACCTGTCCTCTCTCTTACGTGAATAAGAATGAAAAGATTGTTCTTACTCACATACTGTGGCTGGCTAACTCAGATCTCAGTTTATGTCACTTCAGAGACACTTCCCCTGTGCTATGAATCTAAATTATGTCCTTCCTATTACTGTTTTCCATTATTCTTTCTCATAGCATCTGGTCATTTTCCTTGTCACTTTTGTTTATTCACTTATTTATTTAAGTGTACTGCTCATTTCCTTAAAAGGACCCCAAGTTCTATAATAGCAGGAAACATTCCCAGCGCTTAGCATTATTTGGCTCATATAGGGAAATCTTTATTGGATGAATGAATTCCCACTGCCACAAGTGCAGGTTTTAACTCTATCCAATAAGTTTATAAACTCTTTAAAAGCAGAGACTGTCTTAATTAAAGTTTGATCTTCCACAGTGCAGTAGACAGTGTCTTGGACACAATGGTAGGCCTTCCACAAATATTTACTCAGTGAATCTTGGATTACTAATCTAGATATCACTTTCTTCTAATTCACATAGCATAATATTGCTAAAATATTGCTTCCATCATCTTAACTGCTGCTAAAGAACCTACCCACCATTATCTATTTTATCAAATTTAACTTTATTCAGTCTCCTCTCAAGGTTATTTTATTTTTTATTTTCCAGAGAAGGAAAGATTTATTACTTGCAGCAAGTGAGGAGAGTACATGCTTTTCAAAGCAGTGTCTCCAAGTATGTAGTATCTTATCCTCACAATATAGTCAACATTTATTCACTCTATCAGATAATTTCTAATTGTTTCATATGTATGAATGCCTTTAATAACAGGGTCGGTATCTTCTGTTATGGCTGCCTTTTTTGTTGGGCACACAAGTGCTCAGGGAAGGGTCAAGGGAAGAAACCATCATTCAAAATGTGAAATAAAAACTTGACTTATTACTTTCTATGTTAGAAAAACACTATACTTGTTTGACACATTCCCTCTGCTGATCGTATCTAGGTTTTGTGAAAGATGGAGTTCAGGGATTGGTTGATTTTCAGAGGTTAAAGTGGGTTGACGTCAGCCATGGAAGCATGATTACTCTGCTGGAGAGACTGTTGACAATTCAGAGATGTGTTCATGAGAGTAAAGCTGTTGCTGTCTGGTTAATTTTAAAAGTGGGAGGCTGTCAATGACTGGCTGATTTTTCAGAAGCTTGTTCTCAAGGTTGAGTGGCCATTTTTCTATTAACTGAGTTTAAAATCACTTCTGCTCATTAGCGGTTACAGTGGCTACATAATAGGCTTTTCCTGAGAATATAGGACTTTAAATATTTTTAAAATAAATATTTGATTGATGAATTTTTCAGAAGTAAAAGAAGAGATTTAATGGAGGCTTACGTACGTGTGTGCTCAGTTGTGTCTGATCCTTTGACCTAGGTAGCCCACCAAGCTCCTCAGTCCATGGGATTCTCCAGACAAGAATACTGGCATGGGTTGTCATGCCCCCCTCCAGGGCATCTTCCCCGCCCAAGGATTGAACCTGCATCTCCTATGTCTTTGCATTGCAGCCAGATTCTTTACGGCTGAGCTCCTGGGGAAGCCAGTGGAGGTTTACCTCCACTCTAACGTTTGACCGTTCAGAGGGGATTCCTGTTTTTTCTACCCCACAAAGTATCTGCCTCTTCGTTTTAACTAAGCAAGGATGACGATGTGAGTGGTCATATGTAGACTTGATATGAAGTGTCCTTTTTGGGCAACCAAATGATAATTGATAGGGATAGGTAAGAAGTTTCAGCTTCATAGTTCTGATAATGTCATGTAAATTTTTAGGATTGTTGTCACATTTGGGAAAAACCCAATAAGGTTATTTGTATGACTTTAAAGTGTTCAAGGCACATCAGTTTTCTTTAAACTGATGACATTCTAACCAGTTCGTTATGGATATCCTAATTAAATTCTGCCCCCCAAAAACCCACTTACTTACTTTTATTGGTTAAGCATTGATAAGCACTAAATCTTTAATTAAAATTTTATACATCCAATAATTGGAAGAATTTCTCACTGTTTAGAGTCTGACCCTGTACCTTTGTTTTATAGTGCTGGGCAGGTCAGAACAATGGGTGGTAGGCGTATTCTTGGATGCCACTCCTACAATGGGACAGCTGAAAATAGCTTAACTATACATGGGAGTGACTGTAAATTACAGAAATAAATCCCACTAAACTCAAACCAAATGTATTCTAACTGAAGTTCCCTTCAGTTAAATTATAAAAATGCCTTCTAGCCACTGCAGCACTAGACAAGGTTAAGTGTGACGGAGGGAGATCAGTGAGAAGAGAAGTAGCAGTCTAAAGACGGCAGTTTAAATTTTTACTTTCACAAATTTTACAAAAGCATAAGACTGTGTGAGCATCTTGCTAAGTCCCTTCCAGGGTCTTGGAAAGGGCTACTGCAAATGAAGTCCCCCTAAAGCTGAGACTTCTTAGCTTCACTAAATCTGCCTCAAGGTCTGGAGTCATTTTATTTACAGGGTAAATTGCAGTTTTCAGGATTTTCTGCTCTATATAGGGCCAGTGGATACCACTGATTATAGCTTTACTTGAGACCAAGATTTAAGGAAAAGATCTTTGCCTTGCCCTTTAGGTCAAAGGGCTCCCTGCTTTTTGTTTAGACTAGTGGTTCTCAAACTCTTTGATCTCATAACCACTTCATGCTCCTAAAAAGTATTGAGAACTCCAAAATGCTTTTATGTGGATATCTATCAAAAATGACTATATCAGCAGTTAAAACAAACATGCAAAATGTTTGTTTATTTAAATCATTTAAAAACAACAATAATAATGTGGTTACATGTTAATGGGAGACTTGGGCTTCCCTGGTGGCTCAGAGGTTAAAGCGTCTGACTCCAATGCAGGAGACCCGGGTTCGATCCCTGGGTCGGGAAGATCCCCTGGAGAAGGAAATGGTAACCCACTCCAGTATTCTTGCCTGGAGAATCTCATGGACAGAGGAGTCTGGTAGGCTACAGTCCATGGGGTCGCAGACTCGGACATGACTGAGTGACTTCACTTTCACTTGGTTTGGATCCTTAGGTTGGGAAGATCCCCTGGAGAAGGGAAAGGCTACCCACTCCAGTATTCTGGTCTGGAGAATTCCATGGACTGTATAGTCCATGGGGTCACAAAGAGTTGGACACGACTGAGTGACTTTCACTTTCACTACATGTTAACAAGGTTTCCAGGTGGCGCTATTGGTAAAGAACCCACCTGCCAATGCAGGAGACAGGGATTCAATCCCTGGGTCAGTAAGATCCCCTGGAGAAGGGCATGGCATCCCACTCCAGTATTCTTGCCTAGAAAATTCTATGGACAGAGAAGCCTGGCAGGCTACAGTCCATACAGGTTCAGAGTCAGACATGACTCAAGCAACTTAGCATGTACATGTTAAAGTACTTTTAAACAAAAAATAACTGTTTCCCAGAGCAAAAAGAATTAGTGAGAAGAGTGGCATTACTTTACATTTCTGCAGATCTCTTTAAATATCTGACCTAATAGAAGATTCTATTCTTCTGTGTGCACTCTGTTGCAATATCCCAGGACATGTAGTCTCTGGAAAACCCCATTGTACTTTCATTAGCGTGAAAAAGGCAAATAAACTTTTAGTATGAAGTGATTTTTTTCCTGTGAATTCCCTGACCACACTCTGAGAACCGCTGGTTAGTGGTTCACTATATTTTTCACTGTATTTCCTTTGGGTTGCCTAATGTTCCCTAAGTACCCTGTCTAGGATTATTTCTGTATCTGTATAATCAACCCCACCTCCTAGATAAGAGTTAAACTTTAATTATTGCTGTGCTGTTTCTCATTCATGGAAAACTTTAGAAACAATTTTTAATGACTAACAAGTCTTAGAGAAGTCTTTTTTCCTTTCACTGACAAGGGAAAAAATATTTCTTTCATTGTCTGCTTCCAGACAGTTAAGACTTTTTTTAGGAATATAATAGCGAAGGGAAATGTTAAACGAAGACCAGTCACAAGACTGGGTTCCTTATATACTACAACACCATCTAATAATTACCAAGTCCTTTCTGTGTGCTGCTGCTGCGTCGCTTCAGTCGTTTCCGACTCTGTGCGACCCCATAGACGGCAGCCCAACAGGCTCCCCCGTCCCTAGGATTCTCCAGGCAAGAACACTGGAGTGGGTTACCATTTCCTTCTCCAATGCGTGAAAGTGAAAAGTGAAGTGAAGTCGCTCAGTCATGTCCAACCCTCAGCGACCCCATGGACTGCAGCCTTCCAGGCTCCTCCGTCCATGGGATTTGCCAGGCAAGAGTACTGGAGTGGGGTGCCATGCCCTTCTCCGTTCTGTGTGCTAAGCATGTTCTAAGTGCTTTACATACATCATCTCATTTAATCCTCACAACTACGAGGTAGGTACTATGAGGTACCTATTTGTCATTCTCATTTTGCAGGAAACTGAGATACAGAGACAGAGAAGGCAATGGCACCCCACTCCAGTACTCTTGCCTGGAGAATCCCAGGGATGGCAGAGCCTGGTGGGCTGCAGTCCATGGGGTCGCTAAGAGTCGGACACGACGGAGCGACTTCACTTTCACTTTTCACTTTCATGCATTGGAGAAGGAAATGGCAACCCACTCCAGTACTCTTGCCTGGAGAATCCTAGGGACGGTGGAGCCTGGCGGGCTGCCGTCTATGGGGTCGCACAGAGTCGGACACGACTGAAGCGACTTAGCAGCAGCAGCAGCAGCAGAGATACAGAGAGATCAATGACTGAGCCAGAAATTGAACCCAGAAAATCTCCAGAGCGTGCAGTCCGTTATCTATTAAGTATAAAGATGTGCGATGGAACAAGATACACATAAAATGAGTGTAGGTAGGTAAAGCAAACAGCCTCAGGGCCAAGACACCAAGACAGAATATACTGTTATTTTCCACCCGATACTTATTCTTTTCTGCTTTATTTTCTATGCTTCCATGTTCCTCTTGTTCCTCTTCTCACATTTAAGACATTTCCTCGCTGGTGGTTTCGTCGCTCAGGCCTGATTGAGGGGCTGATCCCAAAATTCAGGCTCTAAACAACCTGTTGAAAGAAGCAGCGCAAATCCCAGGTAACCATGGAGACGGTGGCGTGGTGAGAGCCCCGCGCAGGCGCGTTACATCCCAGGCCCGCCCGCCGGTCCCTCCTCTCGGCCTCAGACTCCACAGGCTGGTGAGGAGTCCGGGGCGTGGGCCGTGGGCCACGGGTAGGGGCGGAGAGGGCCGGGGCTGGGCGCCTGCGCAGACGCCAGGCCGCTGGTGTGATCGAGCTCACGTAGCGAGGGTTGCAGTCGCCTCCTCCTCAGCGCAGCCGTCGCAGTCTGGAGGTTATAAAAGGGCTAACTGGCTCCCTCTGCTGCCCAGTCGCGCCGCCAGCGGGCTGAGGGAAAGGAGTAGGTAGCCGGCCGGGTGCAGGCGACCGGGTGCTGAGAACGCGCAGCTCTCGCGTGCCACTTCCCAGGTGAGACGTTCCCCCGACCTTGGGGACTGAGGCTGCAGTCCTTGGGCAGCCGTGGCCTTTCTCGATGGCTCTGCTGGTGTGGTCCCTGCCCCCTCTTGTGGTATGGCTCGGGGGCGGGGGGGACGGTGCTCCCCAGTTTACTACTGTTGCCTCAGTATCTTCTTTGGAGACTCGCCCTGAGCCCCGTTTCCCCTGGGAGCCCCAGAGAGGCCCTTTAGCAGTCCTCCGTGCTCCCCTTTCCACCGCCTCGCAGGTTGGCGCCCCCGACCGCTGGGGCTGCGGCAGCCTCAGTCTCCGCCCCGGGGACCAGCACTTTCTTGAATATTCCTTCCTGGGGAGGAATCACCCTGTTGAGTTTTCCAAGCGCCTCGCCTATGTGGGTCCCTCCCGTCAAAGCTGAGAGGTATGCAAGGGTTTTCGGCCTCCACAGCCGCAGATGGTTAGCATGTGGCAATAGAGAGCGGTTTTTAAAGCTTAGACCCGAGGCTGAAGCGCTCGGGCATTTTTATTCTGCCGGAGTCGTGGGTCTGGGAAGCGGACCTACCCGGGAAAGTTCAGGTTTAACTCATCTGTTGCGCGCCGCGGGCTGATTGAGCAGCTGGAGGTAGGTAGCCCCGGGCGGCGAGTTTCGGGCAGCTAGGTTGAGGAAGTCGGCTGTCAGATCCTCCAGTGAACAGGGAAGCTAGTCTTCTTCCTTCCTTCTTCTGCCACAAAATTTTTTTAAAGACACATGAGCTTTTCCCATCCCCCTCTCTTTCTCTCAGCCGAGTTTGCAGCTTTTAGAAGTCCACATCAGTAAATCAAATTCTGTGGCTGTGTGAGAGGTTTGAGTTGAGTTACATGGATGGCCCGCAGCTGCATGTTTTTAAGGGGGCGGGAGGAATGGTTTCATAAGACCGTTTCTCCTAAATAATCGAATGTATTAAATGCAGTCAGGTCGTAGACACTAACAACATAGGCGTTCCGGATAGAATGGACAGGAGTTGGAATTTTGCACTGTTTGCTTTAAGAAAGGGATGAAGCAGAAGCTGGATCTCCTTTTAGGAAATTGATCTAAAAGGCCAAAGAGGCTTGCCAGTTTCAACTTAACTGTTTCTGGTTTCTCTTGAGAGCTGTGGCTCTTGGACTTTCCCTTGGAATGCACTCTGAAGGAATGGAATAGCCACTACTGAGTGGGGGAAGGGAAAAGACGTGGCAGCAGTGTTCTTTCATCAACTTTTGCCTTTTCTTTTTTTTAATAGTTTCTGGCAAGAAACTTATTTCCCCTCTTAGATTTATATGTAGCTTATGAATGAGGCTAGTCTTTTCCTTAAAATAATCTGATGAAATATTCAAGTCTTCATAGCGGGAATACTGGAATTTATGAAACACTTAAAAGGGATTTTTCTGATCAAATATCTATGGAAAAAATGGATATGATAAGCAAGAAATATTTAAGAAGCTGAAAGTGAACAACCTTGAATAAGGGTTTTTCCCTTGATTTAAAATTTAGACACTCAGTGATTTTTTTTTTTAAAACTTTGACACTTTTAGCCTGTGAATGTAATTCCTAGTCTTAACGATGAACTTCATATTTTACCTTCCCCCCACCCCCCGTGGGAAGCGTAAGTTTTATTACTTACCTTAAAACTTTTTAATTTATTTTTGGCTGTGCTGGCTCTCCCTTTCTGCCCATGGACTTTCTTTAATTGTGGTGAGCAGGGACTACTCTCTAGTTGCCTGCACAGTCTTTTTATAGCGGTGGCTTCTCTTGGAGAGCACAGTGCTCTGCAGGGGTTTGAGTCGTTTGGCACATGGGCTTAGTTACTCCTCCACATGTGAGATATTTCCAGACCAGGGATCAAACCCAGGTCCCTTGCATTGGTAATCGGATTCTTAACTACTGGACCACCAGGGAAGTCCTGTTATTTAGCTTTGAAAGTCCTGTCAGTTTTGGTTTTAGTACATTATGCCTTAAGTCCTGTCAGTATTTTAGATGTCTGATGGCAAATGATTCTTATAGATTTAACTAGTTACTAAGAAAAGGGCTACTTTGTGTCTTTAGGTGAAGAATGCTATTTCCTTTGATAGCTTACATATCATATCTTATGAGTTTTATTTTGAAGTACTGAAAATCAAGGATTTTGGTAAGCGGATAATTGTATTTGCCATTTTGGTAATTAAAATAGTGAAAAAAGTGAAAATGTACTTTTAATTATTGCAGAAAAAATTAGTGTAAAAGACTAATAAAAAAAAGCTGTGTATTACTAGAGTAGTGCAGGTTGTTGCAGGTGAATCTTGGCTTTTTGGTAAGGAGATGTTAACCTTTTCTATTACCTCAGAGTGGGTTGTATACTGACAAGCAGTATCTTTCATAGGGCAGATAGGTTTGAGCTCCTGCTTTTATTCCATGGATGCAGCCTAAAACTTGTGAGCCTTCACTTCTGTGAACAGAATGCCTTATTTTACTTAGCAGTTATCAACTGGGAGAAATATAGTTACATCACTTACATTTGAACTAACCCTGTGCGATTCATAGTAGTAGTTCTCAACCTCTTTTGTGGTCGTGAAGTCCATTGGAAATCTGATAGAAGGTGTGGACTCTGGGTCTGAAAATGTAAGTACACATATCAGTGTGGAATTTTAATCACCATTTACAGAAATTCTCTCCCTCAGTAAGTGCATCTGTAAATTCTAAAAACCCTAACCCTGTTAAGAACTAAAAAGTAAAGAGAGATACGGAATAAAGGCATCTAGGTATCTTGAGGCAGGATTTCTTGAATATTTTTGAAAATAGATCTAGGCTTTATGTCTGACTGGCCTTGACTGTATAGATTACGCTAGTAAACTTTGGCTAAAAGAGTTTTTAGGGCTTCCTGGATGGCTCAATGGTAAAGAATCCGACTGCAGTGCAGGAGACAGGGGTTCATTTCCTGGGTTGGGAATGATCCCCCGGAGGAGGAAATGGCAACCCGCTCCAGTATTCTTGCCTGAGAAATTCCCTGGACAGAGGAGCCTGGTGGGCTACAGTCCGAAGGGTCACAAAAAGTCTGACATGACTGAACAACTGTGCAGAGAAGAGTTTTTAACAAAGTGAATAAGTTGGTTGGAAAATTGTTGAATTGCTTAATTGCCTGGGTAATTATACATCATATTGGCCTCCCCTCACCCCCTTACATATTGTAACATATCTTTGGTTCTGCTCTAAAAGTGGAAAATGCTTGAAGGTAAAGAAAGATAAATTGCATAGACCCTTGGCATTACACTTTATTGCTCTTCTTACAGTGAGATCTTGAATCTTTTTAAAAAATATTTGTGTATTTGGCTGCACCAGGCCATTGTGCCATGCAAACTCTTAGTTGTGGTATGTGGGATCTAGTTCCCTGACCATGGATGGAACACAGTGGGCCTTCTGCATTGGGAGCTTGGAGTCTTAGCCACTGGACCACCAGGGAAGTCCTAAGATCTTGAATCTTACAATTAAATTATAAGGTATGAATGTGTGTGTGTGTGTGTATAGTAAATGAATATATGAGACAAACCAAATAAAGTGGGTATGTGGTTTTGTGAAAGCTTCATTAGTTAAAGCTTCATTTATGTTTCTACCCAATTAAATTTATTTGTATAAATTAAGCTATTCTCTCATTAGTTTTTTCTAGTCAAATAATTGTGCTTCAGTAAAAACTAATGAAACTCAAAGGATTTCATTACATTTACTCCAACAGTTTTGAACTTGATATAATGAAAAACATTCCTTTTCCTGATGTTGTTTGAATGATCAGTGTGACTATTAGTGCATTTGGTTGTACATTGACAAAAGCAATATAGTGTAGAGATTTATGTTTCTTACATAGTTGTCATCAGTGAATGAGTACTCTCTTGGACTTCTTAAACTTCCTGCTTAGTGTTTTATATAAATGTCTGTGTTTTGGTTTGCATATTTTTCATTTAAATAGTGATGTTATATCAAGTTAATATACTCAGTCTTTTTTTCTTGTTGGGCACTTGAGCTATTTCTTCATTGTAAATATTGTGAAGAGAAGCCTGAAATTTTGTGGTTTATTTTATCTACCTGTTGAGCAAAACCTTAACTAGTTTTCTTTCTACCTGTACTTTTTTTTTAATTTTGGAAAAGAAACACAGTAAAAATTCTTATGCCAGTCATTTTTTCTTCCCACTGAGAATTTTCTAGGGGATTGAATTGGGCTTTTTTAATCAGATTAAAGATTTTTAATCAATCTGATAACAATTAAAGGACTTTCAGTTCAGTCATTCAGTTGTGTCCGACTGTTTGAGACCCCTCATATAGTATGTATGTCTTGTGGTGGGGGGAGGATGTCTGGCTTCTTAAACTTAGTGCTTTGAAATTCATCCATATTGTTATGTGTTTGTGTCTTTTCATTGTTGGGTAATATTATATTGTATAGATATACTGTAATCTTTGTTTTTGTCCATGTTCTAATTGAGGGTCATTTGGGTGGTTTTTAGCTTTTAACTATTATAAATAAAGCTACTATGAGCATTCACATATAAGTCTTTGGAGGAATTTATACTTCTTTTCTCTGACATAAATGTCTAAGAGTGGAATAGCTGCATATGTGATAGGGAAATATTTTTTCCCAGACTGTGGCTTGTTTTAATTCTTTTAACAGTGTGTTTCAAAGGGCAGCAACCGGCTCTAGTCATGGACAGAATGTCTGTGCAGAAAATCTTTTTCTGTGCAGAAAGATTTTTTTTTAAAACTGTATATCTAATAAGAGAATTCTGCAAGGTTAAAGGATAGAAGGTCAATATATAACAATCAGTTGTATTTCTATATAATAACAAAGGACAATTTGCAATAAAAATTTTAAAGTACCATCTCAATAGCACCAAAACTTATAAAATATTTAGTATTAGCTTTACAAGACATGTGCAAGATTTGTATAATGAAAATTACAAGGCACTAATGGAAGAAACCAAAGAAGACTTAGGTAAGTGGAGAGAGATACCATATTCATGTATTGGAAGAGTTAATATTGTTAAGATAACCATTTGTCCTGAGCTCATCTAATAGAATCAGTGCAATTCCAGCCAGATCTCAGGAGGAGAGGATTTCCTATAGAAAGTAACAAGCTGATTCTAAAATTGATATGGGAAAACAACAGAACTAGAAAAAGGTAAAACAATTTTGAAAAAGACAAAAAAGTTGAAAAACTCATGATTTCAACTTACTGTATTACTGCAATACTCAAGAGTAAAGATAGAGAAAAGACTTACAGATCAATGGAACAAAATAGAGAATTCAGACATGCAAAATGGTCAGTTTGTTTTGACAAGGGTATTAAGGCAATTCAGTAGAGAAAGGATAATCTGGAATAGTTGGATGTTTATATATAAAAAAACTCTGTCTTATTTGAGCATCTAATATCCTCTGTTGGACACTGGGCAGCCCCTTGCTCAGGAACTCGTATAAATGTTGGAACAGATGACAGAAAGGTGCCAATGGATATGAAATAGGAAATAAGATTTACTCCCTGTGTCAATTGCAAAAGGATTCCTTAAGGAGAGGTCTTAGGTTTAGTCCAGAATGAAGCAAAAGTGAAATAGAGTGGTTGATTTAATTTTCATTGTGACTTGGAGTGTGATAGTTCCCATGTGTGGGATTTTCATGATTTTAGCTTCCCTTTAATAGTGGAGAGAATGGCCAGGCTTTCATACTAACTTATCCAGATGTGGGGCAAAGGGAAAGGGAAGTGGGCTTTAAGGCAGTTAGCCTTCAAACATCAAAATAGACAATTTTTCTTAATTGTAGCCTCAGCGCAAAAATTCCCCATAGTCTATGCAAAAACTGGTTCAAGATGGTTCATAGATCTCAAAATAAGACCTAAAGCTAGAAAATAACTTGAAGAAAATATAAGACAATCTTTTGGACCTTAGATTGAGCAGAGGTTTTTTTTTTTTTTTAAGCAAAAAGACACCAGAAGCATGATCCATAATACGTTCAACTTCATCAAAATTAAGAACTTACGCTGTTTGAAAGAGTGTTATGAGAGTGAGAAGACAAGTCACAGACTGGGAGTTAATATTCTCCTATCACATATCTAACAAAAAACTTGTATCCAGAATATCTACAGAAAAAATTCAATAGTAGTGAACAAACTAATTAAAAATTTGACAAAGGATTTGAGTAGAAACTTTACCAAAAAAGGAATATGGATAGCAAGTAAATATACCAAAAGATATTAAACATCATTGATAATTGAAGAATTGTAAGTTAAAACCACAATAAGAAACCAGTAGTGAGAAAATTAAGACATTAAGAAAAATGAAGGAAGAAAGGAAAAATAAAAAAAACAATACCACATGCTGATGAGACCATGGAGCAGTTGGAGCTTTCATTTGTTGACTTGGGCAATGGAAACAGTGTAGCGACTTTAACATTTGGCAGTTTTTTATGAAGGTAAACATATATATAGTTGGGCTTCTCTGGTGGCTTAACTGGTAAAGAATCTGCCTGCAATATGGGAGATTGGGTTCGATCTCTGGGTTAGGAAGATCCCCTGGAGAAGGGAATGGCACTCCAGTATTCTTGCCTGCAAAATCTCATGCACAGAGGAGCCTGTCAGGCTACAGTCCATGGGATTGCAAAAGAGTTGGCCATGACTTAGCGACTAAACCACTAAAGCACCACCACTATGTATGCTTACCGTAGGACCTAGCATTCCTACTCCCAGATTTACCTAGTGAAATGAGAGTTTATGTCGATTTTTAAAAATAATTTTATTCATTGATTTTATTTTTGGCTGTTCTGGGTCTTTGCTTTGGGCAGGCTTACTCTGGTTGCTGTGAGCAGGGGGCTGACCCTCTAGTTGCCATGTGTGGTTTTCTTATTGCCGTGGCTTCTCTTGTTGCTTAGTTGCTCTGTAGCAGGTTTGATCTCAAACTAAGGATCAGACCTCCTCCCCCTACATGCGCAGGCAGATTCGTATCCACTGTACCACCAAGGAAGTTCTTGATTTCTTTCTTTTTTTTTTTTTTTTAAACAGCTTTATTGAGATATAATTCACATACCATATAATTTATCTCTTAAAGTGTACAATTCAGTGGATTTTAATACATCTACAGAGTTGTGTAACCATTATGACAATCAATTTTAATGCTTTTTAAAATAAATATCTCCAAAAAGAAACCCCAGATCTATTAGTAGTCACTCTCCTCTCCCTCCCCCAGATCTAGGCAATCACTAATATGCTTTTTATGTCTGTAGATTTTTTTCATGTAACATAATGTTTTCGAGGTTTATTTGTGTTGTAGCAGTATCAGTACTTCATTTCCTTTTATGGGCAAATAAGATTCCATTGTATGGTTATATCAAATTTTTTTTATTCAGTCATCATTTGGGTTGTTTCCACCTATTTGCAATTATTAACAATGCTGCTATGGACATTTCTGTACAAATATTTCTGTGGATATGTGCTTTCATTTGGTTTGGGTATAGACCTAGTAGTGGAATTGTTGCATCACATGGTAACTCCATGTTTAACTTTTTTAGGAACTGAAAAGTTCCTAAAA